>NW_027478166.1:13938787-14251632 GCF_051020975.1 Osmia lignaria lignaria
AAATATCTCGAAATATGTCCGTCACGCCCCTTCCCTTGAGATATATCTGCAATTATCTCGGAAACGAAACGAGCTACGGCAAAATGTTAAGAGACCTTTTTTGTAGAGAATTATGTTTCCTACAATTTATGTTCTATGATATTTTTTGATCAGAAGCGTAGTTTTCGAGATATATCGAGATATTTAAAAGTTCCGAAGCCGCACCAACATAATAGAGATACAGAAACACCGTGGCCCCTTTCTTCGAGATAACTCTGCACTAGTGCGAGCCGCAAATGCCGCTTCCAGCTTAGCTGTGCAGAAGAAGAACAACAAGAAGAAGAAATATCTCGAAATATGTCCGTCAGGCCCCTTCCCTCGAGATAAATCTGCAAATATCTCGGAAACGAAGCGAGCTATGGCAAAATGTTAAGAGACCTTATTTGTAGAGAATTAAGTTTCCTACTTTTTATGTTCTATGATATTTTTTGATCAGATGCGTAGTTCTCGAGATACATCAAGATATTTAAAAGTTCCGAAGCCGCACCAACATAATAGAGATACAGAAACACCGTGGCCCCTTTCTTTGAGATAACTCTGCATTATTGCGAGCTGCAAATGCCACTTCCAGCTTAGCTGTGAAGAAGAAGAACAACAAGAAGAAGAAATATCTCGAAATATGTCCGTCAGGCCCCTTCCCTTGAGATATATCTGCAAATATCTCGGAAACGAAGCGAGCTATGGCAAAATGTTAAGAGACCTTTTTTGTAGAGAATTAAGTTTCCTACTTTTTATGCTCTATGATATTTTTTGATCAGATGCGTAGTTCTCGAGATATATCAAGATATTTAAAAGTTCCGAAGCCGCACCAACATAATAGAGATACAGAAACACCGTGGCCCCTTTCTTTGAGATAACTCTGCACTATTGCGAGCTGCAAATGCCACTTCCAGCTTAGCTGTGCAGAAGAAGAACAACAAGAAGAAGAAATATCTCGAAATATGTCCGTCAGGCCCCTTCCCTTGAGATATATCTGCAAATATCTCGGAAACGAAGCGAGCTATGGCAAAATGTTAAGAGACCTCTTTTGTAGAGAATTAAGTTTCCTACTTTTTATGTTCTATGATATTTTTTGATCAGTTGCGTAGTTCTCGAGATATATCAAGATATTTAAAAGTTCCGAAGCCGCACCAACATAATAGAGATACAGAAACACCGTGGCCCCTTTCTTTGAGATAACTCTGCACTATTGCGAGCTGCAAATGCCACTTCCAGCTTAGCTGTGCAGAAGAAGAACAACAAGAAGAAGAAATATCTCGAAATATGTCCGTCAGGCCCCTTCCCTTGAGATATATCTGCAAATATCTCGGAAACGAAGCGAGCTATGGCAAAATGTTGAGAGACCTTTTTGTAGAGAATTAAGTTTCCTACTTTTTATGTTCTATGATATTTTTTGATCAGATGCGTAGTTCTCGAGATATATCAAGATATTTAAATGTTCCGAAGCGGCACCAACATAAAAGAGATACAGAAACACCGTGGCCCCTTTCTTTGAGATAACTCTGCACTATTGCGAGCTGTAAATGCCACTTCCAGCTCAGCTGTGCAGAAGAAGAACAACAAGAAGAAGAAATATCTCGAAATATGTCCGTCAGGCCCCTTCCCCTGAGATAAATCTGCAAATCTCTCGGAAACGAAGCCAGCTATGGCAAAATCTTAAGAGAACTTTTTTGTAGAGAATTAAGTTTCCTACTTTTTATGTTCTATGATATTTTTTGATCAGATGCGTAGTTCTCGAGATATATCAAGATATTTAAAAGTTCCGAAGCCGCACCAACATAATAGAGATACAGAAACACCGTGGCCCCTTTCTTTGAGATAACTCTGCACTATTGCGAGCTGCAAATGCCACTTCCAGCTTAGCTGTGCAGAAGAAGAACAACAAGAAGAAGAAATATCTCGAAATATGTCCGTCAGGCCCCTTCCCTTGAGATAAATCTGCAAATATCTCGGAAACGAAGCGAGCTATGGCAAAATGTTGTGAGACCTTTTTGTAGAGAATTAGGTTTCCTACTTTTTATGTTCTATGATATTTTTTGATCAGATGCGTAGTTCTCGAGATATATCAAGATATTTAAATGTTCCGAAGCGGCACCAACATAAAAGAGATACAGAAACACCGTGGCCCCTTTCTTTGAGATAACTCTGCACTATTGCGAGCTGTAAATGCCACTTCCAGCTCAGCTGTGCAGAAGAAGAACAACAAGAAGAAGAAATATCTCGAAATATGTCCGTCAGGCCCCTTCCCCTGAGATAAATCTGCAAATATCTCGGAAACGAAGCCAGCTATGGCAAAATGTTAAGAGACCTTTTTTGTAGAGAATTAAGTTTCCTACTTTTTATGTTCTATGATATTTTTTGATCAGATGCGTAGTTCTCGAGATATATCAAGATATTTAAAAGTTCCGAAGCCGCACCAACATAATAGAGATACAGAAACACCGTGGCCCCTTTCTTTGAGATAACTCTGCACTATTGCGAGCTGCAAATGCCACTTCCAGCTTAGCTGTGCAGACGAAGAACAACAAGAAGAAGAAATATCTCGAAATATGTCCGTCAGGCCCCTTCCCTTGAGATAAATCTGCAAATATCTCGGAAACGAAGCGAGCTATGGCAAAATGTTAAGAGACGTTATTTGTAGAGAATTAAGTTTCCTACTTTTTATGTTCTATGATATTTTTTGATCAGATGCGTAGTTCTCGAGATACATCAAGATATTTAAAAGTTCCGAGGCCGCACCAACATAATAGAGATACAGAAACACCGTGGCCCCTTTCTTTGAGATAACTCTGCATTATTGCGAGCTGCAAATGCCACTTCCAGCTTAGCTGTGAAGAAGAAGAACAACAAGAAGAAGAAATATCTCGAAATATGTCAGTCAGGCCCCTTCCCTTGAGATATATCTGCAAATATCTCGGAAACGAAGCGAGCTATGGCAAAATGTTAAGAGACCTTTTTTGTAGAGAATTAAGTTTCCTACTTTTTATGCTCTATGATATTTTTTGATCAGATGCGTAGTTCTCGAGATATATCAAGATATTTAAAAGTTCCGAAGCCGCACCAACATAATAGAGATAAAGAAACACCGTGGCCCCTTTCTTTGAGATAACTCTGCACTAGTGCGAGCTGCAAATGCCACTTCCAGCTTAGCTGTGCAGAAGAAGAACAACAAGAAGAAGAAATATCTCGAACTATGTCCGTCAGGCCCCTTCCCTTGAGATAAATCTGCAAATATCTCGGAAACGAAGCGAGCTATGGCAAAATGTTAAGAGACCTTTTTTGTAGAGAATTAAGTTTGCTATTTTTTATGTTCTATGATATTTTTTGATCAGACGCGTAGTTCTCGAGATATATCAAGATATTTGAAAGTTCCGAAGCCGCACCAACATAATAGAGATACAGAAACACCGTGGCCCCTTTCTTTGAGATAACTCTGCACTATTGCGAGCTGCAAATGCCACTTCCAGCTTAGCTGTGCAGAAGAAGAACAACAAGAAGAAGAAATATCTCGAAATATGTCCGTCAGGCCCCTTCCCTTGAGATAAATCTGCAAATATCTCGGAAACGAAGCGAGCTATGGCAAAATGTTAAGAGACCTTATTTGTAGAGAATTAAGTTTCCTACTTTTTATGTTCTATGATATGTTTTGATCAGATGCGTAGTTCTCGAGATATATCAAGATATTTAAAAGTTCCGAAGCCGCACCAACATAATAGAGATACAGAAACACCGTGGCCCCTTTCTTTGAGATAACTCTGCGCTATTGCGAGCTGGAAATGCCACTTCCAGTTTAGCTGTGCAGAAGAAGAACAACAAGAAGAAGAAATATCTCGAAATATGTCCGTCAGGCCCCTTCCCTTGAGATATATCTGCAAATATCTCGGAAACGAAGCGAGCTATGGCAAAATGTTAAGAGACCTTATTTGTAGAGAATTAAGTTTCCTACTTTTTATGTTCTACGATATTTTTTGATCAGATGCGTAGTTCTCGAGATATATCAAGATATTTAAAAGTTCCAAAGCCGCACCAACATAATAGAGATACAGAAACACCGTGGCCCCTTTCTTTGAGATAACTCTGCGCTATTGCGAGCTGGAAATGCCACTTCCAGTTTAGCTGTGCAGAAGAAGAACAACAAGAAGAAGAAATATCTCGAAATATGTCCGTCAGGCCCCTTCCCTTGAGATAAATCTGCAAATATCTCGGAAACGAAGCGAGCTATGGCAAAATGTTAAGAGACCTTTTTTGTAGAGAATTAAGTTTCCTACTTTTTATGTTCTATGATATTTTTTGATCAGATGCGTAGTTCTCGAGATATATCAAGATATTTACAAGTTCCGAAGCCGCACCAACATAATAGAGATACAGAATCACCGTGGCCCCTTTCTTTGAGATAACTCTGCACTATTGCGAGCTGCAAATGCCACTTCCAGCTTAGCTGTGCAGAAGAAGAACAACAAGAAGAAGAAATATCTCGAAATATGTCCGTCAGGCCCCTTCCCTTGAGCTGAATCTGCAAATATCTCGGAAACGAAGCGAGCTATGGCAAAATGTTAAGAGACCTTTCTTGTAGAGCATTAAGTTTCCTACTTTTAGCGTAGTATGATATTTTTTGATCAGATGCGTAGTTCTCGAGATATATCAAGATATTTAAAAGTTCCGAAGCCGCACCAACATAATAGAGATACAGAAACACCGTGGCCCCTTTCTTTGAGATAACTCTGCACTAGTGCGAGCCGCAAATGCCACTTCCAGCTTAGCTGTGCAGAAGAAGAACAACAAGAAGAAGAAATATCTCGAAATATGTCCGTCAGGCCCCTTCCCTTGAAATAAATCTGCAAATATCTCGGAAACGAAGCGAGCTATGGCAAAATGTTAAGAGACCTTTTTTGTAGAGAATTAAGTTTCCTACTTTTTATGTTCTATGATATTTTTTGATCAGATGCGTAGATCTCGAGATATATCAAGATATTTAAAAGTTCCGAAGCCGCACCAACATAATAGAGATACAGAAACACCGTGGCCCCTTTCTTTGAGATAACTCTGCACTATTGCGAGGTGCAAATGCCACTTCCAGCTTAGCTGTGCAGAAGAAGAACAACAAGAAGAAGAAATATCTCGAAATATGTCCGTCAGGCCCCTTCCCTTGAGATAAATCTGCAAATATCTCGGAAACGAAGCTAGCTATGGCAAAATGTTAAGAGACCTTTTTTGTAGAGAATTAAGTTTTCTACTTTTTATGTTCCATGATATTTTTTGATCAGATGCGTAGTTCTCGAGATATATCAAGATATTTAAAAGTTCCGAAGCTGCACCAACATAATAGAGATACAGAAACACCGTGGCCCCTTTCTTTGAGATAACTCTGCACTATTGCGAGCTGCAAATGCCACTTCCAGCTTAGCTGTGCAGACGAAGAACAACAAGAAGAAGAAATATCTCGAAATATGTCCGTCAGGCCCCTTCCCTTGAGATAAATCTGCAAATATCTCGGAAACGAAGCGAGCTATGGCAAAATGTTAAGAGACCTTATTTGTAGAGAATTAAGTTTCCTACTTTTTATGTTCTATGATATGTTTTGATCAGATGCGTAGTTCTCGAGATATATCAAGATATTTAAAAGTTCCGAAGCCGCACCAACATAATAGAGATACAGAAACACCGTGGCCCCTTTCTTTGAGATAACTCTGCGCTATTGCGAGCTGGAAATGCCACTTCCAGTTTAGCTGTGCAGAAGAAGAACAACAAGAAGAAGAAATATCTCGAAATATGTCCGTCAGGCCCCTTCCCTTGAGATATATCTGCAAATATCTCGGAAACGAAACGAGGTATGGCAAAATGTTAAGAGACCTTTTTTGTAGAGAATTATGTTTCCTACAATTTATGTTCTATGATATTTTTTGATCAGAAGCGTAGTTTTCGAGATATATCGAGATATTTAAAAGATCCGAAGCCGCACCAACATAATAGAGATACAGAAACACCGTGGCCCCTTTCTTTGAGATAACTCTGCACCAGTGCGAGCCGCAAATGCCGCTTCCAGCTTAGCTGTGCAGAAGAAGAACAACAAGAAGAAGAAATATCTCGAAATATGTCCGTCAGGCCCCTTCCCTCGAGATAAATCTGCAAATATCTAGGTAACGAAGCGAGCTATGGCAAAATGTTAAGAGACCTTTTTTGTAGAGAATTAAGTTTCCTACTTTTTCTGTTCTATGATATTTTTTGATCAGATGCGTAGTTCTCGAGATATATCAAGATATTTAAAAGTTCCGAAGCCGCACCAACATAATAGAGATACAGCAACACCGTGGCCCCTTTCTTTCAGATAACTCTGCACTATTGCAGGCTGGAAATGCCACTTCCAGTTTAGCTGTGCAGAAGAAGAACAACAAGAAGAAGAAATATCTCGAAATATGTCCGTCACGCCCCTTCCCTTGAGATATATCTGCAATTATCTCGGAAACGAAACGAGCTACGGCAAAATGTTAAGAGACCTTTTTTGTAGAGAATTATGTTTCCTACAATTTATGTTCTATGATATTTTTTGATCAGAAGCGTAGTTTTCGAGATATATCGAGATATTTAAAAGTTCCGAAGCCGCACCAACATAATAGAGATACAGAAACACCGTGGCCCCTTTCTTCGAGATAACTCTGCACTAGTGCGAGCCGCAAATGCCGCTTCCAGCTTAGCTGTGCAGAAGAAGAACAACAAGAAGAAGAAATATCTCGAAATATGTCCGTCAGGCCCCTTCCCTCGAGATAAATCTGCAAATATCTCGGAAACGAAGCGAGCTATGGCAAAATGTTAAGAGACCTTATTTGTAGAGAATTAAGTTTCCTACTTTTTATGTTCTATGATATTTTTTGATCAGATGCGTAGTTCTCGAGATACATCAAGATATTTAAAAGTTCCGAAGCCGCACCAACATAATAGAGATACAGAAACACCGTGGCCCCTTTCTTTGAGATAACTCTGCATTATTGCGAGCTGCAAATGCCACTTCCAGCTTAGCTGTGAAGAAGAAGAACAACAAGAAGAAGAAATATCTCGAAATATGTCCGTCAGGCCCCTTCCCTTGAGATATATCTGCAAATATCTCGGAAACGAAGCGAGCTATGGCAAAATGTTAAGAGACCTTTTTTGTAGAGAATTAAGTTTCCTACTTTTTATGCTCTATGATATTTTTTGATCAGATGCGTAGTTCTCGAGATATATCAAGATATTTAAAAGTTCCGAAGCCGCACCAACATAATAGAGATACAGAAACACCGTGGCCCCTTTCTTTGAGATAACTCTGCACTATTGCGAGCTGCAAATGCCACTTCCAGCTTAGCTGTGCAGAAGAAGAACAACAAGAAGAAGAAATATCTCGAAATATGTCCGTCAGGCCCCTTCCCTTGAGATATATCTGCAAATATCTCGGAAACGAAGCGAGCTATGGCAAAATGTTAAGAGACCTCTTTTGTAGAGAATTAAGTTTCCTACTTTTTATGTTCTATGATATTTTTTGATCAGTTGCGTAGTTCTCGAGATATATCAAGATATTTAAAAGTTCCGAAGCCGCACCAACATAATAGAGATACAGAAACACCGTGGCCCCTTTCTTTGAGATAACTCTGCACTATTGCGAGCTGCAAATGCCACTTCCAGCTTAGCTGTGCAGAAGAAGAACAACAAGAAGAAGAAATATCTCGAAATATGTCCGTCAGGCCCCTTCCCTTGAGATAAATCTGCAAATATCTCGGAAACGAAGCGAGCTATGGCAAAATGTTGAGAGACCTTTTTGTAGAGAATTAAGTTTCCTACTTTTTATGTTCTATGATATTTTTTGATCAGATGCGTAGTTCTCGAGATATATCAAGATATTTAAATGTTCCGAAGCGGCACCAACATAAAAGAGATACAGAAACACCGTGGCCCCTTTCTTTGAGATAACTCTGCACTATTGCGAGCTGTAAATGCCACTTCCAGCTCAGCTGTGCAGAAGAAGAACAACAAGAAGAAGAAATATCTCGAAATATGTCCGTCAGGCCCCTTCCCCTGAGATAAATCTGCAAATCTCTCGGAAACGAAGCCAGCTATGGCAAAATCTTAAGAGACCTTTTTTGTAGAGAATTAAGTTTCCTACTTTTTATGTTCTATGATATTTTTTGATCAGATGCGTAGTTCTCGAGATATATCAAGATATTTAAAAGTTCCGAAGCCGCACCAACATAATAGAGATACAGAAACACCGTGGCCCCTTTCTTTGAGATAACTCTGCACTATTGCGAGCTGCAAATGCCACTTCCAGCTTAGCTGTGCAGAAGAAGAACAACAAGAAGAAGAAATATCTCGAAATATGTCCGTCAGGCCCCTTCCCTTGAGATAAATCTGCAAATATCTCGGAAACGAAGCGAGCTATGGCAAAATGTTGTGAGACCTTTTTGTAGAGAATTAGGTTTCCTACTTTTTATGTTCTATGATATTTTTTGATCAGATGCGTAGTTCTCGAGATATATCAAGATATTTAAATGTTCCGAAGCGGCACCAACATAAAAGAGATACAGAAACACCGTGGCCCCTTTCTTTGAGATAACTCTGCACTATTGCGAGCTGTAAATGCCACTTCCAGCTCAGCTGTGCAGAAGAAGAACAACAAGAAGAAGAAATATCTCGAAATATGTCCGTCAGGCCCCTTCCCCTGAGATAAATCTGCAAATATCTCGGAAACGAAGCCAGCTATGGCAAAATGTTAAGAGACCTTTTTTGTAGAGAATTAAGTTTCCTACTTTTTATGTTCTATGATATTTTTTGATCAGATGCGTAGTTCTCGAGATATATCAAGATATTTAAAAGTTCCGAAGCCGCACCAACATAATAGAGATACAGAAACACCGTGGCCCCTTTCTTTGAGATAACTCTGCACTATTGCGAGCTGCAAATGCCACTTCCAGCTTAGCTGTGCAGACGAAGAACAACAAGAAGAAGAAATATCTCGAAATATGTCCGTCAGGCCCCTTCCCTTGAGATAAATCTGCAAATATCTCGGAAACGAAGCGAGCTATGGCAAAATGTTAAGAGACCTTATTTGTAGAGAATTAAGTTTCCTACTTTTTATGTTCTATGATATTTTTTGATCAGATGCGTAGTTCTCGAGATACATCAAGATATTTAAAAGTTCCGAGGCCGCACCAACATAATAGAGATACAGAAACACCGTGGCCCCTTTCTTTGAGATAACTCTGCATTATTGCGAGCTGCAAATGCCACTTCCAGCTTAGCTGTGAAGAAGAAGAACAACAAGAAGAAGAAATATCTCGAAATATGTCAGTCAGGCCCCTTCCCTTGAGATATATCTGCAAATATCTCGGAAACGAAGCGAGCTATGGCAAAATGTTAAGAGACCTTTTTTGTAGAGAATTAAGTTTCCTACTTTTTATGCTCTATGATATTTTTTGATCAGATGCGTAGTTCTCGAGATATATCAAGATATTTAAAAGTTCCGAAGCCGCACCAACATAATAGAGATAAAGAAACACCGTGGCCCCTTTCTTTGAGATAACTCTGCACTAGTGCGAGCTGCAAATGCCACTTCCAGCTTAGCTGTGCAGAAGAAGAACAACAAGAAGAAGAAATATCTCGAACTATGTCCGTCAGGCCCCTTCCCTTGAGATAAATCTGCAAATATCTCGGAAACGAAGCGAGCTATGGCAAAATGTTAAGAGACCTTTTTTGTAGAGAATTAAGTTTGCTATTTTTTATGTTCTATGATATTTTTTGATCAGACGCGTAGTTCTCGAGATATATCAAGATATTTGAAAGTTCCGAAGCCGCACCAACATAATAGAGATACAGAAACACCGTGGCCCCTTTCTTTGAGATAACTCTGCACTATTGCGAGCTGCAAATGCCACTTCCAGCTTAGCTGTGCAGAAGAAGAACAACAAGAAGAAGAAATATCTCGAAATATGTCCGTCAGGCCCCTTCCCTTGAGATAAATCTGCAAATATCTCGGAAACGAAGCGAGCTATGGCAAAATGTTAAGAGACCTTATTTGTAGAGAATTAAGTTTCCTACTTTTTATGTTCTATGATATGTTTTGATCAGATGCGTAGTTCTCGAGATATATCAAGATATTTAAAAGTTCCGAAGCCGCACCAACATAATAGAGATACAGAAACACCGTGGCCCCTTTCTTTGAGATAACTCTGCGCTATTGCGAGCTGGAAATGCCACTTCCAGTTTAGCTGTGCAGAAGAAGAACAACAAGAAGAAGAAATATCTCGAAATATGTCCGTCAGGCCCCTTCCCTTGAGATATATCTGCAAATATCTCGGAAACGGAGCGAGCTATGGCAAAATGTTAAGAGACCTTATTTGTAGAGAATTAAGTTTCCTACTTTTTATGTTCTATGATATTTTTTGATCAGATGCGTAGTTCTCGAGATACATCAAGATATTTAAAAGTTCCGAAGCCGCACCAACATAATAGAGATACAGAAACACCGTGGCCCCTTTCTTTGAGATAACTCTGCATTATTGCGAGCTGCAAATGCCACTTCCAGCTTAGCTGTGAAGAAGAAGAACAACAAGAAGAAGAAATATCTCGAAATATGTCCGTCAGGCCCCTTCCCTTGAGATATATCTGCAAATATCTCGGAAACGAAGCGAGCTATGGCAAAATGTTAAGAGACCTTTTTTGTAGAGAATTAAGTTTCCTACTTTTTATGCTCTATGATATTTTTTGATCAGATGCGTAGTTCTCGAGATATATCAAGATATTTAAAAGTTCCGAAGCCGCACCAACATAATAGAGATACAGAAACACCGTGGCCCCTTTCTTTGAGATAACTCTGCACTATTGCGAGCTGCAAATGCCACTTCCAGCTTAGCTGTGCAGAAGAAGAACAACAAGAAGAAGAAATATCTCGAAATATGTCCGTCAGGCCCCTTCCCTTGAGATATATCTGCAAATATCTCGGAAACGAAGCGAGCTATGGCAAAATGTTAAGAGACCTCTTTTGTAGAGAATTAAGTTTCCTACTTTTTATGTTCTATGATATTTTTTGATCAGTTGCGTAGTTCTCGAGATATATCAAGATATTTAAAAGTTCCGAAGCCGCACCAACATAATAGAGATACAGAAACACCGTGGCCCCTTTCTTTGAGATAACTCTGCACTATTGCGAGCTGCAAATGCCACTTCCAGCTTAGCTGTGCAGAAGAAGAACAACAAGAAGAAGAAATATCTCGAAATATGTCCGTCAGGCCCCTTCCCTTGAGATAAATCTGCAAATATCTCGGAAACGAAGCGAGCTATGGCAAAATGTTGAGAGACCTTTTTGTAGAGAATTAAGTTTCCTACTTTTTATGTTCTATGATATTTTTTGATCAGATGCGTAGTTCTCGAGATATATCAAGATATTTAAATGTTCCGAAGCGGCACCAACATAAAAGAGATACAGAAACACCGTGGCCCCTTTCTTTGAGATAACTCTGCACTATTGCGAGCTGTAAATGCCACTTCCAGCTCAGCTGTGCAGAAGAAGAACAACAAGAAGAAGAAATATCTCGAAATATGTCCGTCAGGCCCCTTCCCCTGAGATAAATCTGCAAATCTCTCGGAAACGAAGCCAGCTATGGCAAAATCGTAAGAGACCTTTTTTGTAGAGAATTAAGTTTCCTACTTTTTATGTTCTATGATATTTTTTGATCAGATGCGTAGTTCTCGAGATACATCAAGATATTTAAAAGTTCCGAAGCCGCACCAACATAATAGAGATACAGAAACACCGTGGCCCCTTTCTTTGAGATAACTCTGCGCTATTGCGAGCTGGAAATGCCACTTCCAGTTTAGCTGTGCAGAAGAAGAACAACAAGAAGAAGAAATATCTCGAAATATGTCCGTCAGGCCCCTTCCCTTGAGATATATCTGCAAATATCTCGGAAACGAAGCGAGCTATGGCAAAATGTTAAGAGACCTTATTTGTAGAGAATTAAGTTTCCTACTTTTTATGTTCTATGATATTTTTTGATCAGATGCGTAGTTCTCGAGATACATCAAGATATTTAAAAGTTCCGAAGCCGCACCAACATAATAGAGATACAGAAACACCGTGGCCCCTTTCTTTGAGATAACTCTGCACTATTGCGAGCTGCAAATGCCACTTCCAGCTTAGCTGTGCAGAAGAAGAACAACAAGAAGAAGAAATATCTCGAAATATGTCCGTCAGGCCCCTTCCCTTGAGATATATCTGCAAATATCTCGGAAACGAAGCGAGCTATGGCAAAATGTTAAGAGACCTCTTTTGTAGAGAATTAAGTTTCCTACTTTTTATGTTCTATGATATTTTTTGATCAGTTGCGTAGTTCTCGAGATATATCAAGATATTTAAAAGTTCCGAAGCCGCACCAACATAATAGAGATACAGAAACACCGTGGCCCCTTTCTTTGAGATAACTCTGCACTATTGCGAGCTGCAAATGCCACTTCCAGCTTAGCTGTGCAGAAGAAGAACAACAAGAAGAAGAAATATCTCGAAATATGTCCGTCAGGCCCCTTCCCTTGAGATAAATCTGCAAATATCTCGGAAACGAAGCGAGCTATGGCAAAATGTTGAGAGACCTTTTTGTAGAGAATTAAGTTTCCTACTTTTTATGTTCCATGATATTTTTTGATCAGATGCGTAGTTCTCGAGATATATCAAGATATTTAAATGTTCCGAAGCGGCACCAACATAAAAGAGATACAGAAACACCGTGGCCCCTTTCTTTGAGATAACTCTGCACTATTGCGAGCTGTAAATGCCACTTCCAGCTCAGCTGTGCAGAAGAAGAACAACAAGAAGAAGAAATATCTCGAAATATGTCCGTCAGGCCCCTTCCCCTGAGATAAATCTGCAAATCTCTCGGAAACGAAGCCAGCTATGGCAAAATCTTAAGAGACCTTTTTTGTAGAGAATTAAGTTTCCTACTTTTTATGTTCTATGATATTTTTTGATCAGATGCGTAGTTCTCGAGATATATCAAGATATTTAAAAGTTCCGAAGCCGCACCAACATAATAGAGATACAGAAACACCGTGGCCCCTTTCTTTGAGATAACTCTGCACTATTGCGAGCTGCAAATGCCACTTCCAGCTTAGCTGTGCAGAAGAAGAACAACAAGAAGAAGAAATATCTCGAAATATGTCCGTCAGGCCCCTTCCCTTGAGATATATCTGCAAATATCTCGGAAACGAAGCGAGCTATGGCAAAATGTTGAGAGACCTTTTTTGTAGAGAATTAAGTTTCCTACTTTTTATGTTCTATGATATTTTTTGATCAGATGCGTAGTTCTCGAGATATATCAAGATATTTAAAAGTTCCGAAGCCGCACCAACATAATAGAGATACAGAAACACCGTGGCCCCTTTCTTTGAGATAACTCTGCACTATTGCGAGCTGCAAATGCCACTTCCAGCTTAGCTGTGCAGAAGAAGAACAACAAGAAGAAGAAATATCTCGAAATATGTCCGTCAGGCCCCTTCCCTTGAGATATATCTGCAAATATCGCGGAAACGAAGCGAGCTATGGCAAAATGTTAAGAGACCTTTTTTGTAGAGAATTAAGTTTCCTACTTTTTATGTTCTATGATATTTTTTGATCAGATGCGTAGTTCTCGAGATATATCAAGATATTTAAAAGTTCCGAAGCCGCACCAACATAATAGAGATACAGAAACACCGTGGCCCCTTTCTTTGAGATAACTCTGCACTATTGCGAGCTGCAAATGCCAGTTCCAGCTTAGCTGTGCAGAAGAAGAACAACAAGAAGAAGAAATATCTCGAAATTTGTCCGTCAGGCCCCTTCCCTTGAGATAAATCTGCAAATATCTCGGAAACGAAGCGAGCTATGGCAAAATGTTGAGAGACCTTTTTTGTAGAGAATTAAGTTTCCTACTTTTTATGTTCTATGATATTTTTTGATCAGATGCGTAGTTCTCGAGGTATATCAAGATATTTAAAAGTTCCGAAGCCGCACCAACATAATAGAGATACAGAAACACCGTGGCCCCTTTCTTTGAGATAACTCTGCACTAGTGCGAGCCGCAAATGCCACTTCCAGCTTAGCTGTGCAGAAGAAGAACAACAAGAAGAAGAAATATCTCGAAACATGTCCGTCAGGCCCCTTCCCTTGAGATAAATCTGCAAATATCTCGGAAACGAAGCGAGCTATGGCAAAATGTTAAGAGACCTTTTTTGTAGAGAATTAAGTTTGCTATTTTTTATGTTCTATGATATTTTTTGATCAGACGCGTAGTTCTCGAGATATATCAAGATATTTGAAAGTTCCGAAGCCGCACCAACATAATAGAGATACAGAAACACCGTGGCCCCTTTCTTTGAGATAACTCTGCACTATTGCGAGCTGCAAATGCCACTTCCAGCTTAGCTGTGCAGAAGAAGAACAACAAGAAGAAGAAATATCTCGAAATATGTCCGTCAGGCCCCTTCCCTTGAGATAAATCTGCAAATATCTCGGAAACGAAGCGAGCCATGGCAAAATGTTAAGAGACCTTTTTTGTAGAGAATTAAGTTTTCTACTTTTTATGTTCTATGATATTTTTTGATCAGACGCGTAGTTCTCGAGATATATCAAGATATTTGAAAGTTCCGAAGCCGCACCAACATAATAGAGATACAGAAACACCGTGGCCCCTTTCTTTGAGATAACTCTGCACTATTGCGAGCTGCAAATGCCACTTCCAGCTTAGCTGTGCAGAAGAAGAACAACAAGAAGAAGAAATATCTCGAAATATGTCCGTCAGGCCCCTTCCCTTGAGATAAATCTGCAAATATCTCGGAAACGAAGCGAGCCATGGCAAAATGTAAAGAGACCTTTTTTGCAGAGAATTAAGTTTCCTACTTTTTATGTTCTATGATATTTTTTGATCAGATGCGTAGTTCTCGAGATATATCAAGATATTTAAAAGTTCCGAAGCCGCACCAACATAATAGAGATACAGAAACACCGTGGCCCCTTTCTTTGAGATAACTCTGCACAATTGCGAGCTGCAAATGCCACTTCCAGTTTAGCTGTGCAGAAGAAGAACAACAAGAAGAAGAAATATCTCGAAATATGTCCGTCAGGCCCGTTCCTTTGAGCTGAATCTGCAAATATCTCGGAAACGAAGCGAGCTATGGCAAAATGTTAAGAGACGTTTCTTGTAGAGAATTATGTTTCCTACAATTTATGTTCTATGCTATTTTTTGATCAGAAGCGTAGTTTTCGAGATATATCGAGATATTTAAAAGTTCCGAAGCCGCACCAACATAATAGAGATACAGAAACACCGTGGCCCCTTTCTTTGAGATAACTCTGCACTAGTGCGAGCCGCAAATGCCACTTCCAGCTTAGCTGTGCAGAAGAAGAACAACAAGAAGAAGAAATATCTCGAAACATGTCCGTCAGGCCCCTTCCCTTGAGATAAATCTGCAAATATCTCGGAAACGAAGCGAGCTATGGCAAAATGTTAAGAGACCTTTTTTGTAGAGAATTAAGTTTGCTATTTTTTATGTTCTATGATATTTTTTGATCAGACGCGTAGTTCTCGAGATATATCAAGATATTTGAAAGTTCCGAAGCCGCACCAACATAATAGAGATACAGAAACACCGTGGCCCCTTTCTTTGAGATAACTCTGCACTATTGCGAGCTGCAAATGCCACTTCCAGCTTAGCTGTGCAGAAGAAGAACAACAAGAAGAAGAAATATCTCGAAATATGTCCGTCAGGCCCCTTCCCTTGAGATAAATCTGCAAATATCTCGGAAACGAAGCGAGCCATGGCAAAATGTTAAGAGACCTTTTTTGTAGAGAATTAAGTTTCCTACTTTTTATGTTCTATGATATTTTTTGATCAGACGCGTAGTTCTCGAGATATATCAAGATATTTGAAAGTTCCGAAGCCGCACCAACATAATAGAGATACAGAAACACCGTGGCCCCTTTCTTTGAGATAACTCTGCACTATTGCGAGCTGCAAATGCCACTTCCAGCTTAGCTGTGCAGAAGAAGAACAACAAGAAGAAGAAATATCTCGAAATATGTCCGTCAGGCCCCTTCCCTTGAGATAAATCTGCAAATATCTCGGAAACCAAGCGAGCCATGGCAAAATGTTAAGAGACCTTTTTTGCAGAGAATTAAGTTTCCTACTTTTTATGTTCTATGATATTTTTTGATCAGATGCGTAGTTCTCGAGATATATCAAGATATTTAAAAGTTCCGAAGCCGCACCAACATAATAGAGATACAGAAACACCGTGGCCCCTTTCTTTGAGATAACTCTGCACAATTGCGAGCTGCAAATGCCACTTCCAGTTTAGCTGTGCAGAAGAAGAACAACAAGAAGAAGAAATATCTCGAAATATGTCCGTCAGGCCCGTTCCTTTGAGCTGAATCTGCAAATATCTCGGAAACGAAGCGAGCTATGGCAAAATGTTAAGAGACGTTTCTTGTAGAGAATTATGTTTCCTACAATTTATGTTCTATGATATTTTTTGATCAGAAGCGTAGTTTTCGAGATATATCGAGATATTTAAAAGTTCCGAAGCCGCACCAACATAATAGAGATACAGAAACACCGTGGCCCCTTTCTTTGAGATAACTCTGCACTAGTGCGAGCCGCAAATGCCACTTCCAGCTTAGCTGTGCAGAAGAAGAACAACAAGAAGAAGAAATATCTCGAAACATGTCCGTCAGGCCCCTTCCCTTGAGATAAATCTGCAAATATCTCGGAAACGAAGCGAGCTATGGCAAAATGTTGAGAGACCTTTTTTGTAGAGAATTAAGTTTGCTATTTTTTATGTTCTATGATATTTTTTGATCAGATGCGTAGTTCTCGAGATATATCAAGATATTTAAAAGTTCCGAAGCCGCACCAACATAATAGAGATACAGAAACACCGTGGCCCCTTTCTTTGAGATAACTCTGCACTATTGCGAGCTGCAAATGCCACTTCCAGCTTAGCTGTGCAGAAGAAGAACAACAAGAAGAAGAAATATCTCGAAATATGTCCGTCAGGCCCCTTCCCTTGAGATAAATCTGCAAATATCTCGGAAACGAAGCGAGCTATGGCAAAATGTTGAGAGACCTTATTTGTAGAGAATTAAGTTTCCTACTTTTTATGTTCTATGATATTTTTTGATCAGATGCGTAGTTCTCGAGATATATCAAGATATTTAAAAGTTCCGAAGCGGCACCAACATAAAAGAGATACAGAAACACCGTGGCCCCTTTCTTTGAGATAACTCTGCACTATTGCGAGCTGTAAATGCCACTTCCAGCTCAGCTGTGCAGAAGAAGAACAACAAGAAGAAGAAATATCTCGAAATATGTCCGTCAGGCCCCTTCCCCTGAGATAAATCTGCAAATATCTCGGAAACGAAGCGAGCTATGGCAAAATGTTAAGAGACCTTTTTTGTAGAGAATTAAGTTTCCTACTTTTTATGTTCTATGATATTGTTTGATCAGATGCGTAGTTCTCGAGATATATCAAGATATTTTAAAGTTCCGAAGCCGCACCAACATAATAGAGATACCGAAACACCGTGGCCCCTTTCTTTGAGATAACTCTGCACTATTGCGAGCTGCAAATGCCACTTCGAGCTTAGCTGTGCAGAAGAAGAACAACAAGAAGAAGAAATATCTCGAAATATGTCCGTCAGACCCCTTCCCTTGAGATAAATCTGCAAATATCTCGGAAACGAAGCGAGCTATGGCAAAATTTTAAGAGACCTTTTTTGTAGAGAATTATGTTTCCTACAATTTACGTTCTATGATATTTTTTGATCAGAAGCGTAGTTTTCGAGATATATCGAGATATTTAAAAGTTCCGAAGCTGCACCAACATAATAGAGGTACAGAAACACCGTGGCCCCTTTCTTTCTGATAACTCTGCACTAGTGCGAGCCGCAAATGCCGCTTCCAGTTTAGCTGTGCAGAAGAAGAACAACAAGAAGAAGAAATATCTCGAAATATGTCCGTCAGGCCCCTTCCCTTGAGATAAATCTGCATATATCTCGGAAACGAAGCGAGCTATGGAAAAATGTTAAGAGACCTTTTTTGTAGAGAATTAAGTTTCCTACTTTTTATGTTCTATGATATTGTTTGATCAGATGCGTAGTTCTCGAGATATATCAAGATATTTTAAAGTTCCGAAGCCGCACCAACATAATAGAGATACAGAAACACCGTGGCCCCTTTCTTTGAGATAACTCTGCACTATTGCGAGCTGCAAATGCCACTTCCAGCTTAGCTGTGCAGAAGAAGAACAACAAGGATAAGAAATATTTTGAAATATGTCCGTCAGGCCCCTTCCCTTGAGATAAATCTGCAAATATCTCGGAAACGAAGCGAGCTACGGCAAAATGTTAAGGGACCTTTTTTGTAGAAAATCAGGTTTCCTACTTTTTATGTTCTATGATATTTTTTGATCAGATGCGTAGTTCTCGAGATATATCAAGATATTTAAAAGTTCCGAAGCTGCACCAACATAATAGAGGTACAGAAACACCGTGGCCTCTTTCTTTGAGATAACTCTGCACTATTGCGAGCTGCAAATGCCAGTTCCAGCTTAGCTGTGCAGAAGAAGCACAACAAGAACAAGAAATATCTCGGAATATGTCCGTCAGGCCCCTTCCCTTGAGCTAAACCTGCAAATATCATGGAAACGATGCGAGCTATGGCAAAATGTTAAGAGACCTTTTTTGCAGGAAATTAAGGTTCCTACTATTTATGTTCTATGATATTTTTTGATCAGATGCGTAGTTCTCGAGATATATCAAGATATTTAAAAGTTCCGAAGCTGCACCAACATAATAGAGGTACAGAAACACCGTGGCCTCTTTCTTTGAGATAACTCTGCACTATTGCGAGCTGCAAATGCCAGTTCCAGCTTAGCTGTGCAGAAGAAGCACAACAAGAACAAGAAATATCTCGGAATATGTCCGTCAGGCCCCTTCCCTTGAGCTAAACCTGCAAATATCATGGAAACGATGCGAGCTATGGCAAAATGTTAAGAGACCTCTTTTGCAGGAAATTAAGGTTCCTACTATTTATGTTCTATGATATTTTTTGGTCAGATGCGTAGTTTTCGAGATATATCGAGATATTCAAAAGTTCCGAAGCCGCACCAACATAATAGAGATACAGAAACACCGTGGACCCTTTCTGCGAGATAACTCTGCACTATTGCGAGCTGCAAATGCCAGGTCCAGCTTAGCTCTGCAGAAGAAGCACAACAAGAACAAGAAATATCTCGGAATATGTCCGTCAGGCCCCTTCCCTTGAGCTAAATCTGCAAATATCTCGGAAACGATGCGAGTTATGGCAAAATGTTGAGAGACTCTTTTTGTAGAGAATTAGGTTTCCTACTTTTTATGTACTATGATATTTTTTGATCAGATGCGTAGTTCTCGAGATATATCAAGATATTTAAAAGTTCCGAAGCGGCACCAACATATTAGAGATACAGAAACACCGTAACCCCTTTCTGTGAGATAACTCTGCACTATTGCGAGCTGCAAATGCAACTTCCAGCTTAGCTGTGCAGAAGAAGAACAACAAGAGGAAGAAGTATCTCGAAATATGTCCGTCAGGCCCCTTCCCTTGAGTTAAATCTGCAAATATCTTGGAAACGATGCGAGCTATGGCAAAATATTAAGAGACCTTTTTTGCAGGAAATTAAGGTTCCTACTATTTATGTTCTATGATATTTTTTGGTCAGATGCGTAGTTTTCTAGATATATCGAGATATTCAGAAGTTCCGAAGCCGCACCAACATAATAGAGATACAGAAACACCGTGGCCCCTTTCTGTGAGATAACTCTGCACTATTGCGAGCTGCAAATGCCAGTTCCAGCTTAGCTGTGCAGAAGAAGCACAACAAGAACAAGAAATATCTCGGAATATGTCCGTCAGGCCCCTTTCCTTGAGCTAAATCTGCAAATATCTCGGAAACGATTCGAGCTATGGCAATATGTTAAGAGACCTTTTTTGTAGATAATTAAGTTTCCTACTTTTTATGTTCTATAATATTCCTTGATCAGATGCGTAGTTCTCAAGATATATTAAGATATTTAAAAGTTCCGAAACCGCACCAACATAATAGAGATACAGAAACACCGTGGCCCCTTTCTGTGAGATAACTCTGCACTATTGCGAGCTGCAAATGCCACTTCCCGCTAAGCTGTGCAGAAGAAGCACAACAAGAAGAAGAAATATCTCGGAATATGTCCGTCAGGCCCCTTCCCTTGAGCTAAACCTGCAAATATCTCGGAAACGAAGCGAGCTATGGCAAAATGTTAAGAGACCTTATTTGCAGAGAATTAAGTTTCCTACTTTTTATGTTCTATGATATTTTTTGATCAGATGCGTAGTTCTCGAGATATATCAAGATATTTAAAAGTTCCGAAGCCGCACCAACATAATAGAGATACAGAAACACCGTGGCCCCTTTCTTTGAGATAACTCTGCGCTATTGCGAGCCGGAAATGCCACTTCCAGTTTAGCTGTGCAGAAGAAGAACAACAAGAAGAAGAAATATCTCGAAATATGTCCATCAGGCCCCTTCCCTTGAGATATATCTGCAAATATCTCGGAAACGAAGCGAGCTATGGCAAAATGTTGAGAGACCTTTTTTGTAGAGAATTAAGTTTCCTACTTTTTGTGTTCTATGATATTTTTTGATCAGATGCGTAGTTCTCGAGATATATCAAGATATTTAAAAGTTCGGAAGCCGCACCAACATAATAGAGATACAGAGACTCCGTGGCCCCTTTCTTTGAGATCACTCTGCACTATTGCGAGCTGCAAATGCCACTTCCAGCTTAGCTGTGCAGAAGAAGAACAACAAGAAGAAGAAATATCTCGAAATATGTCCGTCAGGCCCCTTCCCTTGAGATATATCTGCAAATATCTCGGAAACGAAGCGAGATATCGCAAAATGTTAAGAGACCTTTTTTGTAGAGAATTAAGTTTCCTACTTTGTATGTTCTATCATATTTTTTGATCAGATGCGTAGTTTTCGAGATATATCAAGATATTTAAAAGTTCCGAAGCCGCACCAACATAATAGAGATACAGAAACACCGCCGCCCCTTTCTTTGAGATAACTATGCACTATTGCGAGCTGCAAATGCCACTTCCAGTTTAGCTGTGCAGAAGGTGAACAACAAGAAGAAGAAATATCTCGAAATATGTCCTTCAGGCCCCTTCCCTTGCGCTAAATCTGCAAATATCTCGGAAACGATGCGAGCTATGGCAAAATGATAAGAGACCTTTTTTGTAGAGAATTAAGTTTCCTACTATTTATGTACTATGAAATTTTTTGATCAGATGCGTAGTTTCCGAGATATATCGAGATATTTAATGGTTCCGAAGCCGCACCAACATAATAGAGATACAGAAACACCGTGGCCCCTTTCTTTGAGATAACTCTGCACTAGTGCGAGCCGCAAATGCCACTTCCAGCTTAGCTGTGCAGAAGAAGAACAACAAGAAGAAGAAATATCTCGAAACATGTCCGTCAGGCCCCTTCCCTTGAGATAAATCTGCAAATATCTCGGAAACGAAGCGAGCTATGGCAAAATGTAAAGAGACCTTTTTTGTAGAGAATTAAGTTTGCTATTTTTTATGTTCTATGATATTTTTTGATCAGACGCGTAGTTCTCGAGATATATCAAGAAATTTGAAAGTTCCGAAGCCGCACCAACATAATAGAGATACAGAAACACCGTGGCCCCTTTTTTTGAGATAACTCTGCACTATTGCGAGCTGCAAATGCCACTTCCAGCTTAGCTGTGCAGAAGAAGAACAACAAGAAGAAGAAATATCTCGAAATATGTCCGTCAGGCCCCTTCCCTTGAGATAGATCTGCAAATGTCTCGGAAACGAAGCGAGCTATGGCAAAATGTTAAGAGACCTTTATTGTAGAGAATTAAGTTTCCTACTTTTGGTGTTCTATGATATTTTCTGATCAGATGCGTAGTTCTCGAGATATATCCAGATATTTAAAAGTTCCGAAGCGGCACCAACATAATAGAGATACAGAAACACCGTGGCCCCTTTCTTTGAGATAACTCTGCACTAGTGCGAGCCGCAAATGCCACTTCCAGCTTAGCTGTGCAGAAGAAGAACAACAAGAAGAAGAAATATCTCGAAACATGTCCGTCAGGCCCCTTCCCTTGAGATAAATCTGCAAATATCTCGGAAACGAAGCGAGCTATGGCAAAATGTAAAGAGACCTTTTTTGTAGAGAATTAAGTTTGCTATTTTTTATGTTCTATGATATTTTTTGATCAGACGCGTAGTTCTCGAGATATATCAAGAAATTTGAAAGTTCCGAAGCCGCACCAACATAATAGAGATACAGAAACACCGTGGCCCCTTTTTTTGAGATAACTCTGCACTATTGCGAGCTGCAAATGCCACTTCCAGCTTAGCTGTGCAGAAGAAGAACAACAAGAAGAAGAAATATCTCGAAATATGTCCGTCAGGCCCCTTCCCTTGAGATAGATCTGCAAATGTCTCGGAAACGAAGCGAGCTATGGCAAAATGTTAAGAGACCTTTATTGTAGAGAATTAAGTTTCCTACTTTTGGTGTTCTATGATATTTTCTGATCAGATGCGTAGTTCTCGAGATATATCCAGATATTTAAAAGTTCCGAAGCGGCACCAACATAATAGAGATACAGAAACACCGTGGCCCCTTTCTTTGAGATAACTCTGCACTATTGCGAGCTGCAAATGCCACTTCCAGCTTAGCTGTGCAGAAGAAGAACAAGAAGAAGAAGAAATATCTCGAAATATGTAGGTCAGGCCCCTTCCCTTGAGATAAATCTGCAAATATCTCGGAAACGAAGCGAGCTATCGCAAAATGTTAAGAGACCTTATTTGCAGAGAATTAAGTTTCCTACTTTTTATGTTCTATGATATTTTTTGATCAGATGCGTAGTTCTCGAGATATATCAAGATATTTAAAAGTTCCGAAGCCGCACCAACATAATAGAGATACAGAATCACCGTGGCCCCTTTCTTTGAGATAACTCTGCACTATTGCGAGCCGCAAATGCCACTTCCAGCTTAGCTGTGCAGAAGAAGAACAACAAGAAGAAGAAATATCTCGAAACATGTCCATCAGGCCCCTTCCCTTGAGATATATCTGCAAATATCTCGGAAACGAAACGAGCTATGGCAAAATGTTAAGAGACCTTTTTTGTAGAGAATTATGTTTCCTACAATTTATGTTCTATGATATTTTTTGATCAGAAGCGTAGTTTTCGAGATATATCGAGATATTTAAAAGTTCCGAAGCCGCACCAACATAATAGAGATACAGAAACACCGTGGCCCCTTTCTTTGAGATAACTCTGCACTATTGCGAGCTGCAAATGCCACTTCCAGCTTAGCTGTGCAGAGGAAGAACAACAAGAAGAAGAAATATCTCGAAATATGTCCGTCAGGCCCGTTCCTTTGAGGTGAATCTGCAAATATCTCGGAAACGAAGCGAGCTATGGCAAAATGTTAAGAGACGTTTTTTGTAGAGAATTATGTTTCCTACCATTTATGTTCTATGATATTTTTTGATCAGAAGCGTAGTTTTCGAGATATATCGAGATATTTAAAAGTTCCGAAGCCGCACCAACATAATAGAGATACAGAAACACCGTGGCCCCTTTCTTTGAGATAACTCTGCACTATTGCGAGCTGCAAATGCCACTTCCAGCTTAGCTGTGCAGAGGAAGAACAACAAGAAGAAGAAATATCTCGAAATATGTCCGTCAGGCCCGTTCCTTTGAGCTGAATCTGCAAATATCTCGGAAACGAAGCGAGCTATGGCAAAATGTTAAGGGACATTTTTTGTAGAGAATTATGTTTCCAACAATTTATGTTCTATGATATTTTTTGATCAGAAGCGTAGTTTTCGAGATATATCGAGATATTTAAAAGTTCCGAAGCCGCACCAACATAATAGAGATACAGAAACACCGTGGCCCCTTTCTTTGAGATAACTCTGCACTAGTGCGAGCCGCAAATGCCACTTCCAGCTTAGCTGTGCAGAAGAAGAACAACAAGAAGAAGAAATATCTCGAAATATGTCCGTCAGGCCCCTTCCCTTGAGATAAATCTGCAAATATCTCGGAAACGAAGCGAGCTATGGCAAAATGTTAAGAGACCTTTTTTGTAGAGAATTAAGTTTCCTACGTTTTATGTTCTATGATATTTTTTGATCAGATGCGTAGTTTTCGAGATGTATCGAGATAGTTAAAAGTTCCGAAGCCGCACCAACATAATAGAGATACAGAAACACCGTGGCCCCTTTCTTTGAGATAACTCTGCACTAGTGCAAGCCGCAAATGCCACTTCCAGCTTAGCTGTGCAGAAGAAGAACAACAAGAAGAACAAATATCTCGAAACATGTCCGTCAGGCCCCTTCCCTTGAGATAAATCTGCAAATATCTCGGAAACGAAGCGAGCTATGGCAAAATGTAAAGAGACCTTTTTTGTAGGGAATTAAGTTTGCTATTTTTTATGTTCTATGATATTTTTTGATCAGACGCGTAGTTCTCGAGATATATCAAGAAATTTGAAAGTTCCGAAGCCGCACCAACATAATAGAGATACAGAAACACCGTGGCCCCTTTTTTTGAGATAACTCTGCACTATTGCGAGCTGCAAATGCCACTTCCAGCTTAGCTGTGCAGAAGAAGAACAACAACAAGAAGAAATATCTCGAAATATGTCCGTCAGGCCCCTTCCCTTGAGATAAATCTGCAAATGTCTCGGAAACGAAGCGAGCTATGGCAAAATGTTAAGAGACCTTTATTGTAGAGAATTAAGTTTCCTACTTTTGGTGTTCTATGATATTTTCTGATCAGATGCGTAGTTCTCGAGATATATCCAGATATTTAAAAGTTCCGAAGCGGCACCAACATAATAGAGATACCGAAACACCGTGGCCCCTTTCTTTGAGATAACTCTGCACTATTGCGAGCTGCAAATGCCACTTCCAGCTTAGCTGTGCAGAAGAAGAACAACAAGAAGAAGAAATATCTCGAAATATGTAGGTCAGGCCCCTTC
Source organism: Osmia lignaria lignaria (assembly GCF_051020975.1). NCBI lineage: Eukaryota > Metazoa > Arthropoda > Insecta > Hymenoptera > Megachilidae > Osmia > Osmia lignaria. The sequence goes on from NW_027478166.1 coordinate 13,963,931, forward strand.
CCTTGAGATAAATCTGCAAATATCTCGGAAACGAAGCGAGCTATGGCAAAATGTTAAGAGACCTTATTTGCAGAGAATTAAGTTTCCTACTTTTTATGTTCTATGATATTTTTTGATCAGATGCGTAGTTCTCGAGATATATCAAGATATTTAAAAGTTCCGAAGCCGCACCAACATAATAGAGATACAGAAACACCGTGGCCCCTTTCTTTGAGATAACTCTGCGCTATTGCGAGCCGGAAATGCCACTTCCAGTTTAGCTGTGCAGAAGAAGAACAACAAGAAGAAGAAATATCTCGAAATATGTCCATCAGGCCCCTTCCCTTGAGATATATCTGCAAATATCTCGGAAACGAAGCGAGCTATGGCAAAATGTTGAGAGACCTTTTTTGTAGAGAATTAAGTTTCCTACTTTTTGTGTTCTATGATATTTTTTGATCAGATGCGTAGTTCTCGAGATATATCAAGATATTTAAAAGTTCGGAAGCCGCACCAACATAATAGAGATACAGAGACTCCGTGGCCCCTTTCTTTGAGATCACTCTGCACTATTGCGAGCTGCAAATGCCACTTCCAGCTTAGCTGTGCAGAAGAAGAACAACAAGAAGAAGAAATATCTCGAAATATGTCCGTCAGGCCCCTTCCCTTGAGATATATCTGCAAATATCTCGGAAACGAAGCGAGATATCGCAAAATGTTAAGAGACCTTTTTTGTAGAGAATTAAGTTTCCTACTTTTTATGTTCTATGATATTTTTTGATCAGATGCGTAGTTCTCGAGATATATCAAGATATTTAAAAGTTCCGAAGCCGCACCAACATAATAGAGATACAGAAACACCGTGGCCCCTTTCTTTGAGATAACTCTGCACTATTGCGAGCTGGAAATGCCACTTCCAGTTTAGCTGTGCAGAAGAAGAACAACAAGAAGAAGAAATATCTCGAAACATGTCCGTCAGGCCCCTTCCCTTGAGATAAATCTGCAAATATCTCGGAAACGAAGCGAGCTCTGGCAAAATGTTAAGAGACCTTTTTTGTAGAGAATTAAGTTTCCTACTTTTTATGTTCTATGATATTTTTTGATCAGATGCGTAGTTCTCGAGATATATCAGGATATTTAAAAGTTCCGAAGCCGCACCAACATAATAGAGATACAGAAACACCGTGGCCCCTTTCTCTGAGATAACTCTGCACTATTGCGCGCTGCAAATGCCACTTGCAGCTTAGCTGTGCAGAAGAAGAACAACAAGAAGAAGAAATATCTCGAAATATGTCCGTCAGGCCCCTTCCCTTGAGATAAATCTGCAAATATCTCGGAAACGAAGCGAGCTATGGCAAAATGTTAAGAGACCTTTTTTGTAGAGAATTAAGTTTCCTACTTTTGGTGTTCTATGATATTTTTTGATCAGATGCGTAGGTCTCGAGATATATCAAGATATTTAAAAGTTCCGAAGCCGCACCAACATAATAGAGATACAGAAACACCGTGGCCCCTTTCTTTGAGATAACTCTGCGCTATTGCGAGCCGGAAATGCCACTTCCAGTTTAGCTGTGCAGAAGAAGAACAACAAGAAGAACAAATATCTCGAAACATGTCCGTCAGGCCCCTTCCCTTGAGATAAATCTGCAAATATCTCGGAAACGAAGCGAGCTATGGCAAAATGTAAAGAGACCTTTTTTGTAGAGAATTAAGTTTGCTATTTTTTATGTTCTATGATATTTTTTGATCAGACGCGTAGTTCTCGAGATATATCAAGAAATTTGAAAGTTCCGAAGCCGCACCAACATAATAGAGATACAGAACCACCGTGGCCCCTTTTTTTGAGATAACTCTGCACTATTGCGAGCTGCAAATGCCACTTCCAGCTTAGCTGTGCAGAAGAAGAACAACAAGAAGAAGAAATATCTCGAAATATGTCCGTCAGGCCCCTTCCCTTGAGATAAATCTGCAAATGTCTCGGAATCGAAGCGAGCTATGGCAAAATGTTAAGAGACCTTTATTGTAGAGAATTAAGTTTCCTACTTTTGGTGTTCTATGATATTTTCTGATCAGATGCGTAATTCTCGAGATATATCCAGATATTTAAAAGTTCCGAAGCGGCACCAACATAATAGAGATACAGAAACACCGTGGCCCCTTTCTCTGAGATAACTCTGCACTATTGCGCGCTGCAAATGCCACTTGCAGCTTAGCTGTGCAGAAGAAGAACAACAAGAAGAAGAAATATCTCGAAATATGTCCGTCAGGCCCCTTCCCTTGAGATAAATCTGCAAATATCTCGGAAACGAAGCGAGCTATGGCAAAATGTTGAGAGACCTTTTTTGTAGAGAATTAAGTTTCCTACTTTTGGTGTTCTATGATATTTTTTGATCAGATGCGTAGTTTTCGAGATGTATCGAGATAGTTAAAAGTTCCGAAGCCGCACCAACATAATAGAGATACAGAAACACCGTGGCCCCTTTCTTTGAGATTACTCTGCACTAGTGCGAGCCGCAAATGCCACTTCCAGCTTAGCTGCGCAGAAGAAGAACAACAAGAAGAACAAATATCTCGAAACATGTCCGTCAGGCCCCTTCCCTTGAGATAAATCTGCAAATATCTCGGAAACGAAGCGAGCTATGGCAAAATGTAAAGAGACCTTTTTTGTAGGGAATTAAGTTTGCTATTTTTTATGTTCTATGATATTTTTTGATCAGACGCGTAGTTCTCGAGATATATCAAGAAATTTGAAAGTTCCGAAGCCGCACCAACATAATAGAGATACAGAAACACCGTGGCCCCTTTTTTTGAGATAACTCTGCACTATTGCGAGCTGCAAATGCCACTTCCAGCTTAGCTGTGCAGAAGAAGAACAACAACAAGAAGAAATATCTCGAAATATGTCCGTCAGGCCCCTTCCCTTGAGATAAATCTGCAAATGTCTCGGAAACGAAGCGAGCTATGGCAAAATGTTAAGAGACCTTTATTGTAGAGAATTAAGTTTCCTACTTTTGGTGTTCTATGATATTTTCTGATCAGATGCGTAGTTCTCGAGATATATCCAGATATTTAAAAGTTCCGAAGCGGCACCAACTTAATAGAGATACAGAAACACCGTGGCCCCTTTCTTTGAGATAACTCTGCACTATTGCGAGCTGCAAATGCCACTTCCAGCTTAGCTGTGCAGAAGAAGAACAACAAGAAGAAGAAATATCTCGAAATATGTAGGTCAGGCCCCTTCCCTTGAGATAAATCTGCAAATATCTCGGAAACGAAGCGAGCTATGGCAAAATGTTAAGAGACCTTATTTGCAGAGAATTAAGTTTCCTACTTTTTATGTTCTATGATATTTTTTGATCAGATGCGTAGTTCTCGAGATATATCAAGATATTTAAAAGTTCCGAAGCCGCACCAACATAATAGAGATACAGAAACACCGTGGCCCCTTTCTTTGAGATAACTCTGCGCTATTGCGAGCCGGAAATGCCACTTCCAGTTTAGCTGTGCAGAAGAAGAACAACAAGAAGAAGAAATATCTCGAAATATGTCCATCAGGCCCCTTCCCTTGAGATATATCTGCAAATATCTCGGAAACGAAGCGAGCTATGGCAAAATGTTGAGAGACCTTTTTTGTAGAGAATTAAGTTTCCTACTTTTTGTGTTCTATGATATTTTTTGATCAGATGCGTAGTTCTCGAGATATATCAAGATATTTAAAAGTTCGGAAGCCGCACCAACATAATAGAGATACAGAGACTCCGTGGCCCCTTTCTTTGAGATCACTCTGCACTATTGCGAGCTGCAAATGCCACTTCCAGCTTAGCTGTGCAGAGGAAGAACAACAAGAAGAAGAAATATCTCGAAACATGTCCGTCAGGCCCCTTCCCTTGAGATAAATCTGCAAATATCTCGGAAACGAAGCGAGCTATGGCAAAATGTTAAGAGACCTTTTTTGTAGAGAATTAAGTTTCCTACTTTTTATGTTCTATGATATTTTTTGATCAGATGCGTAGTTCTCGAGATATATCAAGATATTTAAAAGTTCCGAAGCCGCACCAACATAATAGAGATACAGAAACACCGTGGCCCCTTTCTTTGAGATAACTCTGCACTATTGCGAGCTGCAAATGCCACTTCCAGCTTAGCTGTGCAGAAGGAGAACAACAAGAAGAAGAAATATCTCGAAATATGTCCGTCAGGCCCCTTCCCTTGAGATAAATCTGCAAATATCTCGGAAACGAAGCGAGCTATGGCAAAATGTTAAGAGACCTTTTTTGTAGAGAATTAAGTTTCCTACTTTTTATGTTCTATGATATTTTTTGATCAGATGCGTAGTTCTCGAGATATATCAAGATATTTAAAAGTTCCGAAGCCGCACCAACATAATAGAGATACAGAAACACCGTGGCCCCTTTCTTTGAGATAACTCTGCGCTATTGCGAGCCGGAAATGCCACTTCCAGTTTAGCTGTGCAGAAGAAGAACAACAAGAAGAAGAAATATCTCGAAATATGTCCATCAGGCCCCTTCCCTTGAGATATATCTGCAAATATCTCGGAAACGAAACGAGCTATGGCAAAATGTTAAGAGACCTTTTTTGTAGAGAATTATGTTTCCTACAATTTATGTTCTATGATATTTTTTGATCAGAAGCGTAGTTTTCGAGATATATCGAGATATTTAAAAGTTCCGAAGCCGCACCAACATAATAGAGATACAGAAACACCGTGGCCCCTTTCTTTGAGATAACTCTGCACTAGTGCGAGCCGCAAATGCCACTTCCAGCTTAGCTGTGCAGAAGAAGAACAACAAGAAGAAGAAATATCTCGAAATATGTCCGTCAGGCCCCTTCCCTTGAGATAAATCTGCAAATATCTCGGAAACGAAGCGAGCTATGGCAAATTGTTAAGAGACCTTTTTTGTAGAGAATTAAGTTTCCTACTTTTTATGTTCTATGATATTTTTTGATCAGATGCGTAGTTCTCGAGATATATCAAGATATTTAAAAGTTCCGAAGCCGCACCAACATAATAGAGATACAGAAACACCGTGGCCCCTTTCTTTGAGATAACTCTGCACTATTGCGAGCTGCAAATGCCACTTCCAGCTTAGCTGTGCAGAAGGAGAACAACAAGAAGAAGAAATATCTCGAAATATGTCCGTCAGGCCCCTTCCCTTGAGATAAATCTGCAAATATCTCGGAAACGAAGCGAGCTATGGCAAAATGTTAAGAGACCTTTTTTGTAGAGAATTAAGTTTCCTACTTTTTATGTTCTATGATATTTTTTGATCAGATGCGTAGTTCTCGAGATATATCAAGATATTTAAAAGTTCCGAAGCCGCACCAACATAATAGAGATACAGAAACACCGTGGCCCCTTTCTTTGAGATAACTCTGCGCTATTGCGAGCCGGAAATGCCACTTCCAGTTTAGCTGTGCAGAAGAAGAACAACAAGAAGAAGAAATATCTCGAAATATGTCCATCAGGCCCCTTCCCTTGAGATATATCTGCAAATATCTCGGAAACGAAACGAGCTATGGCAAAATGTTAAGAGACCTTTTTTGTAGAGAATTATGTTTCCTACAATTTATGTTCTATGATATTTTTTGATCAGAAGCGTAGTTTTCGAGATATATCGAGATATTTAAAAGTTCCGAAGCCGCACCAACATAATAGAGATACAGAAACACCGTGGCCCCTTTCTTTGAGATAACTCTGCACTAGTGCGAGCCGCAAATGCCACTTCCAGCTTAGCTGTGCAGAAGAAGAACAACAAGAAGAAGAAATATCTCGAAATATGTCCGTCAGGCCCCTTCCCTTGAGATAAATCTGCAAATATCTCGGAAAGGAAGCGAGCTATGGCAAAATGTTAAGAGACCTTTTTTGTAGAGAATTAAGTTTCCTACTTTTCATGTTCTATGATATTTTTTGATCAGATGCGTAGTTCTCGAGATATATCAAGATATTTAAAAGTTCCGAAGCCGCACCAACATAATAGAGATACAGAAACACCGTGGCCCCTTTCTTTGAGATAACTCTGCACTATTGCGAGCCGCAAATGCCACTTCCAGCTTAGCTGTGCAGAAGAAGAACAACAAGAAGAAGAAATATCTCGAAATATGTCCGTCAGGCCCCTTCCCTTGAGATAAATCTGCAAATATCTCGGAAACGAAGCGAGCTATGGCAAAATGTTAAGAGACCTTTTTTGTAGAGAATTAAGTTTCCTACTTTTGGTGTTCTATGATATTTTTTGATCAGATGCGTAGTTTTCGAGATGTATCGAGATAGTTAAAAGTTCCGAAGCCGCACCAACATAATAGAGATACAGAAACACCGTGGCCCCTTTCTTTGAGATAACTCTGCACTAGTGCAAGCCGCAAATGCCACTTCCAGCTTAGCTGTGCAGAAGAAGAACAACAAGAAGAACAAATATCTCGAAACATGTCCGTCAGGCCCCTTCCCTTGAGATAAATCTGCAAATATCTCGGAAACGAAGCGAGCTATGGCAAAATGTAAAGAGACCTTTTTTGTAGAGAATTAAGTTTGCTATTTTTTATGTTCTATGATATTTTTTGATCAGACGCGTAGTTCTCGAGATATATCAAGAAATTTGAAAGTTCCGAAGCCGCACCAACATAATAGAGATACAGAACCACCGTGGCCCCTTTTTTTGAGATAACTCTGCACTATTGCGAGCTGCAAATGCCACTTCCAGCTTAGCTGTGCAGAAGAAGAACAACAAGAAGAAGAAATATCTCGAAATATGTCCGTCAGGCCCCTTCCCTTGAGATAAATCTGCAAATGTCTCGGAAACGAAGCGAGCTATGGCAAAATGTTAAGAGACCTTTATTGTAGAGAATTAAGTTTCCTACTTTTGGTGTTCTATGATATTTTCTGATCAGATGCGTAATTCTCGAGATATATCCAGATATTTAAAAGTTCCGAAGCGGCACCAACATAATAGAGATACAGAAACACCGTGGCCCCTTTCTCTGAGATAACTCTGCACTATTGCGCGCTGCAAATGCCACTTGCAGCTTAGCTGTGCAGAAGAAGAACAACAACAAGAAGAAATATCTCGAAATATGTCCGTCAGGCCCCTTCCCTTGAGATAAATCTGCAAATGTCTCGGAAACGAAGCGAGCTATGGCAAAATGTTAAGAGACCTTTATTGTAGAGAATTAAGTTTCCTACTTTTGGTGTTCTATGATATTTTCTGATCAGATGCGTAGTTCTCGAGATATATCCAGATATTTAAAAGTTCCGAAGCGGCACCAACATAATAGAGATACAGAAACACCGTGGCCCCTTTCTTTGAGATAACTCTGCACTATTGCGAGCTGCAAATGCCACTTCCAGCTTAGCTGTGCAGAAGAAGAACAACAAGAAGAAGAAATATCTCGAAATATGTAGGTCAGGCCCCTTCCCTTGAGATAAATCTGCAAATATCTCGGAAACGAAGCGAGCTATGGCAAAATGTTAAGAGACCTTATTTGCAGAGAATTAAGTTTCCTACTTTTTATGTTCTATGATATTTTTTGATCAGATGCGTAGTTCTCGAGATATATCAAGATATTTAAAAGTTCCGAAGCCGCACCAACATAATAGAGATACAGAAACACCGTGGCCCCTTTCTTTGAGATAACTCTGCGCTATTGCGAGCCGGAAATGCCACTTCCAGTTTAGCTGTGCAGAAGAAGAACAACAAGAAGAAGAAATATCTCGAAATATGTCCATCAGGCCCCTTCCCTTGAGATATATCTGCAAATATCTCGGAAACGAAGCGAGCTATGGCAAAATGTTGAGAGACCTTTTTTGTAGAGAATTAAGTTTCCTACTTTTTGTGTTCTATGATATTTTTTGATCAGATGCGTAGTTCTCGAGATATATCAAGATATTTAAAAGTTCGGAAGCCGCACCAACATAATAGAGATACAGAGACTCCGTGGCCCCTTTCTTTGAGATCACTCTGCACTATTGCGAGCTGCAAATGCCACTTCCAGCTTAGCTGTGCAGAAGAAGAACAACAAGAAGAAGAAATATCTCGAAATATGTCCGTCAGGCCCCTTCCCTTGAGATAAATCTGCAAATATCTCGGAAACGAAGCGAGCTATGGCAAAATGTTAAGAGACCTTTTTTGTAGAGAATTAAGTTTCCTACTTTTGGTGTTCTATGATATTTTTTGATCAGATGCGTAGTTTTCGAGATGTATCGAGATAGTTAAAAGTTCCGAAGCCGCACCAACATAATAGAGATACAGAAACACCGTGGCCCCTTTCTTTGAGATAACTCTGCACTAGTGCAAGCCGCAAATGCCACTTCCAGCTTAGCTGTGCAGAAGAAGAACAACAAGAAGAACAAATATCTCGAAACATGTCCGTCAGGCCCCTTCCCTTGAGATAAATCTGCAAATATCTCGGAAACGAAGCGAGCTATGGCAAAATGTAAAGAGACCTTTTTTGTAGAGAATTAAGTTTGCTATTTTTTATGTTCTATGATATTTTTTGATCAGACGCGTAGTTCTCGAGATATATCAAGAAATTTGAAAGTTCCGAAGCCGCACCAACATAATAGAGATACAGAACCACCGTGGCCCCTTTTTTTGAGATAACTCTGCACTATTGCGAGCTGCAAATGCCACTTCCAGCTTAGCTGTGCAGAAGAAGAACAACAAGAAGAAGAAATATCTCGAAATATGTCCGTCAGGCCCCTTCCCTTGAGATAAATCTGCAAATGTCTCGGAAACGAAGCGAGCTATGGCAAAATGTTAAGAGACCTTTATTGTAGAGAATTAAGTTTCCTACTTTTGGTGTTCTATGATATTTTCTGATCAGATGCGTAATTCTCGAGATATATCCAGATATTTAAAAGTTCCGAAGCGGCACCAACATAATAGAGATACAGAAACACCGTGGCCCCTTTCTCTGAGATAACTCTGCACTATTGCGCGCTGCAAATGCCACTTGCAGCTTAGCTGTGCAGAAGAAGAACAACAAGAAGAAGAAATATCTCGAAATATGTCCGTCAGGCCCCTTCCCTTGAGATAAATCTGCAAATATCTCGGAAACGAAGCGAGCTATGGCAAAATGTTGAGAGACCTTTTTTGTAGAGAATTAAGTTTCCTACTTTTGGTGTTCTATGATATTTTTTGATCAGATGCGTAGTTTTCGAGATGTATCGAGATAGTTAAAAGTTCCGAAGCCGCACCAACATAATAGAGATACAGAAACACCGTGGCCCCTTTCTTTGAGATTACTCTGCACTAGTGCGAGCCGCAAATGCCACTTCCAGCTTAGCTGTGCAGAAGAAGAACAACAAGAAGAACAAATATCTCGAAACATGTCCGTCAGGCCCCTTCCCTTGAGATAAATCTGCAAATATCTCGGAAACGAAGCGAGCTATGGCAAAATGTAAAGAGACCTTTTTTGTAGGGAATTAAGTTTGCTATTTTTTATGTTCTATGATATTTTTTGATCAGACGCGTAGTTCTCGAGATATATCAAGAAATTTGAAAGTTCCGAAGCCGCACCAACATAATAGAGATACAGAAACACCGTGGCCCCTTTTTTTGAGATAACTCTGCACTATTGCGAGCTGCAAATGCCACTTCCAGCTTAGCTGTGCAGAAGAAGAACAACAACAAGAAGAAATATCTCGAAATATGTCCGTCAGGCCCCTTCCCTTGAGATAAATCTGCAAATGTCTCGGAAACGAAGCGAGCTATGGCAAAATGTTAAGAGACCTTTATTGTAGAGAATTAAGTTTCCTACTTTTGGTGTTCTATGATATTTTCTGATCAGATGCGTAGTTCTCGAGATATATCCAGATATTTAAAAGTTCCGAAGCGGCACCAACATAATAGAGATACAGAAACACCGTGGCCCCTTTCTTTGAGATAACTCTGCACTATTGCGAGCTGCAAATGCCACTTCCAGCTTAGCTGTGCAGAAGAAGAACAACAAGAAGAAGAAATATCTCGAAATATGTAGGTCAGGCCCCTTCCCTTGAGATAAATCTGCAAATATCTCGGAAACGAAGCGAGCTATGGCAAAATGTTAAGAGACCTTATTTGCAGAGAATTAAGTTTCCTACTTTTTATGTTCTATGATATTTTTTGATCAGATGCGTAGTTCTCGAGATATATCAAGATATTTAAAAGTTCCGAAGCCGCACCAACATAATAGAGATACAGAAACACCGTGGCCCCTTTCTTTGAGATAACTCTGCGCTATTGCGAGCCGGAAATGCCACTTCCAGTTTAGCTGTGCAGAAGAAGAACAACAAGAAGAAGAAATATCTCGAAATATGTCCATCAGGCCCCTTCCCTTGAGATATATCTGCAAATATCTCGGAAACGAAGCGAGCTGTGGCAAAATCTTGAGAGACCTTTTTTGTAGAGAATTAAGTTTCCTACTTTTTGTGTTCTATGATATTTTTTGATCAGATGCGTAGTTCTCGAGATATATCAAGATATTTAAAAGTTCGGAAGCCGCACCAACATAATAGAGATACAGAGACTCCGTGGCCCCTTTCTTTGAGATCACTCTGCACTATTGCGAGCTGCAAATGCCACTTCCAGCTTAGCTGTGCAGAGGAAGAACAACAAGAAGAAGAAATATCTCGAAACATGTCCGTCAGGCCCCTTCCCTTGAGATAAATCTGCAAATATCTCGGAAACGAAGCGAGCTATGGCAAAATGTTAAGAGACCTTTTTTGTAGAGAATTAAGTTTCCTACTTTTTATGTTCTATGATATTTTTTGATCAGATGCGTAGTTCTCGAGATATATCAAGATATTTAAAAGTTCCGAAGCCGCACCAACATAATAGAGATACAGAAACACCGTGGCCCCTTTCTTTGAGATAACTCTGCACTATTGCGAGCTGCAAATGCCACTTCCAGCTTAGCTGTGCAGAAGGAGAACAACAAGAAGAAGAAATATCTCGAAATATGTCCGTCAGGCCCCTTCCCTTGAGATAAATCTGCAAATATCTCGGAAACGAAGCGAGCTATGGCAAAATGTTAAGAGACCTTTTTTGTAGAGAATTAAGTTTCCTACTTTTTATGTTCTATGATATTTTTTGATCAGATGCGTAGTTCTCGAGATATATCAAGATATTTAAAAGTTCCGAAGCCGCACCAACATAATAGAGATACAGAAACACCGTGGCCCCTTTCTTTGAGATAACTCTGCGCTATTGCGAGCCGGAAATGCCACTTCCAGTTTAGCTGTGCAGAAGAAGAACAACAAGAAGAAGAAATATCTCGAAATATGTCCATCAGGCCCCTTCCCTTGAGATATATCTGCAAATATCTCGGAAACGAAACGAGCTATGGCAAAATGTTAAGAGACCTTTTTTGTAGAGAATTATGTTTCCTACAATTTATGTTCTATGATATTTTTTGATCAGAAGCGTAGTTTTCGAGATATATCGAGATATTTAAAAGTTCCGAAGCCGCACCAACATAATAGAGATACAGAAACACCGTGGCCCCTTTCTTTGAGATAACTCTGCACTAGTGCGAGCCGCAAATGCCACTTCCAGCTTAGCTGTGCAGAAGAAGAACAACAAGAAGAAGAAATATCTCGAAATATGTCCGTCAGGCCCCTTCCCTTGAGATAAATCTGCAAATATCTCGGAAACGAAGCGAGCTATGGCAAATTGTTAAGAGACCTTTTTTGTAGAGAATTAAGTTTCCTACTTTTTATGTTCTATGATATTTTTTGATCAGATGCGTAGTTCTCGAGATATATCAAGATATTTAAAAGTTCCGAAGCCGCACCAACATAATAGAGATACAGAAACACCGTGGCCCCTTTCTTTGAGATAACTCTGCACTATTGCGAGCTGCAAATGCCACTTCCAGCTTAGCTGTGCAGAAGGAGAACAACAAGAAGAAGAAATATCTCGAAATATGTCCGTCAGGCCCCTTCCCTTGAGATAAATCTGCAAATATCTCGGAAACGAAGCGAGCTATGGCAAAATGTTAAGAGACCTTTTTTGTAGAGAATTAAGTTTCCTACTTTTTATGTTCTATGATATTTTTTGATCAGATGCGTAGTTCTCGAGATATATCAAGATATTTAAAAGTTCCGAAGCCGCACCAACATAATAGAGATACAGAAACACCGTGGCCCCTTTCTTTGAGATAACTCTGCGCTATTGCGAGCCGGAAATGCCACTTCCAGTTTAGCTGTGCAGAAGAAGAACAACAAGAAGAAGAAATATCTCGAAATATGTCCATCAGGCCCCTTCCCTTGAGATATATCTGCAAATATCTCGGAAACGAAACGAGCTATGGCAAAATGTTAAGAGACCTTTTTTGTAGAGAATTATGTTTCCTACAATTTATGTTCTATGATATTTTTTGATCAGAAGCGTAGTTTTCGAGATATATCGAGATATTTAAAAGTTCCGAAGCCGCACCAACATAATAGAGATACAGAAACACCGTGGCCCCTTTCTTTGAGATAACTCTGCACTAGTGCGAGCCGCAAATGCCACTTCCAGCTTAGCTGTGCAGAAGAAGAACAACAAGAAGAAGAAATATCTCGAAATATGTCCGTCAGGCCCCTTCCCTTGAGATAAATCTGCAAATATCTCGGAAACGAAGCGAGCTATGGCAAAATGTTAAGAGACCTTTTTTGTAGAGAATTAAGTTTCCTACTTTTCATGTTCTATGATATTTTTTGATCAGATGCGTAGTTCTCGAGATATATCAAGATATTTAAAAGTTCCGAAGCCGCACCAACATAATAGAGATACAGAAACACCGTGGCCCCTTTCTTTGAGATAACTCTGCACTATTGCGAGCCGCAAATGCCACTTCCAGCTTAGCTGTGCAGAAGGAGAACAACAAGAAGAAGAAATATCTCGAAATATGTCCGTCAGGCCCCTTCCCCTGAGATAAATCTGCAAATATCTCGGAAACGAAGCGAGCTATGGCAAAATGTTAAGAGACCTTTTTTGTAGAGAATTAAGTTTCCTACTTTTTATGTTCTATGATATTTTTTCATCAGATGCGTAGTTCTCGAGATATATCAAGATACTTAAAAGTTCGGAAGCCGCACCAACATAATAGAGATACAGAAACACCGTGGCCCCTTTCTTTGAGATAACTCTGCACTATTGCGAGCTGCAAATGCCACTTCCAGCTTAGCTGTGCAGAGGAAGAACAACAAGAAGAAGAAATATCTCGAAATATGTCCGTCAGGCCCGTTCCTTTGAGCTGAATCTGCAAATATCTCGGAAACGAAGCGAGCTATGGCAAAATGTTAAGAGACGTTTTTTGTAGAGAATTATGTTTCCTACAATTTATGTTCTATGATATTTTTTGATCAGAACCGTAGTTTTCGAGATATATCGAGATATTTAAAAGTTCCGAAGCCGCACCAACATAATAGAGATACAGAAACACCGTGGCCCCTTTCTTTGAGATAACTCTGCACTAGTGCGAGCCGCAAATGGCACTTCCAGCTTAGCTGTGCAGAAGAAGAACAACAAGAAGAAGAAATATCTCGAAACATGTCCGTCAGGCCCCTTCCCTTGAGATAAATCTGCAAATATCTCGGAAACGAAGCGAGCTATGGCAAAATGTTAAGAGACCTTTTTTGTAGAGAATTAAGTTTGCTGTTTTTATGTTCTATGATATTTTTTGATCAGACGCGTAGTTCTCGAGATATATCAAGATATTTAAAAGTTCCGAAGCCGCACCAACATAATAGAGATACAGAAACACCGTGGCCCCTTTCTTTGAGATAACTCTGCACTATTGCGAGCCGCAAATGCCACTTCCAGCTTAGCTGTGCAGAAGAAGAACAACAAGAAGAAGAAATATCTCGAAATATGTCCGTCAGGCCCCTTCCCCTGAGATAAATCTGCAAATATCTCGGAAACGAAGCGAGCTATGGCAAAATGTTAAGAGACCTTTTTTGTAGAGAATTAAGTTTCCTACTTTTTATGTTCTATGATATTTTTTGATCAGATGCGTAGTTCTCGAGATATATCAAGATATTTAAAAGTTCGGAAGCCGCACCAACATAATAGAGATACAGAGACTCCGTGGCCCCTTTCTTTGAGATCACTCTGCACTATTGCGAGCTGCAAATGCCACTTCCAGCTTAGCTGTGCAGAGGAAGAACAACAAGAAGAAGAAATATCTCGAAACATGTCCGTCAGGCCCCTTCCCTTGAGATAAATCTGCAAATATCTCGGAAACGAAGCGAGCTATGGCAAAATGTTAAGAGACCTTTTTTGTAGAGAATTAAGTTTCCTACTTTTTATGTTCTATGATATTTTTTGATCAGATGCGTAGTTCTCGAGATATATCAAGATATTTAAAAGTTCCGAAGCCGCACCAACATAATAGAGATACAGAAACACCGTGGCCCCTTTCTTTGAGATAACTCTGCGCTATTGCGAGCCGGAAATGCCACTTCCAGTTTAGCTGTGCAGAAGAAGAACAACAAGAAGAAGAAATATCTCGAAATATGTCCGTCAGGCCCCTTCCCTTGAGATAAATCTGCAAATATCTCGGAAACGAAGCGAGCTATGGCAAAATGTTAAGAGACCTTTTTTGTAGAGAATTAAGTTTCCTACTTTTTATGTTCTACGATATTTTTTGATCAGATGCGTAGTTCTCGAGATATATCAAGATATTTAAAAGTTCCGAAGCCGCACCAACATAATAGAGATACAGAAACACCGTGGCCCCTTTCTTTGAGATAACTCTGCGCTATTGCGAGCCGGAAATGCCACTTCCAGTTTAGCTGTGCAGAAGAAGAACAACAAGAAGAAGAAATATCTCGAAATATGTCCATCAGGCCCCTTCCCTTGAGATATATCTGCAAATATCTCGGAAACGAAGCGAGCTATGGCAAAATGTTGAGAGACCTTTTTTGTAGAGAATTAAGTTTCCTACTTTTTGTGTTCTATGATATTTTTTGATCAGATGCGTAGTTCTCGAGATATATCAAGATATTTAAAAGTTCCGAAGCCGCACCAACATAATAGAGATACAGAAACACCGTGGCCCCTTTCTTTGAGATAACTCTGCACTATTGCGAGCTGCAAATGCCACTTCCAGCTTAGCTGTGCAGAAGGAGAACAACAAGAAGAAGAAATATCTCGAAATATGTCCGTCAGGCCCCTTCCCTTGAGATAAATCTGCAAATATCTCGGAAACGAAGCGAGCTATGGCAAAATGTTAAGAGACCTTTTTTGTAGAGAATTAAGTTTCCTACTTTTTATGTTCTATGATATTTTTTGATTAGATGCGTAGTTCTCGAGATATATCAAGATATTTAAAAGTTCCGAAGCCGCACCAACATAATAGAGATACAGAAACACCGTGGCCCCTTTCTTTGAGATAACTCTGCGCTATTGCGAGCCGGAAATGCCACTTCCAGTTTAGCTGTGCAGAAGAAGAACAACAAGAAGAAGAAATATCTCGAGATATGTCCGTCAGGCCCCTTCCCTTGAGATGAATCTGCAAATATCTCGGAAACGAAGCGAGCTATGGCAAAATGTTAAGAGACCTTTTTTGTAGAGAATTAAATTTCCTACTTTTTATGTTCTATGATATTTTTTGATCAGTTGCGTAGTTCTCGAGATATATCAAGATATTTAAAAGTTCCGAAGCCGCACCAACATAATAGAGATACAGAAACACCGTGGCCCCTTTCTTTGAGATAACTCTGCACTATTGCGAGCTGCAAATGCCACTTCCAGCTTAGCTGTGCAGAAGAAGAACAACAAGAAGAAGAAATATCTCGAAATATGTCCGTCAGGCCCCTTCCCTTGAGATAAATCTGCAAATATCTCGGAAACGAAGCGAGCTATGGCAAAATGTTGAGAGACCTTTTTTGTAGAGAATTAAGTTTGCTACTTTTTATGTTCTATGATATTTTTTGATCAGATGCGTAGTTCTCCAGATATATCAAGATATTTAAAAGTTCCGAAGCCGCACCAACATAATAGATATACAGAAACACCGTGGCCCCTTTCTTTGAGATAACTCTGCGCTATTGCGAGCCGGAAATGCCACTTCCAGTTTAGCTGTGCAGAAGAAGAACAACAAGAAGAAGAAATATCTCGAGATATGTCCGTCAGGCCCCTTCCCTTGAGATGAATCTGCAAATATCTCGGAAACGAAGCGAGCTATGGCAAAATGTTAAGAGACCTTTTTTGTAGAGAATTAAATTTCCTACTTTTTATGTTCTATGATATTTTTTGATCAGATGCGTAGTTCTCGAGATATATCACGATATTTAAAAGTTCCGAAGCCGCACCAACATAATAGAGATACAGAAACACCGTGGCCCCTTTCTTTGAGATAACTCTGCACTAGTGCGAGCCGCAAATGCCACTTCCCGCTTAGCTGTGCGGAAGAAGAACAACAAGAAGAAGAAATATCTCGAAATATGTCCGTCAGGCCCCTTCCCTTGAGATAAATCTGCAAATATCTCGGAAACGAAGCGAGCTATGGCAAAATGTTGAGAGACCTTATTTGTAGAGAATTAAGTTTCCTACTTTTCATGTTCTATGATATTTTTTGATCAGATGCGTAGATCTCGAGATATATCGAGATATTTAAAAGTTCCGAAGCCGCACCAACATAATAGATATACAGAAACACCGTGGCCCCTTTCTTTGAGATAACTCTGCACTATTGCAAGCTGCAAATGCCACTTCCAGCTTAGCTGTGCAGAAGAAGAACAACAAGAAGAAGACATATCTCGAAATATGTCCGTCAGGCCCCTTCCCTTGAGATATATCTGCAAATATCTCGGAAACGAAGCGAGCTATGGCAAAATGTTAAGAGACCTTTTTTGTAGAGAATTAAGTTTCCTACTTTTTATGTTCTATGATATTTTTTGATCAGTTGCGTAGTTCTCGAGATATATCAAGATATTTAAAAGTTCCGAAGCCGCACCAACATAATAGAGATACGGAAACACCGTGGCCCCTTTCTTTGAGATAACTCTGCACTATTGCGAGCTGCAAATGCCACTTCCAGCTTAGCTGTGCAGAAGAAGAACAACAAGAAGAAGAAATATCTCGAAATACGTCCGTCAGGCCCCTTCCCTTGAGATAAATCTGCAAATATCTCGGAAACGAAGCGAGCTATGGCAAAATGTTGAGAGACCTTTTTTGTAGAGAATTAAGTTTCCTACTTTTTATGTTCTATGATATTTTTTGATCAGATGCGTAGTTCTCGAGATATATCAAGATATTTGAAAGTTCCGAAGCCGCACCAACATAATAGAGATACAGAAACACCGTGGCCCCTTTCTTTGAGATAACTCTGCACTATTGCGAGCTGCAAATGCCACTTCCAGCTTAGCTGTGCAGAAGAAGAACAACAAGAAGAAGAAATATCTCGAAATATGTCCGTCAGGCCCCTTCCCTTGAGATATATCTGCAAATATCTCGGAAACGAAGCGAGCTATGGCAAAATGTTAAGAGACCTTTTTTGTAGAGAATTAAGTTTCCTACTTTTTATGTTCTATGATATTTTTTGATCAGTTGCGTAGTTCTCGAGATATATCAAGATATTTAAAAGTTCCGAAGCCGCACCAACATAATAGAGATACAGAAACACCGTGGCCCCTTTCTTTGAGATAACTCTGCACTATTGCGAGCTGCAAATGCCACTTCCAGCTTAGCTGTGCAGAAGAAGAACAACAAGAAGAAGAAATATCTCGAAATATGTCCGTCAGGCCCCTTCCCTTGAGATAAATCTGCAAATATCTCGGAAACGAAGCGAGCTATGGCAAAATGTTGAGAGACCTTTTTTGTAGAGAATTAAGTTTGCTACTTTTTATGTTCTATGATATTTTTTGATCAGATGCGTAGTTCTCCAGATATATCAAGATATTTAAAAGTTCCGAAGCGGCACCAACATAATAGATATACAGAAACACCGTGGCCCCTTTCTTTGAGATAACTCTGCACTATTGCGAGCTGCAAATGCCACTTCCAGCTTAGCTGTGCAGAAGAAGAACAACAAGAAGAAGACATATCTCGAAATATGTCCGTCAGGCCCCTTCCCTTGAGATATATCTGCAAATATCTCGGAAACGAAGCGAGCTATGGCAAAATGTTAAGAGACCTTTTTTGTAGAGAGTTAGGTTTCCTACTTTTTATGTACTATGATATTTTTTGATCAGATGCGTAGTTCTCGAGATATATCAAGATATTTAAAAGTTCCGAAGCCGCACCAACATAATAGAGATACAGAAACACCGTGGCCCCTTTCTTTGAGATAACTCTGCACTATTGTGAGCTGCAAATGCCACTTCCAGCTTAGCTGTGCAGAAGAAGAACAACAAGAAGAAGAAATATCTCGAAATATGTCCGTCAGGCCCCTTCCCCTGAGATAAATCTGCAAATATCTCGGAAACGAAGCGAGCTATGGCAAAATGTTAAGAGACCTTTTTTGTAGAGAATTAAGTTTCCTACTTTTTATGTTCTATGATATTTTTTGATCAGATGCGTAGTTCTCGAGATATATCAAGATATTTAAAAGTTCCGAAGCCGCACCAACATAATAGAGATACAGAAACACCGTGGCCCCTTTCTTTGAGATAACTCTGCACTATTGCGAGCTGCAAATGCCACTTCCAGCTTAGCTGTGCAGAAGAAGAACAACAAGAAGAAGACATATCTCGAAATATGTCCGTCAGGCCCCTTCCCTTGAGATATATCTGCAAATATCTCGGAAACGAAGCGAGCTATGGCAAAATGTTAAGAGACCTTTTTTGTAGAGAATTAAGTTTCCTACTTTTTATGTTCTATGAGATTTTTTGATCAGATGCGTAGTTCTCGAGATATATCACGATATTTAAAAGTTCCGAAGCCGCACCAACATAATAGAGATACAGAAACACCGTGGCCCCTTTCTTTGAGATAACTCTGCACTATTGCGAGCTGGAAATGCCACTTCCAGTTTAGCTGTGCAGAAGAAGAACAACAAGAAGAAGAAATATCTCGAAATATGTCCGTCAGGCCCGTTCCTTTGAGCTGAATCTGCAAATATCTCGGAAACGAAGCGAGCTATGGCAAAATGTTAAGAGACGTTTCTTGTAGAGAATTATGTTTCCTACAATTTATGTTCTATGATATTTTTTGATCAGAAGCGTAGTTTTCGAGATATATCGAGATATTTAAAAGTTCCGAAGCCGCACCAACATAATAGAGATACAGAAACACCGTGGCCCCTTTCTTTGAGATAACTCTGCACTAGTGCGAGCCGCAAATGCCACTTCCAGCTTAGCTGTGCAGAAGAAGAACAACAAGAAGAAGAAATATCTCGAAACATGTCCGTCAGGCCCCTTCCCTTGAGATGAATCTGCATATATCTCGGAATCGAAGCGAGCTATGGCAAAATGTTAAGAGACCTTTTTTGTAGAGAATTAAGTTTGCTATTTTTTATGTTCTATGATATTTTTTGATCAGACGCGTAGTTCTCGAGATATATCAAGATCTTTGAAAGTTCCGAAGCCGCACCAACATAATAGAGATACAGAAACACCGTGGCCCCTTTCTTTGAGATAACTCTGCACTATTGCGAGCTGCAAATGCCACTTCCAGCTTAGCTGTGCAGAAGAAGAACAACAAGAAGAAGAAATATCTCGAAATATGTCCGTCAGGCCCCTTCCCTTGAGATATATCTGCAAATATCTCGGAAACGAAGCGAGCTATGGCAAAATGTTAAGAGACCTTTTTTGTAGAGAATTAAGATTCCTACTTTTTATGTTCTATGATATTTTTTGATCAGTTGCGTAGTTCTCGAGATATATCAAGATATTTAAAAGTTCCGAAGCCGCACCAACATAATAGAGATACGGAAACACCGTGGCCCCTTTCTTTGAGATAACTCTGCACTATTGCGAGCTGCAAATGCCACTTCCAGCTTAGCTGTGCAGAAGAAGAACAACAAGAAGAAGAAATATCTCGAAACATGTCCGTCAGGCCCCTTCCCTTGAGATGAATCTGCATATATCTCGGAATCGAAGCGAGCTATGGCAAAATGTTAAGAGACCTTTTTTGTAGAGAATTAAGTTTGCTATTTTTTATGTTCTATGATATTTTTTGATCAGACGCGTAGTTCTCGAGATATATCAAGATCTTTGAAAGTTCCGAAGCCGCACCAACATAATAGAGATACAGAAACACCGTGGCCCCTTTCTTTGAGATAACTCTGCACTATTGCGAGCTGCAAATGCCACTTCCAGCTTAGCTGTGCAGAAGAAGAACAACAAGAAGAAGAAATATCTCGAAATATGTCCGTCAGGCCCCTTCCCTTGAGATATATCTGCAAATATCTCGGAAACGAAGCGAGCTATGGCAAAATGTTAAGAGACCTTTTTTGTAGAGAATTAAGATTCCTACTTTTTATGTTCTATGATATTTTTTGATCAGTTGCGTAGTTCTCGAGATATATCAAGATATTTAAAAGTTCCGAAGCCGCACCAACATAATAGAGATACGGAAACACCGTGGCCCCTTTCTTTGAGATAACTCTGCACTATTGCGAGCTGCAAATGCCACTTCCAGCTTAGCTGTGCAGAAGAAGAACAACAAGAAGAAGAAATATCTCGAAATACGTCCGTCAGGCCCCTTCCCTTGAGATAAATCTGCAAATATCTCGGAAACGAAGCGAGCTATGGCAAAATGTTGAGAGACCTTTTTTGTAGAGAATTAAGTTTCCTACTTTTTATGTTCTATGATATTTTTTGATCAGATGCGTAGTTCTCGAGATATATCAAGATATTTGAAAGTTCCGAAGCCGCACCAACATAATAGAGATACAGAAACACCGTGGCCCCTTTCTTTGAGATAACTCTGCACTATTGCGAGCTGCAAATGCCACTTCCAGCTTAGCTGTGCAGAAGAAGAACAACAAGAAGAAGAAATATCTCGAAATATGTCCGTCAGGCCCCTTCCCTTGAGATATATCTGCAAATATCTCGGAAACGAAGCGAGCTATGGCAAAATGTTAAGAGACCTTTTTTGTAGAGAATTAAGTTTCCTACTTTTTATGTTCTATGATATTTTTTGATCAGTTGCGTAGTTCTCGAGATATATCAAGATATTTAAAAGTTCCGAAGCCGCACCAACATAATAGAGATACAGAAACACCGTGGCCCCTTTCTTTGAGATAACTCTGCACTATTGCGAGCTGCAAATGCCACTTCCAGCTTAGCTGTGCAGAAGAAGAACAACAAGAAGAAGAAATATCTCGAAATATGTCCGTCAGGCCCCTTCCCTTGAGATAAATCTGCAAATATCTCGGAAACGAAGCGAGCTATGGCAAAATGTTGAGAGACCTTTTTTGTAGAGAATTAAGTTTGCTACTTTTTATGTTCTATGATATTTTTTGATCAGATGCGTAGTTCTCCAGATATATCAAGATATTTAAAAGTTCCGAAGCCGCACCAACATAATAGATATACAGAAACACCGTGGCCCCTTTCTTTGAGATAACTCTGCACTATTGCGAGCTGCAAATGCCACTTCCAGCTTAGCTGTGAAGAAGAAGAACAACAAGAAGAAGAAATATCTCGAAATATGTCCGTCAGGCCCCTTCCCTTGAGATAAATCTGCAAATATCTCGGAAACGAAGCGAGCTATGGCAAAATGTTAAGAGACCTTTTTTGTAGAGAATTAAGTTTCCTACTTTTTATGTTCTATGATATTTTTTGATCAGATGCGTAGTTCTCGAGATATATCAAGATATTTAAAAGTTCCGAAGCCGCACCAACATAATAGAGATACAGAAACACCGTGGCCCCTTTCTTTGAGATAACTCTGCACAATTGCGAGCTGGAAATGCCACTTCCAGTTTAGCTGTGCAGAAGAAGAACAACAAGAAGAAGAAATATCTCGAAATATGTCCGTCAGGCCCGTTCCTTTGAGCTGAATCTGCAAATATCTCGGAAACGAAGCGAGCTATGGCAAAATGTTAAGAGACGTTTCTTGTAGAGAATTATGTTTCCTACAATTTATGTTCTATGATATTTTTTGATCAGAAGCGTAGTTTTCGAGATATATCGAGATATTTAAAAGTTCCGAAGCCGCACCAACATAATAGAGATACAGAAACACCGTGGCCCCTTTCTTTGAGATAACTGTGCACTAGTGCGAGCCGCAAATGCCACTTCCAGCTTAGCTGTGCAGAAGAAGAACAACAAGAAGAAGAAATATCTCGAAACATGTCCGTCAGGCCCCTTCCCTTGAGATAAATCTGCAAATATCTCGGAAACGAAGCGAGCTATGGCAAAATGTTAAGAGACCTTTTTTGTAGAGAATTAAGTTTGCTATTTTTTATGTTCTATGATATTTTTTGATCAGATGCGTAGTTCTCGAGATATATCAAGATATTTAAAAGTTCCGAAGCGGCACCAACATAAAAGAGATACAGAAACACCGTGGCCCCTTTCTTTGAGATAACTCTGCACTATTGCGAGCTGCAAATGCCACTTCCAGCTTAGCTGTGCAGAAGAAGAACAACAAGAAGAAGACATATCTCGAAATATGTCCGTCAGGCCCCTTCCCTTGAGATATATCTGCAAATATCTCGGAAACGAAGCGAGCTATGGCAAAATGTTAAGAGACCTTTTTTGTAGAGAGTTAGGTTTCCTACTTTTTATGTACTATGATATTTTTTGATCAGATGCGTAGTTCTCGAGATATATCAAGATATTTAAAAGTTCCGAAGCCGCACCAACATAATAGAGATACAGAAACACCGTGGCCACTTTCTTTGAGATAACTCTGCACTAGTGCGAGCCGCAAATGCCACTTCCAGCTTAGCTGTGCAGAAGAAGAACAACAAGAAGAAGAAATATCTCGAAACATGTCCGTCAGGCCCCTTCCCTTGAGATAAATCTGCAAATATCTCGGAAACGAAGCGAGCTATGGCAAAATGTTAAGACACCTTTTTTGTAGAGAATTAAGTTTGCTATTTTTCATGTTCTATGATATTTTTTGATCAGACGCGTAGTTCTCGAGATATATCAAGATATTTGAAAGTTCCGAAGCCGCACCAACATAATAGAGATACAGAAACACCGTGGCCCCTTTCTTTGAGATAACTCTGCACTATTGCGAGCTGCAAATGCCACTTCCAGCTTAGCTGTGCAGAAGAAGAACAACAAGAAGAAGAAATATCTCGAAATATGTCCGTCAGGCCCCTTCCCTTGAGATAAATCTGCAAATATCTCGGAAACGAAGCGAGCTATGGCAAAATGTTCAGAGACCTTTTTTGTAGAGAATTAAGTTTCCTACTTTTTATGTTCTATGATATTTTTTGATCAGATGCGTAGTTCTCGAGATATATCCAGATATTTAAAAGTTCCGAAGCCGCACCAACATAATAGATATACAGAAACACCGTGGCCCCTTTCTTTGAGATAACTCTGCACTATTGCGAGCTGCAAATGCCACTTCCAGCTTAGCTGTGAAGAAGAAGAACAACAAGAAGAAGAAATATCTCGAAATATGTCCGTCAGGCCCCTTCCCTTGAGATAAATCTGCAAATATCTCGGAAACGAAGCGAGCTATGGCAAAATGTTAAGAGACCTTTTTTGTAGAGAATTAAGTTTCCTACTTTTTATGTTCTATGATATTTTTTGATCAGATGCGTAGTTCTCGATATATATCAAGATATTTAAAAGTTCCGTAGCGGCACCAACATAAAAGAGATACAGAAACACCGTGGCCCCTTTCTTTGAGATAACTCTGCACTATTGCGAGCTGTAAATGCCACTTCCAGCTCAGCTGTGCAGAAGAAGAACAACAAGAAGAAGAAATATCTCGAAATATGTCCGTCAGGCCCCTTCCCCTGAGATAAATCTGCAAATATCTCGGAAACGAAGCGAGCTATGGCAAAATGTTAAGAGAGCTTTTTTGTAGAGAATTAAGTTTCCTACTTTTCATGTTCTATGATATTTTTTGATCAGATGCGTAGTTCTCGAGATATATCAAGATATTTAAAAGTTCCGAAGCCGCACCAACATAATAGAGATACAGAAACACCGTGGCCCCTTTCTTTGAGATAACTCCGCACTATTGCGAGCTGCAAATGCCACTTCCAGCTTAGCTGTGAAGAAGAAGAACAACAAGAAGAAGAAATATCTCGAAATATGTCCGTCAGGCCCCTTCCCTTGAGATAAATCTGCAAATATCTCGGAAACGAAGCGAGCTATGGCAAAATGTTAAGAGACCTTTTTTGTAGAGAATTAAGTTTCCTACTTTTTATGTTGTATGATATTTTTTGATCAGATGCGTAGTTCTCGAGATATATCAAGATATTTAAAAGTTCCGAAGCCGCACCAACATAATAGAGATACAGAAACACCGTGGCCCCTTTCTTTGAGATAACTCTGCACTATTGCGAGCTGGAAATGCCACTTCCAGTTTAGCTGTGCAGAAGAAGAACAACAAGAAGAAGAAATATCTCGAGATATGTCGGTCAGGCCCCTTCCCTTGAGATGAATCTGCAAATATCTCGGAAACAAAGCGAGCTATGGCAAAATGTTAAGAGACGTTTCTTGTAGAGAATTATGTTTCCTACAATTTATGTTCTATGATATTTTTTGATCAGAAGCGTAGTTTTCGAGATATATCGAGATATTTAAAAATTCCGAAGCCGCACCAACATAATAGAGATACAGAAACACCGTGGCCCCTTTCTTTGAGATAACTCTGCACTAGTGCGAGCCGCAAATGCCACTTCCAGCTTAGCTGTGCAGAAGAAGAACAACAAGAAGAAGAAATATCTCGAAACATGTCCGTCAGGCCCCTTCCCTTGAGCTAAATCTGCATATATCTCGGAATCGAAGCGAGCTATGGCAAAATGTTAAGAGACCTTTTTTGTAGAGAATTAAGTTTGCTATTTTTTATGTTCTATGATATTTTTTGATCAGACGCGTAGTTCTCGAGATATATCAAGATTTTTGAAAGTTCCGAAGCCGCACCAACATAATAGAGATACAGAAACACCGTGGCCCCTTTCTTTGAGATAACTCTGCACTATTGCGAGCTGCAAATGCCACTTCCAGCTTAGCTGTGCAGAAGAAGAACAACAAGAAGAAGAAATATCTCGAAATATGTCCGTCAGGCCCCTTCCCTTGAGATATATCTGCAAATATCTCGGAAACGAAGCGAGCTATGGCAAAATGTTAAGAGACCTTTTTTGTAGAGAATTAAGTTTCCTACTTTTTATGTTCTATGATATTTTTTGATCAGTTGCGTAGTTCTCGAGATATATCAAGATGTTTAAAAGTTCCGAAGCCGCACCAACATAATAGAGATACGGAAACACCGTGGCCCCTTTCTTTGAGATAACTCTGCACTATTGCGAGCTGCAAATGCCACTTCCAGCTTAGCTGTGCAGAAGAAGAACAACAAGAAGAAGAAATATCTCGAAATATGTCCGTCAGGCCCCTTCCCTTGAGATAAATCTGCAAATATCTCGGAAAGGAAGCGAGCTATGGCAAAATGTTGAGAGACCTTTTTTGTAGAGAATTAAGTTTCCTACTTTTTATGTTCTATGATATTTTTTGATCAGATGCGTAGTTCTCGAGATATATCAAGATATTTAAAAGTTCCGAAGCCGCACCAACATAATAGATATACAGAAACACCGTGGCCCCTTTCTTTGAGATAACTCTGCACTATTGCGAGCTGCAAATGCCACTTCCAGCTTAGCTGTGAAGAAGAAGAACAACAAGAAGAAGAAATATCTCGAAATATCTCCGTCAGGCCCCTTCCCTTGAGATAAATCTGCAAATATCTCGGAAACGAAGCGAGCTATGGCAAAATGTTAAGAGACCTTTTTTGTAGAGAATTAAGTTTCCTACTTTTTATGTTCTATGATATTTTTTGATCAGATGCGTAGTTCTCGAGATATATCAAGATGTTTAAAAGTTCCGAAGCCGCACCAACATAATAGAGATACAGAAACACCGTGGCCCCTTTCTTTGAGATAACTCTGCACAATTGCGAGCTGGAAATGCCACTTCCAGTTTAGCTGTGCAGAAGAAGAACAACAAGAAGAAGAAATATCTCGAAATATGTCCGTCAGGCCCGTTCCTTTGAGCTGAATCTGCAAATATCTCGGAAACGAAGCGAGCTATGGCAAAATGTTAAGAGACGTTTCTTGTAGAGAATTATGTTTCCTACAATTTATGTTCTATGTTATTTTTTGATCAGAAGCGTAGTTTTCGAGATATATCGAGATATTTAAAAGTTCCGAAGCCGCACCAACATAATAGAGATACAGAAACACCGTGGCCCCTTTCTTTGAGATAACTCTGCACTAGTGCGAGCCGCAAATGCCACTTCCAGCTTAGCTGTGCAGAAGAAGAACAACAAGAAGAAGAAATATCTCGAAACATGTCCGTCAGGCCCCTTCCCTTGAGATAAATCTGCAAATATCTCGGAAACGAAGCGAGCTATGGCAAAATGTTAAGAGACCTTTTTTGTAGAGAATTAAGTTTGCTATTTTTTATGTTCTATGATATTTTTTGATCAGATGCGTAGTTCTCGAGATATATCAAGATATTTAAAAGTTCCGAAGCGGCACCAACATAAAAGAGATACAGAAACACCGTGGCCCCTTTCTTTGAGATAACTCTGCACTATTGCGAGCTGTAAATGCCACTTCCAGCTCAGCTGTGCAGAAGAAGAACAACAAGAAGAAGAAATATCTCGAAATATGTCCGTCAGGCCCCTTCCCCTGAGATAAATCTGCAAATATCTCGGAAACGAAGCGAGCTATGGCAAAATGTTAAGAGACCTTTTTTGTAGAGAATTAAGTTTCCCACTTTTTATGTTCTATGATATTTTTTGATCAGATGCGTAGTTCTCGAGATATGTCAAGATATTTAAAAGTTCCGAAGCCGCACCAACATAATAGAGATACAGAAACACCGTGGCCCCTTTCTTTGAGATAACTCTGCACTATTGCGAGCTGCAAATGCCACTTCCAGCTTAGCTGTGCAGAAGAAGAACAACAAGAAGAAGAAATATCTCGAAATATGTCCGTCAGGCCCCTTCCCTTGAGATATATCTGCAAATATCTCGGAAACGAAGCGAGCTATGGCAAAATGTTAAGAGACGTTTCTTGTAGAGAATTATGTTTCCTACAATTTATGTTCTATGATATTTTTTGATCAGAAGCGTAGTTTTCGAGATATATCGAGATATTTAAAAGTTCCGAAGCCGCACCAACATAATAGAGATACAGAAACACCGTGGCCCCTTTCTTTGAGATAACTCTGCACTATTGCGAGCTGCAAATGCCACTTCCAGCTTAGCTGTGCAGAAGAAGAACAACAAGAAGAAGAAATATCTCGAAATATGTCCGTCAGGCCCCTTCCCTTGAGATATATCTGCAAATATCTCGGAAACGAAGCGAGCTATGGCAAAATGTTAAGAGACCTTTTTTGTAGAGAATTAAGTTTCCTACTTTTTATGTTCTATGATATTTTTTGATCAGTTGCGTAGTTCTCGAGATATATCAAGATATTTAAAAGTTCCGAAGCCGCACCAACATAATAGAGATACGGAAACACCGTGGCCCCTTTCTTTGAGATAACTCTGCACTATTGCGAGCTGCAAATGCCACTTCCAGCTTAGCTGTGCAGAAGAAGAACAACAAGAAGAAGAAATATCTCGAAATATGTCCGTCAGGCCCCTTCCCTTGAGATAAATCTGCAAATATCTCGGAAAGGAAGCGAGCTATGGCAAAATGTTGAGAGACCTTTTTTGTAGAGAATTAAGTTTTCTACTTTTTATGTTCTATGATATTTTTTGATCAGATGCGTAGTTCTCGAGATATATCAAGATATTTAAAAGTTCCGAAGCAGCACCAACATAATAGATATACAGAAACACCGTGGCCCCTTTCTTTGAGATAACTCTGCACTATTGCGAGCTGCAAATGCCACTTCCAGCTTAGCTGTGAAGAAGAAGAACAACAAGAAGAAGAAATATCTCGAAATATGTCCGTCAGGCCCCTTCCCTTGAGATAAATCTGCAAATATCTCGGAAACGAAGCGAGCTATGGCAAAATGTTAAGAGACCTTTTTTGTAGAGAATTAAGTTTCCTACTTTTTATGTTCTATGATATTTTTTGATCAGATGCGTAGTTCTCGAGATATATCAAGATATTTAAAAGTTCCGAAGCCGCACCAACATAATAGAGATACAGAAACACCGTGGCCCCTTTCTTTGAGATAACTCTGCACAATTGCGAGCTGGAAATGCCACTTCCAGTTTAGCTGTGCAGAAGAAGAAGAACAAGAAGAAGAAATATCTCGAAATATGTCCGTCAGGCCCGTTCCTTTGAGCTGAATCTGCAAATATCTCGGAAACGAAGCGAGCTATGGCAAAATGTTAAGAGACGTTTCTTGTAGAGAATTATGTTTCCTACAATTTATATTCTATGATATTTTTTGATCAGAAGCGTAGTTTTCGAGATATATCGAGATATTTAAAAGTTCCGAAGCCGCACCAACATAATAGAGATACAGAAACACCGTGGCCCCTTTCTTTGAGATAACTCTGCACTAGTGCGAGCCGCAAATGCCACTTCCAGCTTAGCTGTGCAGAAGAAGAACAACAAGAAGAAGAAATATCTCGAAACATGTCCGTCAGGCCCCTTCCCTTGAGATAAATCTGCAAATATCTCGGAAACGAAGCGAGCTATGGCAAAATGTTAAGAGACCTTTTTTGTAGAGAATTAAGTTTGCTATTTTTTATGTTCTATGATATTTTTTGATCAGATGCGAAGTTCTCGAGATATATCAAGATATTTAAAAGTTCCGAAGCGGCACCAACATAAAAGAGATACAGAAACACCGTGGCCCCTTTCTTTGAGATAACTCTGCACTATTGCGAGCTGTAAATGCCACTTCCAGCTCAGCTGTGCAGAAGAAGAACAACAAGAAGAAGAAATATCTCGAAATATGTCCGTCAGGCCCCTTCCCCTGAGATAAATCTGCAAATATCTCGGAAACGAAGCGAGCTATGGCAAAATGTTAAGAGACCTTTTTTATAGAGAATTAAGTTTCCTACTTTTTATGTTCTATGATATTTTTTGATCAGATGCGTAGTTCTCGAGATATGTCAAGATATTTAAAAGTTCCGAAGCCGCACCAACATAATAGAGATACAGAAACACCGTGGCCCCTTTCTTTGAGATAACTCTGCACTATTGCGAGCTGCAAATGCCACTTCCAGCTTAGCTGTGCAGAAGAAGAACAACAAGAAGAAGACATATCTCGAAATATGTCCGTCAGGCCCCTTCCCTTGAGATATATCTGCAAATATCTCGGAAACGAAGCGAGCTATGGCAAAATGTTAAGAGACCTTTTTTGTAGAGAGTTAGGTTTCCAACTTTTTATGTACTATGATATTTTTTGATCAGATGCGTAGTTCTCGAGATATATCAAGATATTTAAAAGTTCCGAAGCCGCACCAACATAATAGAGATACAGAAACACCGTGGCCCCTTTCTTTGAGATAACTCTGCACTAGTGCGAGCCGCAAATGCCACTTCCAGCTTAGCTGTGCAGAAGAAGAACAACAAGAAGAAGAAATATCTCGAAACATGTCCGTCAGGCCCCTTCCCTTGAGATAAATCTGCAAATATCTCGGAAACGAAGCAAGCTATGGCAGAATGTTAAGAGACCTTTTTTGTAGAGAATTAAGTTTGCTATTTTTTATGTTCTATGATATTTTTTGATCAGACGCGTAGTTCTCGAGATATATCAAGATATTTGAAAGTTCCGAAGCCGCACCAACATAATAGAGATACAGAAACACCGTGGCCCCTTTCTTTGAGATAACTCTGCACTATTGCGAGCTGCAAATGCCACTTCCAGCTTAGCTGTGCAGAAGAAGAACAACAAGAAGAAGAAATATCTCGAAATATGTCCGTCAGGCCCCTTCCCTTGAGATATATCTGCAAATATCTCGGAAACGAAGCGAGCGATGGCAAAATGTTAAGAGACCTTTTTTGTAGAGAATTAAGCTTCCTACTTTTTAGGTTCTATGATATTTTTTGATCAGATGCGTAGTTCTCGAGATATATCAAGATATTTAAAAGTTCCGAAGCCGCACCAACATAATAGAGATACAGAAACACCGTGGCCCCTTTCTTTGAGATAACTCTGCACTATTGCGAGCTGCAAATGCCACTTCCAGCTTAGCTGTGCAGAAGAAGAACAACAAGAAGAAGAAATATCTCGAAATATGTCCGTCAGGCCCCTTCCCGTGAGATAAATCTGCAAATATCTCGGAAACGAAGCGAGCTATGGCAAAATGTTGAGAGACCTTTTTTGTAGAGAATTAAGTTTCCTACTTTTTATGTTCTATGATATTTTTTGATCAGATGCGTAGTTCTCGAGATATATCATGATATTTAAAAGTTCCGAAGCGGCACCAACATAAAAGAGATACAGAAACACCGTGGCCCCTTTCTTTGAGATAACTCTGCACTATTGCGAGCTGTAAATGCCACTTCCAGCTCAGCTGTGCAGAAGAAGAACAACAAGAAGAAGAAATATCTCGATATATGTCCGTCAGGCCCCTTCCCCTGAGATAAATCTGCAAATATCTCGGAAACGAAGCGAGCTATGGCAAAATGTTAAGAGAGCTTTTTTGTAGAGAATTAAGTTTCCTACTTTTTATGTTCTATGATATTTTTTGATCAAATGCGTAGTTCTCGAGATATATCAAGATATTTAAAAGTTCCGAAGCCGCACCAACATAATAGAGATACAGAAACACCGTGGCCCCTTTCTTTGAGATAACTCTGCACAATTGCGAGCTGGAAATGCCACTTCCAGTTTAGCTGTGCAGAAGAAGAACAACAAGAAGAAGAAATATCTCGAAACATGTCCGTCAGGCCCCTTCCCTTGAGATAAATCTGCAAATATCTCGGAAACGAAGCGAGCTATGGCAAAATGTTAAGAGACCTTTTTTGTAGAGAATTAAGTTTGCTATTTTTTATGTTCTATGATATTTTTTGATCAGACGCGTAGTTCTCGAGATATATCAAGATATTTGAAAGTTCCGAAGCCGCACCAACATAATAGAGATACAGAAACACCGTGGCCCCTTTCTTTGAGATAACTCTGCACTATTGCGAGCTGCAAATGCCACTTCCAGCTTAGCTGTGCAGAAGAAGAACAACAAGAAGAAGAAATATCTCGAAATATGTCCGTCAGGCCCCTTCCCTTGAGATATATCTGCAAATATCTCGGAAACGAAGCGAGCTATGGCAAAATGTTAAGAGACCTTTTTTGTAGAGAATTAAGTTTCCTACTTTTTATGTTCTATGATATTTTTTGATCAGATGCGTTGTTCTCGAGATATATCCAGATATTTAAAAGTTCCGAAGCGGCACCAACATAAAAGAGATACAGAAACACCGTGGCCACTTTCTTTGAGATAACTCTGCACTATTGCGAGCTGTAAATGCCACTTCCAGCTCAGCTGTGCAGAAGAAGAACAACAAGAAGAAGAAATATCTCGAAATATGCCCGTCAGGCCCCGTCCCTTGAGATGTATCTGCAAATATCTCGGAAACGAAGCGAGCTATGGCAAAATGTCAAGAGACCTTTTTTGTAGAGAATTATGTTTCCTACAGTTCATGTTCTATGATATTTTTTGATCAGAAGTGTAGTTTTCGAGATATATCGAGATATTTAAAAGTTCCGAAGCCGCACCAACATAATAGAGATTTAGAAACACCGTGGCCCCTTTCTTTGAGATAACTCTGCACTATTGCGAGCTGTAAATGCCACTTCCAGCTTAGCTGTGCAGAAGAAGAACAACAAGAAGAAGAAATATCTCGAAATATGTCCGTCAGGCCCGTTCCTTT
This sequence comes from Osmia lignaria lignaria, assembly GCF_051020975.1. Taxonomy (NCBI): domain Eukaryota; kingdom Metazoa; phylum Arthropoda; class Insecta; order Hymenoptera; family Megachilidae; genus Osmia; species Osmia lignaria. The sequence goes on from NW_027478166.1 coordinate 13,995,812, forward strand.
GAGCTGAATCTGCAAATATCTCGGAAACGAAGCGAGCTATGGCAAAATGTTAAGAGACGTTTTTTGTAGAGAATTATGTTTCCTACAATTTATGTTCTATGATATTTTCTGAGCAGAAGCGTAGTTTTCGAGATATATCGAGATATTTAAAAGTTCCGAAGCCGCACCAACATAATAGAGATACAGAAACACCGTGGCCCCTTTCTTTGAGATAACTCTGCACTATTGCGAGCTGCAAATGCCACTTCCAGCTTAGCTGTGCAGAAGAAGAACAACAAGAAGAAGAAATATCTCGAAATATGTCCGTCAGGCCCCTTCCCTTGAGATAAATCTGCAAATATCTCGGAAACGAAGCGAGCTATGGCAAAATGTTAAGAGATCTTTTTTGTAGAGAATTAAGTTTCCTACTTTTTATGTTGTATGATATTTTTTGATCAGATGCGTAGTTCTCGAGATATATCAAGATATTTAAAAGTTCCGAAGCCGCACCAACATAATAGAGATACAGAAACACCGTGGCCCCTTTCTTTGAGATAACTCTGCACTATTGCGTGCTGCACATGCCACTTCCAGCTTAGCTGTGCAGAAGAAGAACAACAAGAAGAAGAAATATCTCGAAATATGTCCGTCAGGCCCCTTCCCTTGAGATAAATCTGCAAATATCTCGGAAACGAAGCGAGCTATGGCAAAATGTTAAGAGACCTTTTTTGTAGAGAATTAAGTTTCCTACTTTTTATGTTCTATGATATTTTTTGATCAGATGCGTAGTTCTCGAGATATATCAAGATATTTAAAAGTTCCGAAGCCGCACCAACATAATAGAGATACAGAAACACCGTGGCCCCTTTCTTTGAGATAACTCTGCACTAGTGCGAGCCGCAAATGCCACTTCCAGCTTAGCTGTGCAGAAGAAGAACAACAAGAAGAAGAAATATCTCGAAATATGTCCGTCAGGCCCCTTCCCTTGACATAAATCTGCAAATATCTCGGAAACGAAGCGAGCTATGGCAAAATGTTAACAGACCTTTTTTGTAGAGAATTAAGTTTCCTACTTTTTATGTTGTATGATATTTTTTGATCAGATGCGTAGTTCTCGAGATATATCAAGATATTTAAAAGTTCCGAAGCCGCACCAACATAATAGAGATACAGAAACACCGTGGCCCCTTTCTTTGAGATAACTCTGCACTATTGCAGGCTGCAAATGCCACTTCCAGCTTAGCTGTGCAGAAGAAGAACAACAAGAAGAAGAAATATTTCGAAATATGTCCGTCAGGCCCCTTCCCTGAGATATATCTGCAAATATCTCGGAAACGAAGCGAGCTATGGCAAAATGTTAAGAGACCTTTTTTGTAGAGAATTAAGTTTCCTACTTTTTATGTTGTATGATATTTTTTGATCAGATGCGTAGTTCTCGAGATATATCAAGATATTTAAAAGTTCCGAAGCCGCACCAACATAATAGAGATACAGAAACACCGTGGCCCCTTTCTTTGAGATAACTCTGCACTATTGCAAGCTGTAAATGCCACTTCCAGGTTAGCTGTGCAGAAGAAGAACAACAAGAAGAAGAAATATCTCGAAATATGTCCGTCAGGCCCCTTCCCTTGAGATATATCTGCAAATATCTCGGAAACGAAGCGAGCTATGGCAAAATGTTGAGAGACCTTATTTGTAGAAAATTAAGTTTCCTACTTTTTATGTTCTACGATATTTTTTGATCAGATGCGTAGTTCTCGAGATATATCAAGATATTTAAAAGTTCCGAAGCCGCACCAACATAATAGAGATACAGAAACACCGTGGCCCCTTTCTTTGAGATAACTCTGCACTATTGCGAGCTGTAAATGCCACTTCCAGCTTAGCTGTGCAGAAGAAGAACAACAAGAAGAGGAAATATCTCGAAATATGTCCGTCAGGCCCCTTCCCTTGAGATAAATCTGCAAATATCTCGGAAACGAAGCGAGCTATGGCAAAATGTTAAGAGACATTTTTTGTAGAGAATTAAGTATGCTACTTTTTATGTTCTATGATATTTTTTGATCAGATGCGTAGTTCTCGAGATATATCAAGATATTTAAAAGTTCCGAAGCCGCACCAACATAATAGAGATACAGAAACACCGTGGCCCCTTTCTTTGAGATAACTCTGCACTATTGCGAGCTGTAAATGCCACTTCCAGCTTAGCTGTGCAGAAGAAGAACGACAAGAAGAAGAAATATCTCGAAATATGTCCGTCAGGCCCCTTACCTTGAGATATATCTGCAAATATCTCGGAAACGAAACGAGCTATGGCAAAATCTTAAGAGACCTTTTTTGTAGAGAATTATGTTTCCTAAAATTTATGTTCTATGATATTTTTTGGTCAGAAGCGTAGTTTTCGAGATATATCGAGATATTTAAAAGTTCCGAAGCCGCACCAACATAATAGAGATACAGAAACACCGTGGCCCCTTTCTTTGAGATAACTCTGCACTATTGCGAGCTGGAAATGCCACTTCCAGTTTAGCTGTGCAGAAGAAGAACAACAAGAAGAAGAAATATCTCGAAATATGTCCGTCAGGCCCCTTCCCTTGAGATAAATCTGCAAATATCTCGGAAACGAAGCGAGCTATGGCAAAATGTTAAGAGACATTTTTTGTAGAGAATTAAGTATCCTACTTTTTATGTTGTATGATATTTTTTATTCAGATGCGTAGTTCTCGAGATATATCAAGATATTTAAAAGTTCCGAAGCCGCACCAACATAATAGAGATACAGAAACACCGTGGCCCCTTTCTTTGAGATAACTCTGCACTAGTGCGAGCCGCAAATGCCACTTCCAGCTTAGCTGTGCAGAAGAAGAACAACAAGAAGAAGAAATATCTCGAAATATGTCCGTCAGGCCCCTTCCCTCGAGATAAATCTGCAAATATCTCGGAAACGAAGCGAGCTATGGCAAAATGTGAAGAGACCTTTTTTGTAGAGAATTAAGTTTCCTACTTTTTATGTTGTATGATATTTTTTGATCAGATGCGTAGTTCTTGAGATATATCAAGATATTTAAAAGTTCCGAAGCCGCACCAACATAATAGAGATACAGAAACACCGTGGCCCCTTTCTTTGAGATAACTCTGCACTATTGCGAGCTGGAAATGCCACTTCCAGTTTAGCTGTGCAGAAGAAGAACAACAAGAAGAAGAAATATCTCGAAATATGTCCGTCAGGCCCCTTCCCTTGAGATAAATCTGCAAATATCTCGGAAACGAAGCGAGCTATGGCAAAATGTTAAGAGACATTTTTTGTAGAGAATTAAGTATCCTACTTTTTATATTCTATGATATTTTTTGATCAGATGCGTAGTTCTCGAGATATATCAAGATATTTAAAAGTTCCGAAGCCGCACCAACATAATAGAGATACAGAAACACCGTGGCCCCTTTCTTTGAGATAACTCTGCACTATTGCGAGCTGTAAATGCCACTTCCAGCTTAGCTGTGCAGAAGAAGAACGACAAGAAGAAGAAATATCTCGAAATATGTCCGTCAGGCCCCTTCCCTTGAGATATATCTGCAAATATCTCGGAAACCAAACGAGCTATGGCAAAATCTTAAGAGACCTTTTTTGTAGAGAATTATGTTTCCTAAAATTTATATTCTATGATATTTTTTGATCAGATGCGTAGTTCTCGAGATATATCAAGATATTTAAAAGTTCCGAAGCCGCACCAACATAATAGAGATACAGAAACACCGTGGCCCCTTTCTTTGAGATAACTCTGCACTATTGCGAGCTGTAAATGCCACTTCCAGCTTAGCTGTGCAGAAGAAGAACGACAAGAAGAAGAAATATCTCGAAATATGTCCGTCAGGCCCCTTCCCTTGAGATATATCTGCAAATATCTCGGAAACCAAACGAGCTATGGCAAAATCTTAAGAGACCTTTTTTGTAGAGAATTATGTTTCCTAAAATTTATGTTCTATGATATTTTTTGGTCAGAAGCGTAGTTTTCGAGATATATCGAGATATTTAAAAGTTCCGAAGCCGCACCAACATAATAGAGATACAGAAACACCGTGGCCCCTTTCTTTGAGATAACTCTGCACTATTGCGAGCTGCAAATGCCACTTCCTGCTTAGCTGCGCAGAAGAAGAACAACAAGAAGAAGAAATATCTCGAAATATGTCCGTCAGGCCCCTTCCCTCGAGATAAATCTGCATATATCTCGGAAACGAAGCGAGCTATGGCAAAATGTTAAGAGACCTTTTTTGTAGAGAATTATGTTTCCTACAAGTTATGTTCTATGATATTTTTTGATCAGAAGCGTAGTTTTCGAGATATATCGAGATATTTAAAAGTTCCGAAGCCGCACCAACATAATAGAGATACAGAAACACCGTGGCCCCTTTCTTTGAGATAACTCTGCACTATTGCGAGCTGGAAATGCCACTTCCAGTTTAGCTGTGCAGAAGAAGAACAACAAGAAGAAGAAATATCTCGAAATATGTCCGTCAGGCCCCTTCCCTTGAGATAAATCTGCAAATATCTCGGAAACGAAGCGAGCTATGGCAAAATGTTAAGAGACATTTTTTGTAGAGAATTAAGTTTCCTACTTTTTCTGTTCTATGATATTTTTTGATCAGATGCGTAGTTCTCGAGATATATCAAGATATTTAAAAGTTCCGAAGCCGCACCAACATAATAGAGATACAGAAACACCGTGGCCCCTTTCTTTGAGATAACTCTGCACTATTGCGAGCTGTAAATGCCACTTCCAGCTTAGCTGTGCAGAAGAAGAACGACAAGAAGAAGAAATATCTCGAAATATATCCGTCAGGCCCCTTCCATTGAGATATATCTGCAAATATCTCGGAAACCAAACGAGCTATGGCAAAATCTTAAGAGACCTTTTTTGTAGAGAATTATGTTTCCTAAAATTTATGTTCTATGATATTTTTTGGTCAGAAGCGTAGTTTTCGAGATATATCGAGATATTTAAAAGTTCCGAAGCCGCACCAACATAATAGAGATACAGAAACACCGTGGCCCCTTTCTTTGAGATAACTCTGCACTATTGCGAGCTGCAAATGCCACTTCCTGCTTAGCTGCGCAGAAGAAGAACAACAAGAAGAAGAAATATCTCGAAATATGTCCGTCAGGCCCCTTCCCTCGAGATAAATCTGCATATATCTCGGAAACGAAGCGAGCTATGGCAAAATGTTAAGAGACCTTTTTTGTAGAGAATTATGTTTCCTACAAGTTATGTTCTATGATATTTTTTGATCAGAAGCGTAGTTTTCGAGATATATCGAGATATTTAAAAGTTCCGAAGCCGCACCAACATAATAGAGATACAGAAACACCGTGGCCCCTTTCTTTGAGATAACTCTGCACTATTGCGAGCTGGAAATGCCACTTCCAGTTTAGCTGTGCAGAAGAAGAACAACAAGAAGAAGAAATATCTCGAAATATGTCCGTCAGGCCCCTTCCCTTGAGATAAATCTGCAAATATCTCGGAAACGAAGCGAGCTATGGCAAAATGTTAAGAGACATTTTTTGTAGAGAATTAAGTTTTCTACTTTTTCTGTTCTATGATATTTTTTGATCAGATGCGTAGTTCTCGAGATATATCAAGATATTTAAAAGTTCCGAAGCCGCACCAACATAATAGAGATACAGAAACACCGTGGCCCCTTTCTTTGAGATAACTCTGCACTATTGCGAGCTGTAAATGCCACTTCCAGCTTAGCTGTGCAGAAGAAGAACAACAAGAAGAGGAAATATCTCGAAATATGTCCGTCAGGCCCCTTCCCTTGAGATAAATCTGCAAATATCTCGGAAAGGAAGCGAGCTATGACAAAATGTTAAGAGACCTTTTTTGTAGAGAATTAAGTTTCCTACTTTTTATGTTCTATGATATTTTTTGATCAGATGCGTAGTTCTCGAGATATATCAAGATATTTAAAAGTTCCGAGGCCGCACCAACATAATAGAGATACAGAAACACCGTGGCCCCTTTCTTTGAGATAACTCTGCACTATTGCGAGCTGTAAATGCCACCTCCAGCTTAGCTGTGCAGAAGAAGAACAACAAGAAGAAGAAATATCTCGAAATATGTCCGTCAGGCCCGTTCCTTTGAGCTGAATCTGCAAATATCTCGGAAACGAAGCGAGCTATGGCAAAATGTTAAGAGACGTTTTTTGTAGAGAATTATGTTTCCTACAATTTATGTTCTATGATATTTTCTGATCAGAAGCGTAGTTTTCGAGATATATCGAGATATTTAAAAGTTCCGAAGCCGCACCAACATAATAGAGATACAGAAACACCGTGGCCCCTTTCTTTGAGATAACTCTGCACTAGTGCGAGCCGCAAATGCCACTTCCAGCTTAGCTGTGCAGAGGAAGAACAACAAGAAGAAGAAATATCTCGAAATATGTCCGTCAGGCCCCTTCCCTTGAGATAAATCTACAAATATCACGGAAACGAAGCGAGCTATGGCAAAATGTTAAGAGACCTTTTTTGTAGAGAATTAAGTTTCCTACTTTTTATGTTCTATGATATTTTTTGATCAGATGCGTAGTTCTCGAGATATATCAAGATATTTAAAAGTTCCGAAGCCGCACCAACATAATAGAGATACAGAAACACCGTGGCCCCTTTCTTTGAGATAACTCTGCACTATTGCGAGCTGGAAATGCCACTTCCAGTTTAGCTGTGCAGAAGAAGAACAACAAGAAGAAGAAATATCTCGAAATATGTCCGTCAGGCCCCTTCCCTTGAGATAAATCTGCAAATATCTCGGAAACGAAGCGAGCTATGGCAAAATGTTAAGAGACATTTTTTGTAGAGAATTAAGTATCCTACTTTTTATGTTCTATGATATTTTTTGATCAGATGCGTAGTTCTCGAGATATATCAAGATATTTAAAAGTTCCGAAGCCGCACCAACATAATAGAGATACAGAAACACCGTGGCCCCTTTCTTTGAGATAACTCTGCACTATTGCGAGCTGTAAATGCCACCTCCAGCTTAGCTGTGCAGAAGAAGAACAACAAGAAGAAGAAATATCTCGAAATATGTCCGTCAGGCCCGTTCCTTTGAGCTGAATCTGCAAATATCTCGGAAACGAAGCGAGCTATGGCAAAATGTTAAGAGACGTTTTTTGTAGAGAATTATGTTTCCTACAATTTATGTTCTATGATATTTTCTGATCAGAAGCGTAGTTTTCGAGATATATCGAGATATTTAAAAGTTCCGAAGCCGCACCAACATAATAGAGATACAGAAACACCGTGGCCCCTTTCTTTGAGATAACTCTGCACTAGTGCGAGCCGCAAATGCCACTTCCAGCTTAGCTGTGCAGAGGAAGAACAACAAGAAGAAGAAATATCTCGAAATATGTCCGTCAGGCCCCTTCCCTTGAGATAAATCTACAAATATCACGGAAACGAAGCGAGCTATGGCAAAATGTTAAGAGACCTTTTTTGTAGAGAATTAAGTTTCCTACTTTTTATGTTCTATGATATTTTTTGATCAGATGCGTAGTTCTCGAGATATATCAAGATATTTAAAAGTTCCGAAGCCGCACCAACATAATAGAGATACAGAAACACCGTGGCCCCTTTCTTTGAGATAACTCTGCACTATTGCGAGCTGGAAATGCCACTTCCAGTTTAGCTGTGCAGAAGAAGAACAACAAGAAGAAGAAATATCTCGAAATATGTCCGTCAGGCCCCTTCCCTTGAGATAAATCTGCAAATATCTCGGAAACGAAGCGAGCTATGGCAAAATGTTAAGAGACATTTTTTGTAGAGAATTAAGTATCCTACTTTTTATGTTCTATGATATTTTTTGATCAGATGCGTAGTTCTCGAGATATATCAAGATATTTAAAAGTTCCGAAGCCGCACCAACATAATAGAGATACAGAAACACCGTGGCCCCTTTCTTTGAGATAACTCTGCACTATTGCGAGCTGTAAATGCCACTTCCAGCTTAGCTGTGCAGAAGAAGAACGACAAGAAGAAGAAATATCTCGAAATATGTCCGTCAGGCCCCTTCCCTTGAGATATATCTGCAAATATCTCGGAAACCAAACGAGCTATGGCAAAATCTTAAGAGACCTTTTTTGTAGAGAATTATGTTTCCTAAAATTTATATTCTATGATATTTTTTGATCAGATGCGTAGTTCTCGAGATATATCAAGATATTTAAAAGTTCCGAAGCCGCACCAACATAATAGAGATACAGAAACACCGTGGCCCCTTTCTTTGAGATAACTCTGCACTATTGCGAGCTGTAAATGCCACTTCCAGCTTAGCTGTGCAGAAGAAGAACGACAAGAAGAAGAAATATCTCGAAATATATCCGTCAGGCCCCTTCCATTGAGATATATCTGCAAATATCTCGGAAACCAAACGAGCTATGGCAAAATCTTAAGAGACCTTTTTTGTAGAGAATTATGTTTCCTAAAATTTATGTTCTATGATATTTTTTGGTCAGAAGCGTAGTTTTCGAGATATATCGAGATATTTAAAAGTTCCGAAGCCGCACCAACATAATAGAGATACAGAAACACCGTGGCCCCTTTCTTTGAGATAACTCTGCACTATTGCGAGCTGCAAATGCCACTTCCTGCTTAGCTGCGCAGAAGAAGAACAACAAGAAGAAGAAATATCTCGAAATATGTCCGTCAGGCCCCTTCCCTTGAGATAAATCTGCAAATATCTCGGAAACGAAGCGAGCTATGGCAAAATGTTAAGAGACCTTTTTTGTAGAGAATTAAGTTTCCTACGTTTTATGTTCTATGATATTTTTTGATCAGATGCGTAGTTCCCGAGATATATCAAGATATTTAAAAGTTCCGAAGCCGCACCAACATAATAGAGATACAGAAACACCGTGGCCCCTTTCTTTGAGATAACTCTGCACTATTGCGAGCTGGAAATGCCACTTCCAGTTTAGCTGTGCAGAAGAAGAACAACAAGAAGAAGAAATATCTCGAAATATGTCCGTCAGGCCCCTTCCCTTGAGATATATCTACAAATATCTCGGAAACGAAGCGAGCTATGGCAAAATGTTAAGAGACCTTTTTTGTAGAGAATTAAGTTTCCTACTTTTTATGTTCTATGATATTTTTTGATCAGATGCGTAGTTCTCGAGATATATCAAGATATTTAAAAGTTCCGAAGCCGCACCAACATAATAGAAATACAGAAACACCGTGGCCCCTTTCTTTGAGATAACTCTGCACTATTGCGAGCTGCAAATGCCACTTCCAGCTTAGCTGTGCAGATGAAGAACAACAAGAAGAAGAAATATCTCGAAATATGTCCGTCAGGCCCCTTCCCTTGAGATAAATCTGCATATATCTCGGAAACGAAGCGAGCTATGGCAAAATGTTAAGAGACCTTTTTGGTAGAGAATTAAGCTTCCTACTTTTTTTGTTCTATGATATTTTTTGATCAGATGCGTTGTTCTCGAGATATATCAAGATATTTAAAAGTTCCGAAGCCGCACCAACATAATAGAGATACAGAAACACCGTGGCCCCTTTCTTTGAGATAACTCTGCACTATTGCGAGCTGCAAATGCCACTTCCAGCTTAGCTGTGCAAAAGAAGAACAACAAGAAGAAGAAATATCTCGAAATATGCCCGTCAGGCCCCGTCCCTTGAGATGTATCTGCAAATATCTCGGAAACGAAGCGAGCTATGGCAAAATGTCAAGAGACCTTTTTTGTAGAGAATTATGTTTCCTACAGTTCATGTTCTATGATATTTTTTGATCAGAAGTGTAGTTTTCGAGATATATCGAGATATTTAAAAGTTCCGAAGCCGCACCAACATAATAGAGATTTAGAAACACCGTGGCCCCTTTCTTTGAGATAACTCTGCACTATTGCGAGCTGTAAATGCCACTTCCAGCTTAGCTGTGCAGAAGAAGAACAACAAGAAGAAGAAATATCTCGAAATATGTCCGTCAGGCCCGTTCCTTTGAGCTGAATCTGCAAATATCTCGGAAACGAAGCGAGCTATGGCAAAATGTTAAGAGACGTTTTTTGTAGAGAATTATGTTTCCTACAATTTATGTTCTATGATATTTTCTGAGCAGAAGCGTAGTTTTCGAGATATATCGAGATATTTAAAAGTTCCGAAGCCGCACCAACATAATAGAGATACAGAAACACCGTGGCCCCTTTCTTTGAGATAACTCTGCACTATTGCGAGCTGCAAATGCCACTTCCAGCTTAGCTGTGCAGAAGAAGAACAACAAGAAGAAGAAATATCTCGAAATATGTCCGTCAGGCCCCTTCCCTTGAGATAAATCTGCAAATATCTCGGAAACGAAGCGAGCTATGGCAAAATGTTAAGAGATCTTTTTTGTAGAGAATTAAGTTTCCTACTTTTTATGTTGTATGATATTTTTTGATCAGATGCGTAGTTCTCGAGATATATCAAGATATTTAAAAGTTCCGAAGCCGCACCAACATAATAGAGATACAGAAACACCGTGGCCCCTTTCTTTGAGATAACTCTGCACTATTGCGTGCTGCACATGCCACTTCCAGCTTAGCTGTGCAGAAGAAGAACAACAAGAAGAAGAAATATCTCGAAATATGTCCGTCAGGCCCCTTCCCTTGAGATAAATCTGCAAATATCTCGGAAACGAAGCGAGCTATGGCAAAATGTTAAGAGACCTTTTTTGTAGAGAATTAAGTTTCCTACTTTTTATGTTCTATGATATTTTTTGATCAGATGCGTAGTTCTCGAGATATATCAAGATATTTAAAAGTTCCGAAGCCGCACCAACATAATAGAGATACAGAAACACCGTGGCCCCTTTCTTTGAGATAACTCTGCACTAGTGCGAGCCGCAAATGCCACTTCCAGCTTAGCTGTGCAGAAGAAGAACAACAAGAAGAAGAAATATCTCGAAATATGTCCGTCAGGCCCCTTCCCTTGACATAAATCTGCAAATATCTCGGAAACGAAGCGAGCTATGGCAAAATGTTAACAGACCTTTTTTGTAGAGAATTAAGTTTCCTACTTTTTATGTTGTATGATATTTTTTGATCAGATGCGTAGTTCTCGAGATATATCAAGATATTTAAAAGTTCCGAAGCCGCACCAACATAATAGAGATACAGAAACACCGTGGCCCCTTTCTTTGAGATAACTCTGCACTATTGCAGGCTGCAAATGCCACTTCCAGCTTAGCTGTGCAGAAGAAGAACAACAAGAAGAAGAAATATTTCGAAATATGTCCGTCAGGCCCCTTCCCTGAGATATATCTGCAAATATCTCGGAAACGAAGCGAGCTATGGCAAAATGTTAAGAGACCTTTTTTGTAGAGAATTAAGTTTCCTACTTTTTATGTTGTATGATATTTTTTGATCAGATGCGTAGTTCTCGAGATATATCAAGATATTTAAAAGTTCCGAAGCCGCACCAACATAATAGAGATACAGAAACACCGTGGCCCCTTTCTTTGAGATAACTCTGCACTATTGCAAGCTGTAAATGCCACTTCCAGGTTAGCTGTGCAGAAGAAGAACAACAAGAAGAAGAAATATCTCGAAATATGTCCGTCAGGCCCCTTCCCTTGAGATATATCTGCAAATATCTCGGAAACGAAGCGAGCTATGGCAAAATGTTGAGAGACCTTATTTGTAGAAAATTAAGTTTCCTACTTTTTATGTTCTACGATATTTTTTGATCAGATGCGTAGTTCTCGAGATATATCAAGATATTTAAAAGTTCCGAAGCCGCACCAACATAATAGAGATACAGAAACACCGTGGCCCCTTTCTTTGAGATAACTCTGCACTATTGCGAGCTGTAAATGCCACTTCCAGCTTAGCTGTGCAGAAGAAGAACAACAAGAAGAGGAAATATCTCGAAATATGTCCGTCAGGCCCCTTCCCTTGAGATAAATCTGCAAATATCTCGGAAACGAAGCGAGCTATGGCAAAATGTTAAGAGACATTTTTTGTAGAGAATTAAGTATGCTACTTTTTATGTTCTATGATATTTTTTGATCAGATGCGTAGTTCTCGAGATATATCAAGATATTTAAAAGTTCCGAAGCCGCACCAACATAATAGAGATACAGAAACACCGTGGCCCCTTTCTTTGAGATAACTCTGCACTATTGCGAGCTGTAAATGCCACTTCCAGCTTAGCTGTGCAGAAGAAGAACGACAAGAAGAAGAAATATCTCGAAATATGTCCGTCAGGCCCCTTACCTTGAGATATATCTGCAAATATCTCGGAAACGAAACGAGCTATGGCAAAATCTTAAGAGACCTTTTTTGTAGAGAATTATGTTTCCTAAAATTTATGTTCTATGATATTTTTTGGTCAGAAGCGTAGTTTTCGAGATATATCGAGATATTTAAAAGTTCCGAAGCCGCACCAACATAATAGAGATACAGAAACACCGTGGCCCCTTTCTTTGAGATAACTCTGCACTATTGCGAGCTGGAAATGCCACTTCCAGTTTAGCTGTGCAGAAGAAGAACAACAAGAAGAAGAAATATCTCGAAATATGTCCGTCAGGCCCCTTCCCTTGAGATAAATCTGCAAATATCTCGGAAACGAAGCGAGCTATGGCAAAATGTTAAGAGACATTTTTTGTAGAGAATTAAGTATCCTACTTTTTATGTTGTATGATATTTTTTATTCAGATGCGTAGTTCTCGAGATATATCAAGATATTTAAAAGTTCCGAAGCCGCACCAACATAATAGAGATACAGAAACACCGTGGCCCCTTTCTTTGAGATAACTCTGCACTAGTGCGAGCCGCAAATGCCACTTCCAGCTTAGCTGTGCAGAAGAAGAACAACAAGAAGAAGAAATATCTCGAAATATGTCCGTCAGGCCCCTTCCCTCGAGATAAATCTGCAAATATCTCGGAAACGAAGCGAGCTATGGCAAAATGTGAAGAGACCTTTTTTGTAGAGAATTAAGTTTCCTACTTTTTATGTTGTATGATATTTTTTGATCAGATGCGTAGTTCTTGAGATATATCAAGATATTTAAAAGTTCCGAAGCCGCACCAACATAATAGAGATACAGAAACACCGTGGCCCCTTTCTTTGAGATAACTCTGCACTATTGCGAGCTGGAAATGCCACTTCCAGTTTAGCTGTGCAGAAGAAGAACAACAAGAAGAAGAAATATCTCGAAATATGTCCGTCAGGCCCCTTCCCTTGAGATAAATCTGCAAATATCTCGGAAACGAAGCGAGCTATGGCAAAATGTTAAGAGACATTTTTTGTAGAGAATTAAGTATCCTACTTTTTATATTCTATGATATTTTTTGATCAGATGCGTAGTTCTCGAGATATATCAAGATATTTAAAACTTCCGAAGCCGCACCAACATAATAGAGATACAGAAACACCGTGGCCCCTTTCTTTGAGATAACTCTGCACTATTGCGAGCTGTAAATGCCACTTCCAGCTTAGCTGTGCAGAAGAAGAACGACAAGAAGAAGAAATATCTCGAAATATGTCCGTCAGGCCCCTTCCCTTGAGATATATCTGCAAATATCTCGGAAACCAAACGAGCTATGGCAAAATGTTAAGAGACCTTTTTTGTAGAGAATTATGTTTCCTACAAGTTATGTTCTATGATATTTTTTGATCAGAAGCGTAGTTTTCGAGATATATCGAGATATTTAAAAGTTCCGAAGCCGCACCAACATAATAGAGATACAGAAACACCGTGGCCCCTTTCTTTGAGATAACTCTGCACTATTGCGAGCTGGAAATGCCACTTCCAGTTTAGCTGTGCAGAAGAAGAACAACAAGAAGAAGAAATATCTCGAAATATGTCCGTCAGGCCCCTTCCCTTGAGATAAATCTGCAAATATCTCGGAAACGAAGCGAGCTATGGCAAAATGTTAAGAGACATTTTTTGTAGAGAATTAAGTTTCCTACTTTTTCTGTTCTATGATATTTTTTGATCAGATGCGTAGTTCTCGAGATATATCAAGATATTTAAAAGTTCCGAAGCCGCACCAACATAATAGAGATACAGAAACACCGTGGCCCCTTTCTTTGAGATAACTCTGCACTATTGCGAGCTGTAAATGCCACTTCCAGCTTAGCTGTGCAGAAGAAGAACGACAAGAAGAAGAAATATCTCGAAATATATCCGTCAGGCCCCTTCCATTGAGATATATCTGCAAATATCTCGGAAACCAAACGAGCTATGGCAAAATCTTAAGAGACCTTTTTTGTAGAGAATTATGTTTCCTAAAATTTATGTTCTATGATATTTTTTGGTCAGAAGCGTAGTTTTCGAGATATATCGAGATATTTAAAAGTTCCGAAGCCGCACCAACATAATAGAGATACAGAAACACCGTGGCCCCTTTCTTTGAGATAACTCTGCACTATTGCGAGCTGCAAATGCCACTTCCTGCTTAGCTGCGCAGAAGAAGAACAACAAGAAGAAGAAATATCTCGAAATATGTCCGTCAGGCCCCTTCCCTCGAGATAAATCTGCATATATCTCGGAAACGAAGCGAGCTATGGCAAAATGTTAAGAGACCTTTTTTGTAGAGAATTATGTTTCCTACAAGTTATGTTCTATGATATTTTTTGATCAGAAGCGTAGTTTTCGAGATATATCGAGATATTTAAAAGTTCCGAAGCCGCACCAACATAATAGAGATACAGAAACACCGTGGCCCCTTTCTTTGAGATAACTCTGCACTATTGCGAGCTGGAAATGCCACTTCCAGTTTAGCTGTGCAGAAGAAGAACAACAAGAAGAAGAAATATCTCGAAATATGTCCGTCAGGCCCCTTCCCTTGAGATAAATCTGCAAATATCTCGGAAACGAAGCGAGCTATGGCAAAATGTTAAGAGACATTTTTTGTAGAGAATTAAGTTTTCTACTTTTTCTGTTCTATGATATTTTTTGATCAGATGCGTAGTTCTCGAGATATATCAAGATATTTAAAAGTTCCGAAGCCGCACCAACATAATAGAGATACAGAAACACCGTGGCCCCTTTCTTTGAGATAACTCTGCACTATTGCGAGCTGTAAATGCCACTTCCAGCTTAGCTGTGCAGAAGAAGAACAACAAGAAGAGGAAATATCTCGAAATATGTCCGTCAGGCCCCTTCCCTTGAGATAAATCTGCAAATATCTCGGAAAGGAAGCGAGCTATGACAAAATGTTAAGAGACCTTTTTTGTAGAGAATTAAGTTTCCTACTTTTTATGTTCTATGATATTTTTTGATCAGATGCGTAGTTCTCGAGATATATCAAGATATTTAAAAGTTCCGAGGCCGCACCAACATAATAGAGATACAGAAACACCGTGGCCCCTTTCTTTGAGATAACTCTGCACTATTGCGAGCTGTAAATGCCACCTCCAGCTTAGCTGTGCAGAAGAAGAACAACAAGAAGAAGAAATATCTCGAAATATGTCCGTCAGGCCCGTTCCTTTGAGCTGAATCTGCAAATATCTCGGAAACGAAGCGAGCTATGGCAAAATGTTAAGAGACGTTTTTTGTAGAGAATTATGTTTCCTACAATTTATGTTCTATGATATTTTCTGATCAGAAGCGTAGTTTTCGAGATATATCGAGATATTTAAAAGTTCCGAAGCCGCACCAACATAATAGAGATACAGAAACACCGTGGCCCCTTTCTTTGAGATAACTCTGCACTAGTGCGAGCCGCAAATGCCACTTCCAGCTTAGCTGTGCAGAGGAAGAACAACAAGAAGAAGAAATATCTCGAAATATGTCCGTCAGGCCCCTTCCCTTGAGATAAATCTACAAATATCACGGAAACGAAGCGAGCTATGGCAAAATGTTAAGAGACCTTTTTTGTAGAGAATTAAGTTTCCTACTTTTTATGTTCTATGATATTTTTTGATCAGATGCGTAGTTCTCGAGATATATCAAGATATTTAAAAGTTCCGAAGCCGCACCAACATAATAGAGATACAGAAACACCGTGGCCCCTTTCTTTGAGATAACTCTGCACTATTGCGAGCTGGAAATGCCACTTCCAGTTTAGCTGTGCAGAAGAAGAACAACAAGAAGAAGAAATATCTCGAAATATGTCCGTCAGGCCCCTTCCCTTGAGATAAATCTGCAAATATCTCGGAAACGAAGCGAGCTATGGCAAAATGTTAAGAGACATTTTTTGTAGAGAATTAAGTATCCTACTTTTTATGTTCTATGATATTTTTTGATCAGATGCGTAGTTCTCGAGATATATCAAGATATTTAAAAGTTCCGAAGCCGCACCAACATAATAGAGATACAGAAACACCGTGGCCCCTTTCTTTGAGATAACTCTGCACTATTGCGAGCTGTAAATGCCACCTCCAGCTTAGCTGTGCAGAAGAAGAACAACAAGAAGAAGAAATATCTCGAAATATGTCCGTCAGGCCCGTTCCTTTGAGCTGAATCTGCAAATATCTCGGAAACGAAGCGAGCTATGGCAAAATGTTAAGAGACGTTTTTTGTAGAGAATTATGTTTCCTACAATTTATGTTCTATGATATTTTCTGATCAGAAGCGTAGTTTTCGAGATATATCGAGATATTTAAAAGTTCCGAAGCCGCACCAACATAATAGAGATACAGAAACACCGTGGCCCCTTTCTTTGAGATAACTCTGCACTAGTGCGAGCCGCAAATGCCACTTCCAGCTTAGCTGTGCAGAGGAAGAACAACAAGAAGAAGAAATATCTCGAAATATGTCCGTCAGGCCCCTTCCCTTGAGATAAATCTACAAATATCACGGAAACGAAGCGAGCTATGGCAAAATGTTAAGAGACCTTTTTTGTAGAGAATTAAGTTTCCTACTTTTTATGTTCTATGATATTTTTTGATCAGATGCGTAGTTCTCGAGATATATCAAGATATTTAAAAGTTCCGAAGCCGCACCAACATAATAGAGATACAGAAACACCGTGGCCCCTTTCTTTGAGATAACTCTGCACTATTGCGAGCTGGAAATGCCACTTCCAGTTTAGCTGTGCAGAAGAAGAACAACAAGAAGAAGAAATATCTCGAAATATGTCCGTCAGGCCCCTTCCCTTGAGATAAATCTGCAAATATCTCGGAAACGAAGCGAGCTATGGCAAAATGTTAAGAGACATTTTTTGTAGAGAATTAAGTATCCTACTTTTTATGTTCTATGATATTTTTTGATCAGATGCGTAGTTCTCGAGATATATCAAGATATTTAAAAGTTCCGAAGCCGCACCAACATAATAGAGATACAGAAACACCGTGGCCCCTTTCTTTGAGATAACTCTGCACTATTGCGAGCTGTAAATGCCACTTCCAGCTTAGCTGTGCAGAAGAAGAACGACAAGAAGAAGAAATATCTCGAAATATGTCCGTCAGGCCCCTTCCCTTGAGATATATCTGCAAATATCTCGGAAACCAAACGAGCTATGGCAAAATCTTAAGAGACCTTTTTTGTAGAGAATTATGTTTCCTAAAATTTATATTCTATGATATTTTTTGATCAGATGCGTAGTTCTCGAGATATATCAAGATATTTAAAAGTTCCGAAGCCGCACCAACATAATAGAGATACAGAAACACCGTGGCCCCTTTCTTTGAGATAACTCTGCACTATTGCGAGCTGTAAATGCCACTTCCAGCTTAGCTGTGCAGAAGAAGAACGACAAGAAGAAGAAATATCTCGAAATATATCCGTCAGGCCCCTTCCATTGAGATATATCTGCAAATATCTCGGAAACCAAACGAGCTATGGCAAAATCTTAAGAGACCTTTTTTGTAGAGAATTATGTTTCCTAAAATTTATGTTCTATGATATTTTTTGGTCAGAAGCGTAGTTTTCGAGATATATCGAGATATTTAAAAGTTCCGAAGCCGCACCAACATAATAGAGATACAGAAACACCGTGGCCCCTTTCTTTGAGATAACTCTGCACTATTGCGAGCTGCAAATGCCACTTCCTGCTTAGCTGCGCAGAAGAAGAACAACAAGAAGAAGAAATATCTCGAAATATGTCCGTCAGGCCCCTTCCCTCGAGATAAATCTGCATATATCTCGGAAACGAAGCGAGCTATGGCAAAATGTTAAGAGACCTTTTTTGTAGAGAATTATGTTTCCTACAAGTTATGTTCTATGATATTTTTTGATCAGAAGCGTAGTTTTCGAGATATATCGAGATATTTAAAAGTTCCGAAGCCGCACCAACATAATAGAGATACAGAAACACCGTGGCCCCTTTCTTTGAGATAACTCTGCACTATTGCGAGCTGGAAATGCCACTTCCAGTTTAGCTGTGCAGAAGAAGAACAACAAGAAGAAGAAATATCTCGAAATATGTCCGTCAGGCCCCTTCCCTTGAGATAAATCTGCAAATATCTCGGAAACGAAGCGAGCTATGGCAAAATGTTAAGAGACATTTTTTGTAGAGAATTAAGTTTTCTACTTTTTCTGTTCTATGATATTTTTTGATCAGATGCGTAGTTCTCGAGATATATCAAGATATTTAAAAGTTCCGAAGCCGCACCAACATAATAGAGATACAGAAACACCGTGGCCCCTTTCTTTGAGATAACTCTGCACTATTGCGAGCTGTAAATGCCACTTCCAGCTTAGCTGTGCAGAAGAAGAACAACAAGAAGAGGAAATATCTCGAAATATGTCCGTCAGGCCCCTTCCCTTGAGATAAATCTGCAAATATCTCGGAAAGGAAGCGAGCTATGACAAAATGTTAAGAGACCTTTTTTGTAGAGAATTAAGTTTCCTACTTTTTATGTTCTATGATATTTTTTGATCAGATGCGTAGTTCTCGAGATATATCAAGATATTTAAAAGTTCCGAGGCCGCACCAACATAATAGAGATACAGAAACACCGTGGCCCCTTTCTTTGAGATAACTCTGCACTATTGCGAGCTGTAAATGCCACCTCCAGCTTAGCTGTGCAGAAGAAGAACAACAAGAAGAAGAAATATCTCGAAATATGTCCGTCAGGCCCGTTCCTTTGAGCTGAATCTGCAAATATCTCGGAAACGAAGCGAGCTATGGCAAAATGTTAAGAGACGTTTTTTGTAGAGAATTATGTTTCCTACAATTTATGTTCTATGATATTTTCTGATCAGAAGCGTAGTTTTCGAGATATATCGAGATATTTAAAAGTTCCGAAGCCGCACCAACATAATAGAGATACAGAAACACCGTGGCCCCTTTCTTTGAGATAACTCTGCACTAGTGCGAGCCGCAAATGCCACTTCCAGCTTAGCTGTGCAGAGGAAGAACAACAAGAAGAAGAAATATCTCGAAATATGTCCGTCAGGCCCCTTCCCTTGAGATAAATCTACAAATATCACGGAAACGAAGCGAGCTATGGCAAAATGTTAAGAGACCTTTTTTGTAGAGAATTAAGTTTCCTACTTTTTATGTTCTATGATATTTTTTGATCAGATGCGTAGTTCTCGAGATATATCAAGATATTTAAAAGTTCCGAAGCCGCACCAACATAATAGAGATACAGAAACACCGTGGCCCCTTTCTTTGAGATAACTCTGCACTATTGCGAGCTGGAAATGCCACTTCCAGTTTAGCTGTGCAGAAGAAGAACAACAAGAAGAAGAAATATCTCGAAATATGTCCGTCAGGCCCCTTCCCTTGAGATAAATCTGCAAATATCTCGGAAACGAAGCGAGCTATGGCAAAATGTTAAGAGACGTTTTTTGTAGAGAATTATGTTTCCTACAATTTATGTTCTATGATATTTTCTGATCAGAAGCGTAGTTTTCGAGATATATCGAGATATTTAAAAGTTCCGAAGCCGCACCAACATAATAGAGATACAGAAACACCGTGGCCCCTTTCTTTGAGATAACTCTGCACTAGTGCGAGCCGCAAATGCCACTTCCAGCTTAGCTGTGCAGAGGAAGAACAACAAGAAGAAGAAATATCTCGAAATATGTCCGTCAGGCCCCTTCCCTTGAGATAAATCTACAAATATCACGGAAACGAAGCGAGCTATGGCAAAATGTTAAGAGACCTTTTTTGTAGAGAATTAAGTTTCCTACTTTTTATGTTCTATGATATTTTTTGATCAGATGCGTAGTTCTCGAGATATATCAAGATATTTAAAAGTTCCGAAGCCGCACCAACATAATAGAGATACAGAAACACCGTGGCCCCTTTCTTTGAGATAACTCTGCACTATTGCGAGCTGGAAATGCCACTTCCAGTTTAGCTGTGCAGAAGAAGAACAACAAGAAGAAGAAATATCTCGAAATATGTCCGTCAGGCCCCTTCCCTTGAGATAAATCTGCAAATATCTCGGAAACGAAGCGAGCTATGGCAAAATGTTAAGAGACATTTTTTGTAGAGAATTAAGTATCCTACTTTTTATGTTCTATGATATTTTTTGATCAGATGCGTAGTTCTCGAGATATATCAAGATATTTAAAAGTTCCGAAGCCGCACCAACATAATAGAGATACAGAAACACCGTGGCCCCTTTCTTTGAGATAACTCTGCACTATTGCGAGCTGGAAATGCCACTTCCAGTTTAGCTGTGCAGAAGAAGAACAACAAGAAAAAGAAATATCTCGAAATATGTCCGTCAGGCCCCTTCCCTTGAGATAAATCTGCAAATATCTCGGAAACGAAGCGATCTATGGCAAAATGTTAAGAGACATTTTTTGTAGAGAATTAAGTATCCTACTTTTTATGTTCTATGATATTTTTTGATCAGATGCGTAGTTCTCGAGATATATCAAGATATTTAAAAGTTCCGAAGCCGCACCAACATAATAGAGATACAGAAACACCGTGGCCCCTTTCTTTGAGATAACTCTGCACTATTGCGAGCTGTAAATGCCACTCCCAGCTTAGCTGTGCAGAAGAAGAACGACAAGAAGAAGAAATATCTCGAAATATGTCCGTCAGGCCCCTTCCCTTGTGATATATCTGCAAATATCTCGGAAACGAAACGAGCTATGGCAAAATCTTAAGAGACCTTTTTTGTAGAGAATTATGTTTCCTAAAATTTATGTTCTATGATATTTTTTGGTCAGATGCGTAGTTCTCGAGATATATCAAGATATTTAAAAGTTCCGAAGCCGCACCAACATAATAGAGATACAGAAACACCGTGGCCCCTTCCTTTGAGATAACTCTGCACTATTGCGAGCTGTAAATGCCACTTCCAGCTTAGCTGTGCAGAAGAAGAACAACAAGAAGAAGAAATATCTCGAAATATGTCCGTCAGGCCCCTTCCCTTGAGATAAATCTGCAAATATCTCGGAAACGAAACGAGCTATCGCAAAATCTTAAGAGACCTTTTTTGTAGAGAATTATGTTTCCTACAATTTATGTTCTATGATATTTTTTGATCAGAAGCGTAGTTTTCGAGATATATCGAGATATTTAAAAGTTCCGAAGCCGCACCAACATAATAGAGATACAGAAACACCGTGGCCCCTTTCTTTGAGATAACTCTGCACTAGTGCGAGCCGCAAATGCCACTTCCAGCTTAGCTGCGCAGAAGAAGAACAACAAGAAGAAGAAATATCTCGAAATATGTCCGTCAGGCCCCTTCCCTCGAGATAAATCTGCATATATCTCGGAAACGAAGCGAGCTATGGCAAAATGTTAAGAGACCTTTTTTGTAGAGAATTATGTTTCCTACAAGTTATGTTCTATGATATTTTTTGATCAGAAGCGTAGTTTTCGAGATATATCGAGATATTTAAAAGTTCCGAAGCCGCACCAACATAATAGAGATACAGAAACGCCGTGGCCCCTTTCTTTGAGATAACTCTGCACTATTGCGAGCTGGAAATGCCACTTCCAGTTTAGCTGTGCAGAAGAAGAACAACAAGAAGAAGAAATATCTCGAAATATGTCAGTCAGGCCCCTTCCCTTGAGATAAATCTGCAAATATCTCGGAAACGAAGCGAGCTATGGCAAAATGTTAAGAGACATTTTTTGTAGAGAATTAAGTTTCCTACTTTTTATGTTCTATGATATTTTTTGATCAGATGGGTAGTTCTCGAGATATATCAAGATATTTAAAAGTTCCGAAGCCGCACCAACATAATAGAGATACAGAAACACCGTGGCCCCTTTCTTTGAGATAACTCTGCACTATTGCGAGCTGTAAATGCCACTTCCAGCTTAGCTGTGCAGAAGAAGAACAACAAGAAGAGGAAATATCTCGATATATGTCCGTCAGGCCCCTTCCCTTGAGATAAATCTGCAAATATCTCGGAAACGAAGCGAGCTATGACAAAATGTTAAGAGACCTTTTTTGTAGAGAATTAAGTTTCCTACTTTTTATGTTCTATGATATTTTTTGATCAGATGGGTAGTTCTCGAGATATATCAAGATATTTAAAAGTTCCGAAGCCGCACCAACATAATAGAGATACAGAAACACCGTGGCCCCTTTCTTTGAGATAACTCTGCACTATTGCGAGCTGTAAATGCCACTTCCAGCTTAGCTGTGCAGAAGAAGAACAACAAGAAGAAGAAATATCTCGAAATATGTCCGTCAGGCCCCTTCCCTTGAAATAAATCTGCAAATATCTCGGAAACGAAACGAGCTATCGCAAAATCTTAAGAGACCTTTTTTGTAGAGAATTAAGTTTCCCACTTTTTATGTTCTATGATATTTTTTGATCAGATGCGTAGTTCTCGAGATATATCAAGATATTTAAAAGTTCCGAAGCCGCACCAGCATAATAGAGATACAGAAACACTGTGGCCCCTTTCTTTGAGATAACTCTGCACTATTGCGAGCTGCAAATGCCACTTCCAGCTTAGCTGTGCAGAAGAAGAATAACAAGAAGAAGAAATATCTCGAAATATGTCCGTCAGGCCCCTTCCCTTGAGATAAATCTGCAAATATCTCGGAAACGAAGCGAGCTATGGCAAAATGTTAAGAGACCTTTTTTGTAGAGAATTAAGTTTCCCACTTTTTATGTTCTATGATATTTTTTGATCAGATGCGTAGTTCTCGAGATATATCAAGATATTTAAAAGTTCCGAAGCCGCACCAACATAATAGAGATACAGAAACACCGTGGCCCCTTTCTGTGAGATAACTCTGCACTATTGCGAGCTGGAAATGCCACTTCCAGTTTAGCTGTGCAGAAGAAGAACAACAAGAAGAAGAAATATCCCGAAATATGTCCGTCAGGACCCTTCCCTTGAGATAAATCTGCAAATATCTCGGAAACGAAGCGAGCTATGGCAAAATGTTAAGAGACGTTTTTCGTAGAGAATTAAGTTTCCTACTTTTCATGTTCTATGATATTTTTTGATCAGATGCGTAGTTCTCGAGATATATCAAGATATTTAAAAGTTCCGAAGCCGCACCAACATAATAGGGATACAGAAACACCGTGGCCCCTTTCTTTGAGGTAACTCTGCACTATTGCGAGCTGCAAATGCCACTTCCAGCTTAGCTGTGCAGAAGAAGAACAACAAGAAGAAGAAATATCTCGAAATATGTCCGTCAGGCACCTTCCCCTGAGATAAACCTGCAAATATCTCGGAAACGAAGCGAGCTAAGGCAAAATGTTAAGAGACCTTTTTTGTAGAGAATTAAGTATCCTACTTTTTATGTTCTATGATATTTTTTGATCAGATGCGTAGTTCTCGAGATATATCAAGATATTTAAAAGTTCCGAAGCCGCACCAACATAATAGAGATACAGAAACACCGTGGCCCCTTTCTTTGAGGTAACTCTGCACTATTGCGAGCTGGAAATGCCACTTCCAGTTTAGCTGTGCAGAAGAAGAACAACAAGAAGAAGAAATATCCCGAAATATGTCCGTCAGGACCCTTCCCTTGAGATAAATCTGCAAATATCTCGGAAACGAAGCGAGCTATGGCAAAATGTTAAGAGACCTTTTTTGTAGAGAATTAAGTTTCCTACTTTTTATGTTCTATGATATTTTTTGATCAGATGCGTAGTTCTCGAGATATATCAAGATATTTAAAAGTTCCGAAGCCGCACCAACATAATAGAGATACAGAAACACCGTGGCCCCTTTCTTTGAGATAACTCTGCACTATTGCGAGCTGGAAATGCCACTTCCAGTTTAGCTGTGCAGAAGAAGAACAACAAGAAGAAGAAATATCCCGAAATATGTCCGTCAGGCCCCTTCCCTTGAGATAAATCTGCAAATATCTCGGAAACGAAGCGAGCTATAGCAAAATGTTAAGAGACCTTTTTTGTAGAGAATTATGTTTCCTACTTTTTATGTTCTATGATATTTTTTGATCAGATGCGTAGTTCTCGAGATATATCAAGATATTTAAAAGTTCCGAAGCCGCACCAACATAATAGAGATACAGAAACACCGTGGCCCCTTTCTGTGAGATAACTCTGCACTATTGCGAGCTGGAAATGCCACTTCCAGTTTAGCTGTGCAGAAGAAGAACAACAAGAAGAAGAAATATCCCGAAATATGTCCGTCAGGACCCTTCCCTTGAGATAAATCTGCAAATATCTCGGAAACGAAGCGAGCTATGGCAAAATGTTAAGAGACCTTTTTTGTAGAGAACTAAGTTTCCCACTTTTTATGTTCTATGATATTTTTTGATCAGATGCGTAGTTCTCGAGATATATCAAGATATTTAAAAGTTCCGAAGCCGCACCAACATAATAGAGATACAGAAACACCGTGGCCCCTTTCTGTGAGATAACTCTCCACTATTGCGAGCTGGAAATGCCACTTCCAGTTTAGCTGTGCAGAAGAAGAACAACAAGAAGAAGAAATATCCCGAAATATGTCCGTCAGGACCCTTCCCTTGAGATAAATCTGCAAATATCTCGGAAACGAAGCGAGCTATGGCAAAATGTTAAGAGACCTTTTTTGTAGAGAATTAAGTTTCCTACTTTTTATGTTCTATGATATTTTTTGATCAGGTGCGTAGTTCTCGAGATGTATCAAGATATTTAAAAGTTCCGAAGTCGCACCAACATAATAGAGATACATAAACACCGTGGCCCCTTTCTTTGAGATAACTCTGCACTATTGCGAGCTGGAAATGCCACTTCCAGTTTAGCTGTGCAGAAGAAGAACAACAAGAAGAAGAAATATCCCGAAATATGTCCGTCAGGACCCTTCCCTTGAGATAAATCTGCAAATATCTCGGAAACGAAGCGAGCTATGGCAAAATGTTAAGAGACCTTTTTCGTAGAGAATTAAGTTTCCTACTTTTTATGTTCTATGATATTTTTTGATCAGATGCGTAGTTCTCGAGATATATCAAGATATTTAAAAGTTCCGAAGCCGCACCAACATAATAGGGATACAGAAACACCGTGGCCCCTTTCTTTGAGGTAACTCTGCACTATTGCGAGCTGCAAATGCCACTTCCAGCTTAGCTGTGCAGAAGAAGAACAACAAGAAGAAGAAATATCTCGAAATATGTCCGTCAGGCACCTTCCCCTGAGATAAACCTGCAAATATCTCGGAAACGAAGCGAGCTAAGGCAAAATGTTAAGAGACCTTTTTTGTAGAGAATTAAGTATCCTACTTTTTATGTTCTATGATATTTTTTGATCAGATGCGTAGTTCTCGAGATATATCAAGATATTTAAAAGTTCCAAAGCCCCACCAACATAATAGAGATACAGAAACACCGTGGCCCCTTTCTTTGAGATAACTCTGCACTATTGCGAGCTGTAAATACCACGTCCAGCTTAGCTGTGCAGAAGAAGAACAACAAGAAGAAGAAATATCTCGAAATATGTCCGTCAGGCCCCTTCCCTTGAGATACATCTGCAAATATCTCGGAAACGAATCGAGCTATGGCAAAATGTTAAGAGACCTTTTTTGTAGAGAATTAAGTTTCCTACTTTTTATGTTCTATGATATTTTTTGATCAGAAGCGTAGTTTTCGAGATATATCGAGATATTTAAAAGATCCGAAGCCGCACCAACATAATAGAGATACAGAAACACCGTGGCCCCTTTCTTTGAGATAACTCTGCACTATTGCGACCTGCAAATGCCACTTCCATCTTAGTTGTGCAGAAGAAGAACAACAAGAAGAAGAAATATCTCGAAATATGACCGTCAGGCCCCTTCCCTTGAGATACATCTGCAAATATCTCGGAAACGAAGCGAGCTATGGCAAAATGTTAAGAGACCTTTTTTGTAGAGAATTAAGTTTCCTACTCGTTATGTTCTATGATATTTTTTGATCAGGTGCGTAGTTCTCGAGATATATCAAGATATTTAACAGTTCCGAAGCTGCACCAACATAATAGACGTACAGAAACTCCGTGGCCTCTTTCTTTGAGATAACCCTGCACTATTGCGAGCTGCAAATGCCACTTCCAGCTTAGCTGTGCAGAAGAAGAACAAGAAGAAGAAGAAATATCTCGAAATATGTCCGTCGGGCTCCTTCCCTTGAGATAAATCTGCAAATATCTCGGAAACGAAGCGAGCTATGGCAAAATGTTAAGAGACCTTTTTAGTAGAGAATTAGGTTTCCTACTTTTCATGTTCTATGATATTTTTTGATCAGATGCGTAGTTCTCGAGATATATCAAGATATTTAAAAGTTCCGAAGCCGCACCAACATAATAGAGATACAGAAACACCGTGGCCCCTTTCTTTGAGATAACTCTGCACTATTGCGAGCTGGAAATGCCACTTCCAGTTTAGCTGTGCAGAAGAAGAACAACGAGAAGAAGAAATATCTCGAAATATGTCCGTCAGGCCCCTTCCCTTGAGATAAATCTGCAAATATCTCGGAACCGAAGCGAGCTATGGCAAAATGTTAAGAGACCTTTTTTGTAGAGAATTAGGTTTCCTACTTTTTATGTTCTATGATATTTTTTGATCAGATGCGTAGTTCTCGAGATATATCAAGATATTTAAAAGTTCCGAAGCCGCACCAACATAATAGAGATACAGAAACACCGTGGCCCCTTTCTTTGAGATAACTCTGCACTATTGCGAGCTGGAAATGCCACTTCCAGTTTAGCAGTGCAGAAGAAGAACAACGAGAAGAAGAAATATCTCGAAATATGTCCGTCAGGCCCCTTCCCTTGAGATAAATCTGCAAATATCTCGGAACCGAAGCGAGCTATGGCAAAATGTTGAGAGACCTTTTTTGTAGAGAATTATGTTTCCTGCAATTTATGTTCTATGATATTTTTTGATCAGAAGCGTAGTTTTCGAGATATATCGAGATATTTGAAAGTTCCGAAGCCGCACCAACATAATAGAGATACAGAAACACCGTGGCCCCTTTCTTTGAGATAACTCTGCGCTTTTGCGAGCTGCAAATGCCACTTCCAGCTTAGCTGTGCAGACGAAGAACAACAAGAAGAAGAAATATCTCAAAATATGTCCGTCAGGCCCCTTCCCTTGAGATAAATCTGCAAATATCTCGGAAACGGAGCGAGCTATGGCAAAATGTTAACATACCTTTTTTGTAGAGAATTAAGTTTCCTACTTTTTATGTTCTATGATATTTTTTGATCAGGTGCGTAATTCTCGAGATATATCAAGATATTTAAAAGTTCCGAAGCTGCACCAACATAATAGAGGTACAGAAACACCGTGGCCTCTTTCTTCGAGATAACTCTGCGCTATTGCGAGCTGCAAATGCCACTTCCAGCTTAGCTGTGCAGAAGAAGAACAACAAGAAGAAGAAATATCTCGAAATATGTCCGTCAGGCCCCTTCCCTTGAGATAAATCTGCAAATATCTCGGAAACGAAGCGAGCTATGGCAAAATGTTGAGAGACCTTTTTTGTAGAGAATTAAGTTTCCTACTTTTTATGTTCTATGGTATTTTTTGATCAGATGCGTAGTTCTCGAGATATATCAAGATATTTAAAAGTTCCGAAGCCGCACCAACATAATAGAGATACAGAAACACCGTGGCCCCTTTCTTTGAGATAACTCTGCACTATTGCGAGCTGCAAATGCCACTTCGTGCTTAGCTGTGCAGAAGAAGAACAACAAGAAGAAGAAATATCTCGAAATATGTCCGTCAGACCCCTTCCCTTGAGATAAATCTGCAAATATCTCGGAACTGAAGCGAGCTATGGCAAAATGTTGAGAGACCTTTTTTGTAGAGAATTATGTTTCCTGCAATTTATGTTCTATGATATTTTTTGATCAGAAGCGTAATTCTCGAGATATATCAAGATATTTAAAAGTTCCGAAGCTGCACCAACATAATAGAGGTACAGAAACACCGTGGCCTCTTTCTTCGAGATAACTCTGCGCTATTGCGAGCTGCAAATGCCACTTCCAGCTTAGCTGTGCAGAAGAAGAACAACAAGAAGAAGAAATATCTCAAAATATGTCCGTCAGGCCCCTTCCCTTGAGATAAATCTGCAAATATCTCGGAAACGAAGCGAGCCATGGCAAAATGTTAGGAGACCTTTTTTGTAGAGAATTAAGTTTCCTACTCTTTATGTTCTATGATATTTTTTGATCAGGTGCGTAGTTCTCGAGATATATCAAGATATTTAACAGTTCCGAAGCTGCACCAACATAATAGGGGTACAGAAACACCGTGGCCTCTTTCTTTGAGATAACCCTGCACTATTGCGAGCTGCAAATGCCACTTCCAGCTTAGCTGTGCAGAAGAAGAACAAGAAGAAGAAGAAATATCTCGAAATATATCCGTCAGGCCCCTTCCCTTGAGATAAATCTGCAAATATCTCGGAAACGAAGCGAGCTATGGCAAAATGTTAAGAGACCTTTTTTGTAGAGAATTAAGTTTCCTGCAATTTATGTTCTATGATATTTTTTGATCAGAAGCGTAGTTTTCGAGATATATCGAGATATTTAAAAGTTCCGAAGCCGCACCAACATAATAGAGATACAGAAACACTGTGGCCCCTTTCTTTGAGACAACTCTGCACTACTGCGAGCTGCAAATGCCACTTCCAGCTTAGCTGTGCAGAAGAAGAACAACAAGAAGAAGAAATATCTCGAAATATGTCCGTCAGACCCCTTCCCTTGAGATAAATCTGCAAATATCTCGGAAACGAAGCGAGCTATGGCAAAATGTTAAGAGACCTTTTTTGTAGAGAATTAAGTTTCCTACTTTTTATGTTCTATGATATTTTTTGATCAGGTGCGTAATTCTCGAGATATATCAAGATATTTAAAAGTTCCGAAGCTGCACCAACATAATAGAGGTACAGAAACACCGTGGCCTCTTTCTTCGAGATAACTCTGCGCTATTGCGAGCTGCAAATGCCACTTCCAGCTTAGCTGTGCAGAAGAAGAACAACAAGAAGAAGAAATATCTCGAAATATATCCGTCAGGCCCCTTCCCTTGAGATAAATCTGCAAATATCTCGGAACCGAAGCGAGCTATGGCAAAATGTTAAGAGACCTTTTTTGTATAGAATTATGTATCCTGCAATTTATGTTCTATGATATTTTTTGATCAGAAGCGTAGTTTTCGAGATATATCGAGATATTTAAAAGTTCCGAAGCCGCACCAACATAATAGAGATACAGAAACACTGTGGCCCCTTTCTTTGAGACAACTCTGCACTACTGCGAGCTGCAAATGCCACTTCCAGCTTAGCTGTGCAGAAGAAGAACAACAAGAAGAACAAATATCTCGAAATATGTCCGTCAGACCCCTTCCCTTGAGATAAATCTGCAAATATCTCGGAAACGAAGCGAGCTATGGCAAAATGTTAACATACCTTTTTTGTAGAGAATTAAGTTTCCTACTTTTTATGTTCTATGATATTTTTTGATCAGGTGCGTAGTTCTCGAGATATATCAAGATATTTAAAAGTTCCGAAGCTGCACCAACATAATAGAGGTACAGAAACACCGTGGCCTCTTTCTTCGAGATAACTCTGCGCTTTTGCGAGCTGCAAATGCCACTTCCAGCTTAGCTGTGCAGAAGAAGAACAACAAGAAGAAGAAATATCTCAAGATATGTCCGTCAGGCCCCTTCCCTTGAGATAAATCTGCAAATATCTCGGAAACGAAGCGAGCCATGGCAAAATGTTAGGAGACCTTTTTTGTAGAGAATTAAGTTTCCTACTCTTTATGTTCTATGATATTTTTTGATCAGGTGCGTAGTTCTCGAGATATATCAAGATATTTAACAGTTCCGAAGCTGCACCAACATAATAGAGGTACAGAAACACCGTGGCCTCTTTCTTTGAGATAACCCTGCACTATTGCGAGCTGCAAATGCCACTTCCAGCTTAGCTGTGCAGAAGAAGAACAAGAAGAAGAAGAAATATCTCGAAATATATCCGTCAGGCCCCTTCCCTTGAGATAAATCTGCAAATATCTCGGAACCGAAGCGAGCTATGGCAAAATGTTAAGAGACCTTTTTTGTATAGAATTATGTTTCCTGCAATTTATGTTCTATGATATTTTTTGATCAGAAGCGTAGTTTTCGAGATATATCGAGATATTTGAAAGTTCCGAAGCCGCACCAACATAATAGAGATACAGAAACACCGTGGCCCCTTTCTTTGAGATAACTCTGCGCTTTTGCGAGCTGCAAATGCCACTTCCAGCTTAGCTGTGCAGACGAAGAACAACAAGAAGAAGAAATATCTCGAAATATGTCCGTCAGGCCCCTTCCCTTGAGATAAATCTGCAAATATCTCGGAAACGGAGCGAGCTATGGCAAAATGTTAAGATACCTTTTTTGTAGAGAATTAAGTTTCCTACTTTTTATGTTCTATGATATTTTTTGATCAGATGCGTAGTTCTCGAGATATATCAAGATATTTAAAAGTTCCGAAGCTGCACCAACATAATAGAGGAACAGAAACACCGTGGCCTCTTTCTCTGAGATAACTCTGCACTATTGCGAGCTGCAAATGCCACTTCCAGCTTAGCTGCGCAGAAGAAGAACAACAAGAAGAAGAAATATCTCGAAATATGTCCGTCAGGCCCCTTCCCTTGAGATAAATCTGCAAATATCTCGGAAACGAAGCGAGCTATGGCAAAATGTTAAGATACCTTTTTTGTAGAGAATTAAGTTTCCTACTTTTTATGTTCTATGATATTTTTTGATCAGATGCGTAGTTCTCGAGATATATCAAGATATTTAAAAGTTCCGAAGCTGCACCAACATAATAGAGGTACAGAAACACCGTGGCCTCTTTCTCTGAGATAACTCTGCACTATTGCGAGCTGCAAATGCCACTTCCAGCTTAGCTGCGCAGAAGAAGAACAACAAGAAGAAGAAATATCTCGAAATATGACCGTCAGGCCCCTTCCCTTGAGATACATCTGCAAATATCTCGGAAACGAAGCGAGCTATGGCAAAATGTTAAGAGACCTGTTCGAGCGTCGAACGAGTCATCTAGAAATTTCTAGATCGCTTCCTTCGTCTCTGCTGTTCGTTCCGCCGGCCTCCGGCCATCTCTCTCGCTCCGTTGGCCGACGTAGCGAGCCGACTGGGCTGCTGGACCGGCGGGCGACGGCGGGGACGAGGGAACCATAATATAAATATGCCGCCGCACACTTGCTTTTCTTATACTCGGCTTAACGTACAAGTTTAGCAGAAATTCGAACAATCTGCTTCGGTTAGCAAGAACTGTTAAACTTTTCTTTGGATTTCTCTTTATTCAAATACAATTCTTAGAATCAAAGATCCTCCGTGATCATTTCGCACCCTTTTTCTATACGCGGTTGCTCCATCGGAAGGTATCGCTTCGGCAAGGTCGCGCACCGGCAAAAACTTTAAGCCGAATCCGTTCTCTAACCCCTTTCCCGGTTAAGGGGCGAAACGATCAAACATTGGTCCTTCGAGCCGGATTTTTGCGGTCAACGAACGTTCTTCCACGTCGCGAGTGAGTGGTGCCAGTGACGATTCCTGGGAAATTGCGGCTGGACTCCAACGCGGGAGGATTGACTCGCCGCCTCAAGACCGGACTCCACGAACAAATCAACCAGGCCTCGGAAAAGGGAGTCAAAAGGAGAAAGATAAGTCCCATTCTTTATTTAAATCATTTCTCTTGCCGTAACGGTCCTGCCGTGACGTCACCCGCTTGGGCGTTGTCTCCTGAGGTCGAGCCTGTGTTTGTAAACGCTTCGGAACGTCTTGAACTTCGAGTCAACAGTCGGTGCTTCTAACGGTTTTCGGAAACGCCCTGATCTGAAAAGGGAAGAATTACGATGCCTTCGACTGAATACGTGGATATTTTACGGGAACAGGAGGAACTCGGACGTTGGATCCAACGGTTTTGGACTAACCTTTGTAAATTGGGTAGGGAAAAAATTACGCGGGCAGTTTTGGAACAGCGTAGAGGTCTCCTTGAGCGATATTGGGATGCGTTTTTAAATGGTCACCGTCAACTGTTGCGATTCAAAGAAGCCGAGGACAGTGCTTACGTAGACCAAGACCGCTTTTCTACCATCGAAGAAGCTTATCTTCAGGTCGCGGCTCAGATGGCGCAGTACCAAGAGGACCTCGCGAATGCGGGTCCCTCGCGTGGAGTACAAGCGCCTCCAGACCCGCCGGCAAAGCCGCAATTGCCAAAGATACAATTACCTACCTTCTCGGGAGACCCCCTGCAGTGGGAGAGTTTCCGAGATCCTTTCCGGAGCCTCGTTCACAGCGTTCCCAATCTTCCAGATGTACAGAAATTGCTGTACCTGAAGACGGCCTTGACCGGGGAAGTGGCGGAGGTCATCCAAAATACGCCGATCACCGATGCTGGATACCAAGGAGCCTGGGAGGATCTGGAGCAGCGGTACGGGAATTTGCGTCTTCTGTCTTTCTCGCACCACCGGGCTCTTCTCTCCTGCCCTCCCGCGCAACAGCAGTCTGCCGCGGAATTGAAAAGGCTGTTAGATACATTCAGACAATCGATCAGGGCGTACACGGCGCTAAACAAACCGGTACCTCAATGGGATGAGTGGTTTGTTTATTTCTTAAGCCAAAAATTGGACAAAACCACCCACCTGGCCTGGGAAACCTCTCTTGCTGATAGTCGTGACATCCCGTCGTTCCGACAGCTTTCTCTTTTCCTAGAAAATCGCATCCAAGCGCTGGATGCTGCTCAGGCGGCCGACCCCGTGTTGCATCCCGCAACAACCAAAGGTGCCCTGGCTAAAACAAACAAGGAGGCGTCTGTAAAACGGTCTAAAGTCGCAGTCCTAGCTGCATCGGCTAAGAGTCCCGCCCCCCGTAAGTGCCCCTCGTGTGCAGGAAATCATAACTTTGCTTATTGTTCTAAGCTAAAGGCGCTCCCACCACGGCGCCGGAAGGAGCGAGCGCAACAACTACAGGCGTGTTTTAACTGCTTGACTGTTGGCCACGACTCGAACAAGTGCCCATCCAGCCAAGTCTGCTTAGCGTGCGGCAACAAGCACCACACGCTCCTCCATGATGCGATGGCGAGTCCCGCGAAGAGTGCACCCACGGCCAAAGGAGACGCTCCAACATCTCCACCGCCAGCGGTTTTTTCCGACATCGAAGAAAAAAACGTAGCTGCCTCCTTCGCCTGTTCAGCTACCACTCGACCCGCCGCGCTCTTAGCAACGGCCAAGGTGAGGGTGGAGGCACCATCAGGGGAACACCTAGAGGTCAGAGCCCTGCTAGACACCGGTTCGGACACGTCGCTGGTATCGGGTTGGGTAGCTCAAGCACTCCGTTTGCCACGGCGGGCGGTTAGCGTCGCCATCTCAGGAGTACAGGAGAATGAGAGTGGACTGGCGAAAAGCGAAGTTTCCTTTTCTTTGCGCTCTCGTCTAGACCCCAGCTTTCACTTGTCGGTTCGTGCATTGGTGCTGCGGAAACTGACGGCGTTGCTCCCAGCTCGAGCAGTGCAACCACAGTCTTGGCCGCACCTTCAAGGAGTGATTCTCGCCGATCCTGAATATGGAGTACCCTCTCGTGTTGACTTGATCCTAGGAGCTGATATTTGTGGAGTTTTGTTACAGGACGAGTCGAGGGTTGGACCGATGGGTACCCCAACGGCGCGGCGTACGCCTCTTGGGTGGGTACTGATGGGCCCTGTCTCTGATGCCAAAGGACCTAGCAGCAAGGCAGTCGTCCACAGCCTTCATTGCCAAACGGACGACTCAACGAATAGGCTGCTTCGGCGCTTTTGGGAGCTCGAGGAGCTACACGAACAGCCCCCGTTATCACCCGAGGACCGAGAATGTGAGCGGCACTTTCGAGAGACGCACTATCGGGACGAAACAGGCCGCTACTCGGTGCACCTACCTTTCAAATTGGATCCAAGCCTCGCCCTGAAGCCCAGCAGATCGACGGCGCTAAAGCTGCTGCTCAGCTGTGAGCGCAAGTTGGCGTCCAACGAAGCCTGGCGAGACAAGTACTCGCAGTTCATGGACGAGTACGCGGCCTTGAGTCACATGGAGGCGGTACCGGAATCTGCGGTTCAGGATCCAGCCTACTATCTACCGCACCATGCTGTGGCGAAGCGATACGACCCTACTGGCAAAATCAGGGTCGTCTTCAATGCCTCCTTTCGCACCGCCACGGGATCCTCTCTCAACGACTGCCTGCTGTCTGGACCGAAACTACAGTCAGACCTCTGGATGATTTTAACACGATGGCGCCTTTTTCGAGTAGTATTTACCTCGGATATTGTTAAAATGTTTCGGCAGATTCGAGTAGATCCGGCGGACGCGGACTGGACCAGGATACTTTGGCGCTCCAGACCCGATCAACCTGTACAGGACTTCAGGCTCAAGACCGTCACCTATGGCACAGCCTGCGCGCCCTTCCTTGCGCTGCGGGTGTTGGTCCAACTAGCGGCAGACGAAGAGGAGCGTTTTCCGCTGGGAGCGGTCGCAATTCGTCGGCATTCGTATGTGGATGATATCCTTGCCGGGGCCGACGACGAGGAAGCAGCTCTGGAATTACGACGACAGGTCATCTCCATCCTGCAATCGGGAGGCTTCGATCTGAGTAAATGGGCATCGAATAAGCCGAGCTTACAGGAAGCGGAAGAAAGTCAAGCCTGCGTGTTCCAGGACCACACTGGAGTCAGTACCTTGGGAGTCGTCTGGAGGCCAACGACGGACACCTTCTCCTTGCGTGTCCTTCCACCCCTCAAAGAGCCCTCCCGATACACAAAAAGGCGTATCCTCTCGGAAGTAGCCAGTCTCTTCGACCCCTTGGGATGGGCGGCCCCTGTTTTAATTTTCGCAAAGATTCTCATGCAGGACCTCTGGATAATTGGCGCAGAGTGGGATGAGGACTTACCTGACCAACTGCTTTCCGCATGGAAAACCTTCCGGACGTCGCTGAGCCAACTCGACGCTTTGGCCATTCCTCGCTGGACGAACTACTCAGCAGACTCGGCGCAACTGGATCTGCACGGGTTCTGCGATGCCTCCCAGCGAGCTTATGCAGCCGTCGTCTACCTGCGAGTGTCCAAGGGAGAAGTCAGCGTAACCACACTGCTTGTGGCAAAAACCAAGGTCGCTCCGGTCAAAGCAGTTAGCATCCCACGCCTGGAATTATGCGGCGCCGTGCTTCTTTCCAAATTAATTGCGGAAGTACAAAGGGGATTGAACGTACCAGCAACCATCACGGCTTGGACGGACTCTAGCGTTACCCTCCACTGGATCCGAGGGCATGCCTCGACCTGGAAGCCGTTTGTTGCTCACAGAGTAGCCACTGTGCAGTCCAATGTTCCGCCTCAAAATTGGAGACACGTGGCTACCAAACACAACCCTGCGGACTTGGCAACAAGAGGGATAACGCCGTCGGAGCTCCTATCGTCGCAGCTTTGGTGGAGGGGACCCTCCTGGCTCATCAACCCCCCCGATCAGTGGCCTGCATCACCACTAGGAAAGGTCGAGGAGGCCGACTTGGAGCAGGGCCGAGTACAAATCTACCTAGCAAAGGAAAACGAGGAGAACGATCTCTTAACAAGGTTTTCAAGCTTGACACGCCTAACTGCCGTTATTGCTCTCTGCTTTAGATTTCATCGACTTACAAGGAAGCTGAAGACCGAAACCGGGTTCATCCGGGCTTCGGAGCGAGACGCTGCTCTGCGGATCGCTATCGGCCTAGCTCAGAAGTCCAACTTCCACGCAGAGGTCGACCAGCTCCGGCAGCACAAAGAGGTACGGCGATCGTCGACCCTCATCGCCTTGAGGCCCTTCCTGGATGACCAAGGGCTGCTACGCGTCGGAGGCCGCCTGGACCAAGCCTCCCTTCCCTATAATGAGAGGCACCCTTACATCATCGGGAAGAAAAATCCGTTGGCTACTCTTTTGGTGCGAGATGCCCATCTCCGTACTTTACACGGAGGACCACAACTCACCAGGAGCCTGCTGGCGCGACGCTACTGGATCATCCATGGCCGCTCTCTAGTGCGAGACGTCATTAAGGGGTGCGTAAAATGTGCTCGCTACAGTGGAAGGCCGACCACGCAGTTGATGGGCCCCTTACCGATCGAGCGCATCACTCCCCGCCGACCCTTCCTTTCTACGGGAGTGGACTACGCAGGACCGGTGAAGCTGCGAACATCGCCAGGAAGAGGACACAAATCCTACAAGGGATATATAGCGCTGTTCATTTGCCTTAGTACTCGCGCGATTCATCTGGAAGCTGTCTCAGATCTTACCTCTGCCTCATTCCTAGCCGCTTTTCGCAGGTTCATCAGTCGCCGAGGCCGCTGCGCCACGATGTTGAGCGATAATGGGACCGTCTTCCACGGAGCGGACCGGGAGTTGCGCAACATGTTCCGCGGCGCTTCCGCCTTCTACCTAAACGCCGCAGCTTCGCTGGCAGCCGAAGGCACGGATTGGAGCTTCATCCCTCCGTATGCTCCGCACTTCGGGGGCCTATGGGAGGCAGGAGTTAGAACGGTTAAACATCATTTGCGAAGAATCGTCGAAAACGCCACGCTTACCTTCGAGGAG
Source organism: Osmia lignaria lignaria (assembly GCF_051020975.1). NCBI lineage: Eukaryota > Metazoa > Arthropoda > Insecta > Hymenoptera > Megachilidae > Osmia > Osmia lignaria. Next base: position 14,032,672 of record NW_027478166.1, read on the forward strand.
ATGACGACGCTTCTGTGCCAGGTGGAAGCTTGCGTAAATTCACGGCCGCTACATCCACTTTCCGACGACCCCTCGGACCTGTCGGCATTAACACCCGGACACTTTTTAATCGGTGAACCCACTTGTATCGTTCCGGATCCAGAATCCGACTCGCATGATATTTCTCTTATTTCGCGCTGGCGACAAATATCTGCATTACGTTCTCACTTTTGGCACAGGTGGAGGCGGGAATATCTGCAGCATTTGCAGCAACTTCCCAAGTGGCGTCAGCAGAAGGAGAACCTGAAGCTGGGGACACTAGTGTTACTACGCGACGAGTTGCAACCACCGGCAAAATGGCCGATGGGCCGGGTTGAAGCCCTTCATCCAGGGCCAGATGGACGAGTAAGAGTAGCAACCTTGAAAACTACTAGCGGTTCCGTCACCAGACCAATCGTCAAGTTGTGCCCCCTCCCGGTGCCCTCTGCTGACGTCACTTCACCTACTTCCACGTAAATTTTCCGTTTCGCGCGTGGAGAAAAAATTTATATCATCATGGCGGGCGGTTTGACGCCGTAATCGATTTAATCACTTATATATGTTCTTTAGTATAATTACTTACCTTTGTATTACGTTAGTTGTAAGTCTTTTAATTTTTATGCACCTCGCACTGTGTTCAACGGTTTGATGCACGTAACTTTACTGTTCACATTAAGGTTAGCTTTATGAATGGATTTGTTTGATGCATGAGTGCTTCTTGCTTTCTGCTTCTTTGCCGTCCAAAGAAGGCGGGCGGTATGTTCGAGCGTCGAACGAGTCATCTAGAAATTTCTAGATCGCTTCCTTCGTCTCTGCTGTTCGTTCCGCCGGCCTCCAGCCATCTCTCTCGCTCCGTTGGCCGACGTAGCGAGCCGACTGGGCTGCTGGACCGGCGGGCGACGGCGGGGACGAGGGAACCATAATATAAATATGCCGCCGCACACTTGCTTTTCTTATACTCGGCTTAACGTACAAGTTTAGCAGAAATTCGAACAATCTGCTTCGGTTAGCAAGAACTGTTAAACTTTTCTTTGGATTTCTCTTTATTCAAATACAATTCTTAGAATCAAAGATCCTCCGTGATCATTTCGCACCCTTTTTCTATACGCGGTTGCTCCATCGGAAGGTATCGCTTCGGCAAGGTCGCGCACCGGCAAAAACTTTAAGCCGAATCCGTTCTCTAACCCCTTTCCCGGTTAAGGGGCGAAACGATCAAACAAGACCTTTTTTGTAGAGAATTAAGTTTCCTACTCTTTATGTTCTATGATATTTTTTGATCAGGTGCGTAGTTCTCGAGATATATCAAGATATTTAACAGTTCCGAAGCTGCACCAACATAATAGACGTACAGAAACTCCGTGGCCTCTTTCTTTGAGATAACCCTGCACTATTGCGAGCTGCAAATGCCACTTCCAGCTTAGCTGTGCAGAAGAAGAACAAGAAGAAGAAGAAATATCTCGAAATATGTCCGTCGGGCTCCTTCCCTTGAGATAAATCTGCAAATATCTCGGAAACGAAGCGAGCTATGGCAAAATGTTAAGAGACCTTTTTAGTAGAGAATTAGGTTTCCTACTTTTTATGTTCTGTGATATTTTTTGATCAGATGCGTAGTTCTCGAGATATATCAAGATATTTAAAAGTTCCGAAGCCGCACCAACATAATAGAGATACAGAAACACCGTGGCCCCTTTCTTTGAGATAACTCTGCACTATTGCGAGCTGGAAATGCCACTTCCAGTTTAGCTGTGCAGAAGAAGAACAACGAGAAGAAGAAATATCTCGAAATATGTCCGTCAGGCCCCTTCCCTTGAGATAAATCTGCAAATATCTCGGAACCGAAGCGAGCTATGGCAAAATGTTAAGAGACCTTTTTTGTATAGAATTATGTTTCCTGCAATTTATGTTCTATGATATTTTTTGATCAGAAGCGTAGTTTTCGAGATATATCGAGATATTTGAAAGTTCCGAAGCCGCACCAACATAATAGAGATACAGAAACACCGTGGCCCCTTTCTTTGAGATAACTCTGCGCTTTTGCGAGCTGCAAATGCCACTTCCAGCTTAGCTGTGCAGACGAAGAACAACAAGAAGAAGGAATATCTCAAAATATGTCCGTCAGGCCCCTTCCCTTGAGATAAATCTGCAAATATCTCGGAAACGGAGCGAGCTATGGCAAAATGTTAAGATACCTTTTTTGTAGAGAATTAAGTTTCCTACTTTTTATGTTCTATGATATTTTTTGATCAGGTGCGTAATTCTCGAGATATATCAAGATATTTAAAAGTTCCGAAGCTGCACCAACATAATAGACGTACAGAAACTCCGTGGCCTCTTTCTTTGAGATAACCCTGCACTATTGCGAGCTGCAAATGCCACTTCCAGCTTAGCTGTGCAGAAGAAGAACAAGAAGAAGAAGAAATATCTCGAAATATGTCCGTCGGGCTCCTTCCCTTGAGATAAATCTGCAAATATCTCGGAAACGAAGCGAGCTATGGCAAAATGTTAAGAGACCTTTTTAGTAGAGAATTAGGTTTCCTACTTTTTATGTTCTATGATATTTTTTGATCAGATGCGTAGTTCTCGAGATATATCAAGATATTTAAAAGTTCCGAAGCCGCACCAACATAATAGAGATACAGAAACACCGTGGCCCCTTTCTTTGAGATAACTCTGCACTATTGCGTGCTGGAAATGCCACTTCCAGTTTAGCTGTGCAGAAGAAGAACAACGAGAAGAAGAAATATCTCGAAATATGTCCGTCAGGCCCCTTCCCTTGAGATAAATCTGCAAATATCTCGGAACCGAAGCGAGCTATGGCAAAATGTTAAGAGACCTTTTTTGTAGAGAATTAGGTTTCCTACTTTTTATGTTCTATGATATTTTTTGATCAGATGCGTAGTTCTCGAGATATATCAAGATATTTAAAAGTTCCGAAGCCGCACCAACATAATAGAGATACAGAAACACCGTGGCCCCTTTCCTTGAGATAACTCTGCACTATTGCGAGCTGGAAATGCCACTTCCAGTTTAGCTGTGCAGAAGAAGAACAACGAGAAGAAGAAATATCTCGAAATATGTCCGTCAGGCCGCTTCCCTTGAGATAAATCTGCAAATATCTCGGAACCGAAGCGAGCTATGGCAAAATGTTGAGAGACCTTTTTTGTAGAGAATTATGTTTCCTGCAATTTATGTTCTATGATATTTTTTGATCAGAAGCGTAGTTTTCGAGATATATCGAGATATTTGAAAGTTCCGAAGCCGCACCAACATAATAGAGATACAGAAACACCGTGGCCCCTTTCTTTGAGATAACTCTGCGCTTTTGCGAGCTGCAAATGCCACTTCCAGCTTAGCTGTGCAGACGAAGAACAACAAGAAGAAGAAATATCTCAAAATATGTCCGTCAGGCCCCTTCCCTTGAGATAAATCTGCAAATATCTCGGAAACGGAGCGAGCTATGGCAAAATGTTAAGATACCTTTTTTGTAGAGAATTAAGTTTCCTACTTTTTATGTTCTATGATATTTTTTGATCAGGTGCGTAATTCTCGAGATATATCAAGATATTTAAAAGTTCCGAAGCTGCACCAACATAATAGAGGTACAGAAACACCGTGGCCTCTTTCTTCGAGATAACTCTGCGCTATTGCGAGCTGCAAATGCCACTTCCAGCTTAGCTGTGCAGAAGAAGAACAACAAGAAGAAGAAATATCTCAAAATATGTCCGTCAGGCCCCTTCCCTTGAGATAAATCTGCAAATATCTCGGAAACGGAGCGAGCTATGGCAAAATGTTAAGATACCTTTTTTGTAGAGAATTAAGTTTCCTACTTTTTATGTTCTATGATATTTTTTGATCAGGTGCGTAATTCTCGAGATATATCAAGATATTTAAAAGTTCCGAAGCCGCACCAACATAATAGAGATACAGAAACACTGTGGCCCCTTTCTTTGAGATAACTCTGCACTACTGCGAGCTGCAAATGCCACTTCCAGCTTAGCTGTGCAGAAGAAGAACAACAAGAAGAAGAAATATCCCGAAATATGTCCGTCAGGACCCTTCCCTTGAGATAAATCTGCAAATATCTCGGAAACGAAGCGAGCTATGGCAAAATGTTAAGAGACCTTTTTTGTAGAGAATTAAGTTTCCTACTTTTTATGTTCTATGATATTTTCTGATCAGATGCGTAGTTCTCGAGATATATCAAGATATTTAAAAGTTCCGAAGCCGCACCAACATAATAGAGATACAGAAACACCGTGGCCCCTTTCTTTGAGGTAACTCTGCACTATTGCGAGCTGGAAATGCCGCTTCCAGTTTAGCTGTGCAGAAGAAGAACAACGAGAAGAAGAAATATCTCGAAATATGTCCGTCAGGCCCCTTCCCTTGAGATAAATCTGCAAATATCTCGGAACCGAAGCGAGCTATGGCAAAATGTTAAGAGACCTTTTTTGTAGAGAATTATGTTTCCTACAATTTACGTTCTATGATATTCTTTGATCAGAAGCGTTGTTTTCGAGATATATGGAGATATTTAAAAGATCCGAAGCCGCACCAACATAATAGAGATACAGAAACACCGTGGCCTCTTTCTTCGAGATAACTCTGCGCTATTGCGAGCTGCAAATGCCACTTCCAGCTTAGCTGTGCAGAAGAAGAACAACAAGAAGAAGAAATATCTCGAAATATGTCCGTCAGACCCCTTCCCTTGAGATAAATCTGCAAATATCTCGGAAACGAAGCGAGCTATGGCAAAATGTTAAGATACCTTTTTTGTAGAGAATTAAGTTTCCTACTTTTTATGTTCTATGATATTTTTTGATCAGATGCGTAGTTCTCGAGATATATCAAGATATTTAAAAGTTCCGAAGCTGCACCAACATAATAGAGGTACAGAAACACCGTGGCCTCTTTCTCTGAGATAACTCTGCACTATTGCGAGCTGCAAATGCCACTTCCAGCTTAGCTGTGCAGAAGAAGAACAACAAGAAGAAGAAATATCTCGAAATATGTCCGTCAGGCCCCTTCCCTTGAGATAAATCTGCAAATATCTCGGAAACGAAGCGAGCTATGGCAAAATGTTAAGAGACCTTTTTTGTAGAGAATTAAGTTTCCCACTTTTTATGTTCTATGATATTTTTTGATCAGATGCGTAGTTCTCGAGATATATCAAGATATTTAAAAGTTCCGAAGCCGCACCAACATAATAGAGATACAGAAACACTGTGGCCCCTTTCTTTGAGATAACTCTGCACTATTGCGAGCTGCAAATGCCACTTCCAGCTTAGCTGTGCAGAAGAAGAACAACAAGAAGAAGAAATATCTCAAAATATGTCCGTCAGGCCCCTTCCCTTGAGATAAATCTGCAAATATCTCGGAAACGAAGCGAGCTATGGCAAAATGTTAAGAGACCTTTTTTGTAGAGAATTAAGTTTCCCACTTTTTATGTTCTATGATATTTTTTGATCAGATGCGTAGTTCTCGAGATATATCAAGATATTTAAAAGTTCCGAAGCCGCACCAACATAATAGAGATACAGAAACACTGTGGCCCCTTTCTTTGAGATAACTCTGCACTATTGCGAGCTGCAAATGCCACTTCCAGCTTAGCTGTGCAGAAGAAGAACAACAAGAAGAAGAAATATCTCAAAATATGTCCGTCAGGCCCCTTCCCTTGAGATAAATCTGCAAATATCTCGGAAACGAAGCGAGCTATGGCAAAATGTTAAGAGACCTTTTTTGTAGAGAACTAAGTTTCCCACTTTTTATGTTCTATGATATTTTTTGATCAGATGCGTAGTTCTCGAGATATATCAAGATATTTAAAAGTTCCGAAGCCGCACCAACATAATAGAGATACAGAAACACTGTGGCCCCTTTCTTTGAGACAACTCTGCACTACTGCGAGCTGCAAATGCCACTTCCAGCTTAGCTGTGCAGAAGAAGAACAACAAGAAGAAGAAATATCTCGAAATATGTCCGTCAGGCCCCTTCCCTTGAGATAAATCTGCAAATATCTCGGAAACGAAGCGAGCTATGGCAAAATGTTAAGAGACCTTTTTTGTAGAGAATTAAGTTTCCCACTTTTTATGTTCTATGATATTTTTTGATCAGATGCGTAGTTCTCGAGATATATCAAGATATTTAAAAGTTCCGAAGCCGCACCAACATAATAGAGATACAGAAACACTGTGGCCCCTTTCTTTGAGATAACTCTGCACTATTGCGAGCTGCAAATGCCACTTCCAGCTTAGCTGTGCAGAAGAAGAACAACAAGAAGAAGGAATATCTCGAAATATTTCCGTCAGGCCGCTTCCCTTGAGATACATCTGCAAATATCTCGGAAACGAAGCGAGCTATGGCAAAATGTTAACAGACCTTTTTGTAGAGAACTAAGTTTCCCACTTTTTATGTTCTATGATATTTTTTGATCAGATGCGTAGTTCTCGAGATATATCAAGATATTTAAAAGTTCCGAAGCCGCACCAACATAATAGAGATACAGAAACACTGTGGCCCCTTTCTTTGAGATAACTCTGCACTACTGCGAGCTGCAAATGCCACTTCCAGCTTAGCTGTGCAGAAGAAGAACAACAAGAAGAAGAAATATCCCGAAATATGTCCGTCAGGACCCTTCCCTTGAGATAAATCTGCAAATATCTCGGAAACGAAGCGAGCTATGGCAAAATGTTAAGAGACCTTTTTTGTAGAGAATTAAGTTTCCTACTTTTTATGTTCTATGATATTTTCTGATCAGATGCGTAGTTCTCGAGATATATCAAGATATTTAAAAGTTCCGAAGCCGCACCAACATAACAGAGATACAGAAACACCGTGGCCCGTTTCTTTGAGGTAACTCTGCACTGTTGCGAGCTGGAAATGCCGCTTCCAGTTTAGCTGTGCAGAAGAAGAACAACGAGAAGAAGAAATATCTCGAAATATGTCCGTCAGGCCCCTTCCCTTGAGATAAATCTGCAAATATCTCGGAACCGAAGCGAGCTATGGCAAAATGTTAAGAGACCTTTTTTGTAGAGAATTATGTTTCCTGCAATTTATGTTCTATGATATTTTCTGATCAGATGCGTAGTTCTCGAGATATATCAAGATATTTAAAAGTTCCGAAGCCGCACCAACATAATAGAGATACAGAAACACCGTGGCCCCTTTCTTTGAGGTAACTCTGCACTATTGCGAGCTGGAAAAGCCACTTCCAGTTTAGCTGTGCAGAAGAAGAACAACGAGAAGAAGAAATATCTCGAAATATGTCCGTCAGGCCCCTTCCCTTGAGATAAATCTGCAAATGTCTCGGAACCGAAGCGAGCTATGGCAAAATGTTAAGAGACCTTTTTTGTAGAGAATTATGTTTCCTGCAATTTATGTTCTATGATATTTTTTGATCAGATGCGTAGTTCTCGAGATATATCAAGATATTTAAAAGTTCCGAAGCCGCACCAACATAAGAGATACAGAAACACTGTGGCCCCTTTCTTTGAGACAACTCTGCACTACTGCGAGCTGCAAATGCCACTTCCAGCTTAGCTGTGCAGAAGAAGAACAACAAGAAGAAGAAATATCTCGAAATATGTCCGTCAGACCCCTTCCCTTGAGATAAATCTGCAAATATCTCGGAAACGAAGCGAGCTATGGCAAAATGTTAAGAGACCTTTTTTGTAGAGAATTATGTTTCCTACAATTTACGTTCTATGATATTCTTTGATCAGAAGCGTTGTTTTCGAGATATATCGAGATATTTAAAAGATCCGAAGCCGCACCAACATAATAGAGATACAGAAACACCGTGGCCTCTTTCTTCGAGATAACTCTGCGCTATTGCGAGCTGCAAATGCCACTTCCAGCTTAGCTGTGCAGAAGAAGAACAACAAGAAGAAGAAATATCTCGAAATATGTCCGTCAGACCCCTTCCCTTGAGATAAATCTGCAAATATCTCGGAAACGAAGCGAGCTATGGCAAAATGTTAAGAGACCTTTTTTGTAGAGAATTATGTTTCCTACAATTTACGCTCTATGATATTTCTTGATCAGAAGCGTAGTTTTCGAGATATATCGAGATATTTAAAAGATCCGAAGCCGCACCAACATAATAGAGATACAGAAACACTGTGGCCCCTTTCTTTGAGATAACTCTGCACTACTGCGAGCTGCAAATGCCACTTCCAGCTTAGCTGTGCAGAAGAAGAACAACAAGAAGAAGAAATATCTCGAAATATGTCCGTCAGGCCCCTTCCCTTGAGATAAATCTGCAAATATCTCGGAAACGAAGCGAGCTATGGCAAAATGTTAAGAGCCCTTTTTTGTAGAGAATTATGTTTCCTACAATTTAGGTTCTATGATATTTTTTGATCAGAAGCGTAGTTTTCGAGATATATCGAGATATTTAAAAGTTCCGAAACCGCACCAACATAATAGAGATACAGAAACACCGTGGCCCCTTTCTTTGAGATAACTCTGCGCTATTGCGAGCTGCAAATGCCACTTCCAGCTTAGCTGTGCAGAAGAAGAACAACAAGAAGAAGAAATATCTCGAAATATGTCCGTCAGGCCCCTTCCCTTGAGATACATCTGCAAATATCTCGGAAACGAAGCGAGCTATGGCAAAATGTTAAGAGACCTTTTTTGTAGAGAATTAAGTTTCCTACTTTTTATGTTCTATGATATTTTTTGATCAGGTGCGTAGTTCTCGAGATATATCAAGATATTTAAAAGTTCCGAAGTCGCACCAACATAATAGAGATACAGAAACACCGTGGCCCCTTTCTTTGAGATAACTCTGCACTATTGCGAGCTGGAAATGCCACTTCCAGTTTAGCTGTGCAGAAGAAGAACAACGAGAAGAAGAAATATCTCGAAATATGTCCGTCAGGCCCCTTCCCTTGAGATAAATCTGCAAATATCTCGGAACCGAAGCGAGCTATGGCAAAATGTTAAGAGACCTTTTTTGTAGAGAATTATGTTTCCTGCAATTTATGTTCTGTGACATTTTTTGATCAGAAGCGTAGTTTTCGAGATATATCGAGATATTTAAAAGTTCCGAAGCCGCACCAACATAATAGAGATACAGAAACACCGTGGCCCCTTTCTTTGAGATAACTCTGCGCTATTGCGAGCCTCAAATGCCACTTCCAGCTTAGCTGTGCAGAAGAAGAACAACAAGAAGAAGAAATATCTCAAAATATGTCCGTCAGGCCCCTTCCCTTGAGACAAATCTGCAAATATCTCGGAAACGAAGCGAGCTATGGCAAAATGTTAAGAGACCTTTTTTGTAGAGAACTAAGTTTCCCACTTTTTATGTTCTATGATATTTTTTGATCAGATGCGTAGTTCTCGAGATATATCAAGATATTTAAAAGTTCCGAAGCCGCACCAACATAATAGAGATACAGAAACACTGTGGCCCCTTTCTTTGAGATAACTCTGCACTACTGCGAGCTGCAAATGCCACTTCCAGCTTAGCTGTGCAGAAGAAGAACAACAAGAAGAAGAAATATCCCGAAATATGTCCGTCAGGACCCTTGCCTTGAGATAAATCTGCAAATATCTCGGAAACGAAGCGAGCTATGGCAAAATGTTAAGCGACCTTTTTTGTAGAGAATTAAGTTTCCTACTTTTTATGTTCTATGATATTTTCTGATCAGATGCGTAGTTCTCGAGATATATCAAGATATTTAAAAGTTCCGAAGCCGCACCAACATAATAGAGATACAGAAACACCGTGGCCCCTTTCTTTGAGGTAACTCTGCACTATTGCGAGCTGTAAATGCCACGTCCAGCTTAGCTGTGCAGAAGAAGAACAACAAGAAGAAGAAATATCTCGAAATATGTCCGTCAGGCCCCTTCCCTTGAGATAAATCTGCAAATATCTCGGAAACGAAGCGAGCTATGGCAAAATGTTAAGAGACCTTATTTGTAGAGAATTAAGTTTCCTACTTTTTATGTTCTATGATATTATTTGATCAGATGCGTAGTTCTCGAGATATATCAAGATATTTAAAAGATCCGAAGCCGCACCAACATAATAGAGATACAGAAACACCGTGGCCCCTTTCTTTGAGATAACTCTGCACTATTGCGACCTGCAAATGCCACTTCCAGCTTAGATGTGCAGAAGAAGAACAACAAGAAGAAGAAATATCTCAAAATATGTCCGTCAGGCCCCTTCCCTTGAGATAAATCTGCAAATATCTCGGAACCGAAGCGAGGTATGGCAAAATGTTAAGAGACCTTTTTTGTAGAGAATTATGTTTCCTGCAATTTATATTCTATGATATTTTTTGATCAGATGCGTAGTTCTCGAGATATATCAAGATATTTAAAAGTTCCGAAGCCGCACCAACATAATAGAGATACAGAAACACTGTGGCCCCTTTCTTTGAGACAACTCTGCACTACTGCGAGCTGCAAATGCCACTTCCAGCTTAGCTGTGCAGAAGAAGAACAACAAGAAGAAGAAATATCTCGAAATATGTCCGTCAGACCCCTTCCCTTGAGATAAATCTGCAAATATCTCGGAAACGAAGCGAGCTATGGCAAAATGTTAAGAGACCTTTTTTGTAGAGAATTATGTTTCCTACAATTTACGTTCTATGATATTCTTTGATCAGAAGCGTTGTTTTCGAGATATATCGAGATATTTAAAAGATCCGAAGCCGCACCAACATAATAGAGATACAGAAACACCGTGGCCCCTTTCTTTGAGATAACTCTGCACTATTGCGACCTGCAAATGCCACTTCCATCTTAGTTGTGCAGAAGAAGAACAACAAGAAGAAGAAATATCTCGAAATATGTCCGTCAAGCCCCTTCCCTTGAGATAAATCTGCAAATATCTCGGAAACCAAGCGAGCTATGGCAAAATGTTAACATACCTTTTTTGTAGAGAATTAAGTTTCCTACTTTTTATGTTCTATGATATTTTTTGATCAGGTGCGTAGTTCTCGAGATATATCAAGATATTTAAAAGTTCCGACGCTGCACCAACATAATAGAGGTACAGAAACACCGTGGCCTCTTTCTTCGAGATAACTCTGCGCTATTGCGAGCTGCAAATGCCACTTCCAGCTTAGCTGTGCAGAAGAAGAACAACAAGAAGAAGAAATATCTCGAAATATGTCCGTCAGACCCCTTCCCTTGAGATAAATCTGCAAATATCTCGGAAACGAAGCGAGCTATGGCAAAATGTTAAGAGACCTTTTTTGTAGAGAATTATGTTTCCTACAATTTACGCTCTATGATATTTTTTGATCAGAAGCGTAGTTTTCGAGATATATCGAGATATTTAACAGTTCCGAAGCCGCACCAACATAATAGAGACACAGAAACACCGTGGCCCCTTTCTTTGAGATAACTCTGCGCTATTGCGAGCTGCAAATGCCACTTCCAGCTTAGCTGTGCAGAAGAAGAACAAGAAGAAGAAGAAATATCTCGAAATATGTCCGTCAGGCCCCTTCCCTTGTGATACATCTGCAAATATCTCGGAAACGAAGCGAGCTATGGCAAAATGTTAAGAGACCTTTTTTGTAGAGAATTAAGTTTCCTACTTTTTATGTTCTATGATATTTTTTGATCAGGTGCGTAGTTCTCGAGATATATCAAGATATTTAAAAGTTCCGAAGTCGCACCAACATAATAGAGATACAGAAACACCGTGGCCCCTTTCTTTGAGATAACTCTGCACTATTGCGAGCTGGAAATGCCACTTCCAGTTTAGCTGTGCAGAAGAAGAACAACGAGAAGAAGAAATATCTCGAAATATGTCCGTCAGGCCCCTTCCCTTGAGATACATCTGCAAATATCTCGGAACCGAAGCGAGCTATGGCAAAATGTTAAGAGACCTTTTTTGTAGAGAATTATGTTTCCTGCAATTTATGTTCTATGATATTTTTTGATCAGAAGCGTAGTTTTCGAGATATATCGAGATATTTGAAAGTTCCGAAGCCGCACCAACATAATAGAGATACAGAAACACCGTGGCCCCTTTCTTTGAGATAACTCTGCGCTATTGCGAGCTGCAAATGCCACTTCCAGCTTAGCTGTGCAGAAGAAGAACAACAAGAAGAAGAAATATCTCAAAATATGTCCGTCAGGCCCCTTCCCTTGAGACAAATCTGCAAATATCTCGGAAACGAAGCGAGCTATGGCAAAATGTTAAGAGACCTTTTTTGTAGAGAACTAAGTTTCCCACTTTTTATGTTCTATGATATTTTTTGATCAGATGCGTAGTTCTCGAGATATATCAAGATATTTAAAAGTTCCGAAGCCGCACCAACATAATAGAGATACAGAAACACTGTGGCCCCTTTCTTTGAGATAACTCTGCACTACTGCGAGCTGCAAATGCCACTTCCAGCTTAGCTGTGCCGAAGAAGAACAACAAGAAGAAGAAATATCCCGAAATATGTCCGTCAGGACCCTTCCCTTGAGATAAATCTGCAAATATCTCGGAAACGAAGCGAGCTATGGCAAAATGTTAAGAGACCTTTTTTGTAGAGAATTAAGTTTCCTACTTTTTATGTTCTATGATATTTTCTGATCAGATGCGTAGTTCTCGAGATATATCAAGATATTTAAAAGTTCCGAAGCCGCACCAACATAATAGAGATACAGAAACACCGTGGCCCCTTTCTTTGAGGTAACTCTGCACTATTGCGAGCTGTAAATGCCACGTCCAGCTTAGCTGTGCAGAAGAAGAACAACAAGAAGAAGAAATATCTCGAAATATGTCCGCCAGGCCCCTTCCCTTGAGATATATCTGCAAATATCTCGGAAACGAAGCGAGCTATGGCAAAATGTTAAGAGACCTTTTTTGTAGAGAATTAAGTTTCCCACTTTTTATGTTCTATGATATTTTTTGATCAGATGCGTAGTTCTCGAGATATATCAAGATATTTAAAAGTTCCGAAGCCGCACCAACATAATAGAGATACAGAAACACTGTGGCCCCTTTCTTTGAGATAACTCTGCACTACTGCGAGCTGCAAATGCCACTTCCAGCTTAGCTGTGCAGAAGAAGAACAACAAGAAGAAGAAATATCTCGAAATATGTCCGTCAGGCCCCTTCCCTTGAGATAAATCTGCAAATATCTCGGAAACGAAGCGAGCTATGGCAAAATGTTAAGAGACCTTATTTGTAGAGAATTAAGTTTCCTACTTTTTATGTTCTATGATATTATTTGATCAGATGCGTAGTTCTCGAGATATATCAAGATATTTAAAAGATCCGGAGCCGCACCAACATAATAGAGATACAGAAACACCGTGGCCCCTTTCTTTGAGATAACTCTGCACTATTGCGACCTGCAAATGCCACTTCCAGCTTAGTTGTGCAGAAGAAGAACAACAAGAAGAAGAAATATCTCAAAATATGTCCGTCAGGCCCCTTCCCTTGAGATAAATCTGCAAATATCTCGGAAACGAAGCGAGCCATGGCAAAATGTTAAGAGACCTTTTTTGTAGAGAATTAAGTTTCCTACTTTTTATGTTCTATGATATTTTTTGATCAGATGCGTAGTTCTCGAGATATATCAAGATATTTAAAAGTTCCGAAGTCGCACCAACATAATAGAGATACAGAAACACCGTGGCCCCTTTCTTTGAGATAACCCTGCACTATTGCGAGCTGCAAATGCCACTTCCAGCCTAGCTGTGCAGAAGAAGAACAAGAAGAAGATGAAATATCTCGAAATATGTCCGTCAGGCCCCTTCCCTTGAGATAAATCTGCAAATATCTCGGAAACGAAGCGAGCTATGGCAAAATGTTTAGAGACCTTTCTTGTAGAGAATTAAGTTTCCTACTTTTTATGTAGTATGATATTTCTTGATCAAAAGCGTAGTTTTCGAGATATATCGAGATATTTAAAAGATCCGAAGCCGCACCAACATAATAGAGATATAGAAACACCGTGGCCCCTTTGTTTGAGATAACTCTGCACTATTGCGACCTGCAAATTGCCACTTCCAGCTTAGCTGTGCAGAAGAAGAACAACAAGAAGAAGAAATATCTCGAAATATGTCCGTCAGGCTCCTTCCCTTGAGATAAATCTGCAAATATCTGGGAAACGAAGCGAGCTATGGCAAAATGTTAAGAGACCTTTTTGTAGAGAATTATGTTTCCTACTTTTTATGTTCTATGATATTTTTTGATCAGATGCGTAGTTCTCGAGATATATCAAGATATTTAACAGTTCCGAAGCTGCACCAACATAATAGAGGTACAGAAACTCCGTGGCCTCTTTCTTTGAGATAACCCTGCACTATTGCGAGCTGCAAATGCCACTTCCAGCTTAGCTGTGCAGAAGAAGAACAAGAAGAAGAAGAAATATCTCGAAATATGTCCGTCGGGCTCCTTCCCTTGAGATAAATCTGCAAATATCTCGGAAACGAAGCGAGCTATGGCAAAATGTTAAGAGACCTTTTTTGTAGAGAATTAGGTTTCCTACTTTTTATGTTCTATGATATTTTTTGATCAGATGCGTAGTTCTCGAGATATATCAAGATATTTAAAAGTTCCGAAGCCGCACCAACATAATAGAGATACAGAAACACCGTGGCCCCTTTCTTTGAGATAACTCTGCACTATTGCGAGCTGGAAATGCCACTTCCAGTTTAGCTGTGCAGAAGAAGAACAACGAGAAGAAGAAATATCTCGAAATATGTCCGTCAGGCCCCTTCCCTTGAGATAAATCTGCAAATATCTCGGAACCGAAGCGAGCTATGGCAAAATATTAAGAGACCTTTTTTGTAGAGCATTATGTTTCCTGCAATTTATGTTCTATGATATTTTTTGATCAGAAGCGTAGTTTTCGAGATATATCGAGATATTTGAAAGTTCCGAAGCCGCACCAACATAATAGAGATACAGAAACACCGTGGCCCCTTTCTTTGAGATAACTCTGCGCTTTTGCGAGCTGCAAATGCCACTTCCAGCTTAGCTGTGCAGACGAAGAACAACAAGAAGAAGAAATATCTCAAAATATGTCCGTCAGGCCCCTTCCCTTGAGATAAATCTGCAAATATCTCGGAAACGGAGCGAGCTATGGCAAAATGTTAAGATACCTTTTTTGTAGAGAATTATGTTTCCTGCAATTTATGTTCTATGATATTTTTTGATCAGAAGCGTAGTTCTCGAGATATATCCAGATATTTAAAAGTTCCGAAGCCGCACCAACATAATAGAGATACTGAAACACCGTGGCCCCGTTCTTTGAGATAACTCTGCACTATTGCGAGCTGCAAATGCCACGTCGAGCTTAGCTGTGCAGAAGAAGAACAACAAGAAGAAGAAATATCTCGAAATATGTCCGTCAGGCCCCTTCCCTTGAGATACATCTGCAAATATCTCGGAAACGAAGCGAGCTATGGCAAAATGTTAAGAGACCTTTTTTGTAGAGAATTAAGTTTCCTACTTTTTATGTTCTATGATATTTTCTGATCAGATGCGTAGTTCTCGAGATATATCAAGATATTTAAAAGTTCCGAAGCCGCACCAACATAATAGAGATACAGAAACACCGTGGCCCCTTTCTTTGAGGTAACTCTGCACTATTGCGAGCTGTAAATGCCACGTCCAGCTTAGCTGTGCAGAAGAAGAACAACAAGAAGAAGAAATATCTCGAAATATGTCCGTCAGGCCCCTTCCCTTGAGATAAATCTGCAAATATCTCGGAAACGAAGCGAGCTATGGCAAAATGTTAAGAGACCTTATTTGTAGAGAATTAAGTTTCCTACTTTTTATGTTCTATGATATTATTTGATCAGATGCGTAGTTCTCGAGATATATCAAGATATTTAAAAGATCCGAAGCCGCACCAACATAATAGAGATACAGAAACACCGTGGCCCCTTTCTTTGAGATAACTCTGCACTATTGCGACCTGCAAATGCCACTTCCAGCTTAGTTGTGCAGAAGAAGAACAACAAGAAGAAGAAATATCTCAAAATATGTCCGTCAGGCCCCTTCCCTTGAGATAAATCTGCAAATATCTCGGAACCGAAGCGAGCTATGGCAAAATGTTAAGAGACCTTTTTTGTAGAGAATTATGTTTCCTGCAATTTATGTTCTATGATATTTTTTGATCAGATGCGTAGTTCTCGAGATATATCAAGATATTTAAAAGTTCCGAAGCCGCACCAACATAATAGAGATACAGAAACACTGTGGCCCCTTCCTTTGAGACAACTCTGCACTACTGCGAGCTGCAAATGCCACTTCCAGCTTAGCTGTGCAGAAGAAGAACAACAAGAAGAAGAAATATCTCGAAATATGTCCGTCAGACCCCTTCCCTTGAGATAAATCTGCAAATATCTCGGAAACGAAGCGAGCTATGGCAAAATGTTAAGAGACCTTTTTTGTACAGAATTATGTTTCCTACAATTTACGTTCTATGATATTCTTTGATCAGAAGCGTTGTTTTCGAGATATATCGAGATATTTAAAAGATCCGAAGCCGCACCAACATAATAGAGATACAGAAACACCGTGGCCCCTTTCTTTGAGATAACTCTGCACTATTGCGACCTGCAAATGCCACTTCCATCTTAGTTGTGCAGAAGAAGAACAACAAGAAGAAGAAATATCTCGAAATATGTCCGTCAGACCCCTTCCCTTGAGATAAATCTGCAAATATCTCGGAAACGAAGCGAGCTATGGCAAAATGTTAAGAGACCTTTTTTGTAGAGAATTATGTTTCCTACAATTTACGCTCTATGATATTTCTTGATCAGAAGCGTAGTTTTCGAAATATATCGAGATATTTAAAAGATCCGAAGCCGCACCAACATAATAGAGATACAGAAACACCGTGGCCTCTTTCTTTGAGATAACTCTGCACTATTGCGCGCTGGAAATGCCACTTCCAGTTTAGCTGTGCAGAAGAAGAACAACGAGAAGAAGAAATATCTCGAAATATGTCCGTCAGGCCCCTTCCCTTGAGATACATCTGCAAATATCTCGGAACCGAAGCGAGCTATGGCAAAATGTTAAGAGACCTTTTTTGTAGAGAATTATGTTTCCTGCAATTTATGTTCTATGATATTTTTTGATCAGAAGCGTAGTTTTCGAGATATATCGAGATATTTGAAAGTTCCGAAGCCGCACCAACATAATAGAGATACAGAAACACCGTGGCCCCTTTCTTTGAGATAACTCTGCGCTATTGCGAGCTGCAAATGCCACTTCCAGCTTAGCTGTGCAGAAGAAGAACAACAAGAAGAAGAAATATCTCAAAATATGTCCGTCGGGCTCCTTCCCTTGAGATAAATCTGCAAATATCTCGGAAACGAAGCGAGCTATGGCAAAATGTTAAGAGACCTTTTTTGTAGAGAATTAGGTTTCCTACTTTTTATGTTCTATGATATTTTTTGATCAGATGCGTAGTTCTCGAGATATATCAAGATATTTAAAAGTTCCGAAGCCGCACCAACATAATAGAGATACAGAAACACCGTGGCCCCTTTCTTTGAGATAACTCTGCACTATTGCAAGCTGGAAATGCCACTTCCAGTTTAGCTGTGCAGAAGAAGAACAACGAGAAGAAGAAATATCTCGAAATATGTCCGTCAGGCCCCTTCCCTTGAGATAAATCTGCAAATATCTCGGAACCGAAGCGAGCTATGGCAAAATGTTAAGAGACCTTTTTTGTAGAGAATTAGGTTTCCTACTTTTTATGTTCTATGATATTTTTTGATCAGATGCGTAGTTCTCGAGATATATCAAGATATTTAAAAGTTCCGAAGCCGCACCAACATAATAGAGATACAGAAACACCGTGGCCCCTTTCTTTGAGATAACTCTGCATTATTGCGAGCTGGAAATGCCACTTCCAGTTTAGCTGTGCAGAAGAAGAACAACGAGAAGAAGAAATATCTCGAAATATGTCCGTCAGGCCCCTTCCCTTGAGATAAATCTGCAAATATCTCGGAAACGAAGCGAGCTATGGCAAAATGTTAAGAGACCTTATTTGTAGAGAATTAAGTTTCCTACTTTTTATGTTCTATGATATTATTTGATCAGATGCGTAGTTCTCGAGATATATCAAGATATTTAAAAGATCCGAAGCCGCACCAACATAATAGAGATACAGAAACACCGTGGCCCCTTTCTTTGAGATAACTCTGCACTATTGCGACCTGCAAATGCCACTTCCAGCTTAGTTGTGCAGATGAAGAACAACAAGAAGAAGAAATATCTCAAAATATGTCCGTCAGGCCCCTTCCCTTGAGATAAATCTGCAAATATCTCGGAACCGAAGCGAGCTATGGCAAAATGTTAAGAGACCTTTTTTGTAGAGAATTATGTTTCCTGCAATTTATGTTCTATGATATTTTTTGATCAGATGCGTAGTTCTCGAGATATATCAAGATATTTAAAAGTTCCGAAGCCGCACCAACATAATAGAGATACAGAAACACTGTGGCCCCTTTCTTTGAGACAACTCTGCACTACTGCGAGCTGCAAATGCCACTTCCAGCTTAGCTGTGCAGAAGAAGAACAACAAGAAGAAGAAATATCTCGAAATATGTCCGTCAGACCCCTTCCCTTGAGATAAATCTGCAAATATCTCGGAAACGAAGCGAGCTATGGCAAAATGTTAAGAGACCTTTTTTGTAGAGAATTATGTTTCCTACAATTTACGTTCTATGATATTCTTTGATCAGAAGCGTTGTTTTCGAGATATATCGAGATATTTAAAAGATCCGAAGCCGCACCAACATAATAGAGATACAGAAACACCGTGGCCCCTTTCTTTGAGATAACTCTGCACTATTGCGACCTGCAAATGCCACTTCCATCTTAGTTGTGCAGAAGAAGAACAACAAGAAGAAGAAATATCTCGAAATATGTCCGTCAGACCCCTTCCCTTGAGATAAATCTGCAAATATCTCGGAAACGAAGCGAGCTATGGCAAAATGTTAAGAGACCTTTTTTGTAGAGAATTATGTTTCCTACAATTTACGCTCTATGATATTTCTTGATCAGAAGCGTAGTTT
Organism: Osmia lignaria lignaria; assembly: GCF_051020975.1. Classification (NCBI taxonomy): domain Eukaryota; kingdom Metazoa; phylum Arthropoda; class Insecta; order Hymenoptera; family Megachilidae; genus Osmia; species Osmia lignaria. The sequence goes on from NW_027478166.1 coordinate 14,051,689, forward strand.
TCGAAATATATCGAGATATTTAAAAGATCCGAAGCCGCACCAACATAATAGAGATACAGAAACACCGTGGCCTCTTTCTTTGAGATAACTCTGCACTATTGCGACCTGCAAATGCCACTTCCAGCTTAGCTGTGCAGAAGAAGAACAACAAGAAGAAGAAATATCTCGAAATATGTCCGTCAAGCCCCTTCCCTTGAGATAAATCTGCAAATATCTCGGAAACGAAGCGAGCTATGGCAAAATGTTAACATACCTTTTTTGTAGAGAATTAAGTTTCCTACTTTTTATGTTCTATGATATTTTTTGATCAGGTGCGTAGTTCTCGAGATATATCAAGATATTTAAAAGTTCCGAAGCTGCACCAACATAATAGAGGTACAGAAACACCGTGGCCCCTTTCTTTGAGATAACTCTGCACTATTGCGAGCTGGAAATGCCACTTCCAGTTTAGCTGTGCAGAAGAAGAACAACGAGAAGAAGAAATATTTCGAAATATGTCCGTCAGGCCCCTTCCCTTGAGATACATCTGCAAATATCTCGGAACCGAAGCGAACTATGGCAAAATGTTAAGAGACCTTTTTTGTAGAGAATTATGTTTCCTGCAATTTATGTTCTATGATATTTTTTGATCAGAAGCGTAGTTTTCGAGATATATCGAGATATTTGAAAGTTCCGAAGCCGCACCAACATAATAGAGATACAGAAACACCGTGGCCCCTTTCTTTGAGATAACTCTGCGCTATTGCGAGCTGCAAATGCCACTTCCAGCTTAGCTGTGCAGAAGAAGAACAACAAGAAGAAGAAATATCTCAAAATATGTCCGTCAGGCCCCTTCCCTTGAGACAAATCTGCAAATATCTCGGAAACGAAGCGAGCTATGGCAAAATGCTAAGAGACCTTTTTTGTAGAGAACTAAGTTTCCCACTTTTTATGTTCTATGATATTTTTTGATCAGATGTGTAGTTCTCGAGATATATCAAGATATTTAAAAGTTCCGAAGCCGCACCAACATAATAGAGATACAGAAAGACTGTGGCCCCTTTCTTTGAGATAACTCTGCACTACTGCGAGCTGCAAATGCCACTTCCAGCTTAGCTGTGCAGAAGAAGAACAACAAGAAGAAGAAATATCCCGAAATATGTCCGTCAGGACCCTTCCCTTGAGATAAATCTGCAAATATCTCGGAAACGAAGCGAGCTATGGCAAAATGTTAAGAGACCTTTTTTGTAGAGAATTAAGTTTCCTACTTTTTATGTTCTATGATATTTTCTGATCAGATGCGTAGTTCTCGAGATATATCAAGATATTTAAAAGTTCCGAAGCCGCACCAACATAATAGAGATACAGAAACACCGTGGCCCCTTTCTTTGAGGTAACTCTGCACTATTGCGACCTGCAAATGCCACTTCCAGCTTAGTTGTGCAGAAGAAGAACAACAAGAAGAAGAAATATCTCAAAATATGTCCGTCAGGCCCCTTCCCTTGAGATAAATCTGCAAATATCTCGGAAACGAAGCGAGCCATGGCAAAATGTTAAGAGACCTTTTTTGTAGAGAATTAAGTTTCCTACTTTTTATGTTCTATGATATTTTTTGATCAGATGCGTAGTTCTCGAGATATATCAAGATATTTAAAAGTTCCGAAGTCGCACCAACATAATAGAGATACAGAAACACCGTGGCCCCTTTCTTTGAGATAACCCTGCACTATTGCGAGCTGCAAATGCCACTTCCAGCTTAGCGGTGCAGAAGAAGAACAAGAAGAAGATGAAATATCTCGAAATATGTCCGTCAGGCCCCTTCCCTTGAGATAAATCTGCAAATATCTCGGAAACGAAGCGAGCTATGGCAAAATGTTAAGAGACCTTTTTTGTAGAGAATTAAGTTTCCTACTTTTTATGTTCTACGGTATTTTTTGATCAGATGCGTAGTTCTCGAGATATATCAAGATATTTAAAAGTTCCGAAGCCGCACCAACATAATAGAGATACAGAAACACCGTGGCCCCTTTCTTTGAGATAACTCTGCACTATTGCGAGCTGCAAATGCCACTTCCAGCTTAGCTGTGCAGAAGAAGAACAACAAGAAGAAGAAATATCTCGAAATATGTCCGTCAGGCCCCTTCCCTTGAGATAAATCTGCAAATATCTCGGAAACGAAGCGAGCTATGGCAAAATGTTAAGAGACCTTTTTTGTAGAGAATTATGTTTCCTACAATTTACGTTCTATGATATTTCTTGATCAAAAGCGTAGTTTTCGAGATATATCGAGATATTTAAAAGATCCGAAGCCGCACCAACATAATAGAGATACAGAAACACCGTGGCCCCTTTCTTTGAGATAACTCTGCGCTATTGCGAGCTGCAAATGCCACTTCCAGCTTAGCTGTGCAGAAGGAGAACAAGAAGAAGATGAAATATCTCGAAATATGTCCGTCAGGCCCCTTCCCTTGAGATAAATCTGCAAATATCTCGGAAACGAAGCGAGCTATGGCAAAATGTTAAGAGACCTTTTTTGTAGAGAATTAAGTTTCCTACTTTTTATGTTCTACGGTATTTTTTGATCAGATGCGTAGTTCTCGAGATATATCAAGATATTTAAAAGTTCCGAAGCCGCACCAACATAATAGAGATACAGAAACACCGTGGCCCCTTTCTTTGAGATAACTCTGCACTATTGCGAGCTGCAAATGCCACTTCCAGCTTAGCTGTGCAGAAGAAGAACAACAAGAAGAAGAAATATCTCGAAATATGTCCGTCAGGCCCCTTCCCTTGAGATAAATCTGCAAATATCTCGGAAGCGAAGCGAGCTATGGCAAAATGTTAAGAGACCTTTTTTGTAGAGAATTATGTTTCCTACAATTTACGCTCTATGATATTTCTTGATCAAAAGCGTAGTTTTCGAGATATATCGAGATATTTAAAAGATCCGAAGCCGCACCAACATAATAGAGATACAGAAACACCGTGGCCCCTTTCTTTGAGATAACTCTGCGCTATTGCGAGCTGCAAATGCCACTTCCAGCTTAGCTGTGCAGAAGAAGAACAACAAGAAGAAGAAATATCTCAAAATATGTCCGTCAGGCCCCTTCCCTTGAGACAAATCTGCAAATATCTCGGAAACGAAGCGAGCTATGGCAAAATGCTAAGAGACCTTTTTTGTAGAGAACTAAGTTTCCCACTTTTTATGTTCTACGGTATTTTTTGATCAGATGCGTAGTTCTCGAGATATATCAAGATATTTAAAAGTTCCGAAGCCGCACCAACATAATAGAGATACAGAAACACCGTGGCCCCTTTCTTTGAGATAACTCTGCACTATTGCGAGCTGCAAATGCCACTTCCAGCTTAGCTGTGCAGAAGAAGAACAACAAGAAGAAGAAATATCTCGAAATATGTCCGTCAGGCCCCTTCCCTTGAGATAAATCTGCAAATATCTCGGAAACGAAGCGAGCTATGGCAAAATGTTAAGAGACCTTTTTTGTAGAGAATTAAGTTTCCCACTTTTTATGTTCTATGATATTTTTTGATCAGATGCGTAGTTCTCGAGATATATCAAGATATTTAAAAGTTCCGAAGCCGCACCAACATAATAGAGATACAGAAACACTGTGGCCCCTTTCTTTGAGATAACTCTGCACTACTGCGAGCTGCAAATGCCACTTCCAGCTTAGCTGTGCAGAAGAAGAACAACAAGAAGAAGAAATATCTCGAAATATGTCCGTCAGGCCCCTTCCCTTGAGATAAATCTGCAAATATCTCGGAAACGAAGCGAGCTATGGCAAAATGTTAAGAGACCTTATTTGTAGAGAATTAAGTTTCCTACTTTTTATGTTCTATGATATTATTTGATCAGATGCGTAGTTCTCGAGATATATCAAGATATTTAAAAGATCCGAAGCCGCACCAACATAATAGAGATACAGAAACACCGTGGCCCCTTTCTTTGAGATAACTCTGCACTATTGCGACCTGCAAATGCCACTTCCAGCTTAGTTGTGCAGAAGAAGAACAACAAGAAGAAGAAATATCTCAAAATATGTCCGTCAGGCCCCTTCCCTTGAGATAAATCTGCAAATATCTCGGAAACGAAGCGAGCCATGGCAAAATGTTAAGAGACCTTTTTTGTAGAGAATTAAGTTTCCTACTTTTTATGTTCTATGATATTTTTTGATCAGATGCGTAGTTCTCGAGATATATCAAGAAATTTAAAAGTTCCGAAGTCGCACCAACATAATAGAGATACAGAAACACCGTGGCCCCTTTCTTTGAGATAACCCTGCACTATTGCGAGCTGCAAATGCCACTTCCAGCTTAGCTGTGCAGAAGAAGAACAACAAGAAGAAGAAATATCTCGAAATATGTCCGTCAGGCCCCTTCCCTTGAGATAAATCTGCAAATATCTCGGAAACGAAGCGAGCTATGGCAAAATGTTAAGAGACCTTTTTTGTAGAGAATTATGTTTCCTACAATTTACGTTCTATGATATTTCTTGATCAAAAGCGTAGTTTTCGAGATATATCGAGATATTTAAAAGATCCGAAGCCGCACCAACATAATAGAGATACAGAAACACCGTGGCCCCTTTCTTTGAGATAACTCTGCGCTATTGCGAGCTGCAAATGCCACTTCCAGCTTAGCTGTGCAGAAGAAGAACAACAAGAAGAAGAAATATCTCAAAATATGTCCGTCAGGCCCCTTCCCTTGAGACAAATCTGCAAATATCTCGGAAACGAAGCGAGCTATGGCAAAATGCTAAGAGACCTTTTTTGTAGAGAACTAAGTTTCCCACTTTTTATGTTCTATGATATTTTTTGATCAGATGCGTAGTTCTCGAGATATATCAAGATATTTAAAAGTTCCGAAGCCGCACCAACATAATAGAGATACAGAAAGACTGTGGCCCCTTTCTTTGAGATAACTCTGCACTACTGCGAGCTGCAAATGCCACTTCCAGCTTAGCTGTGCAGAAGAAGAACAACAAGAAGAAGAAATATCCCGAAATATGTCCGTCAGGACCCTTCCCTTGAGATAAATCTGCAAATATCTCGGAAACGAAGCGAGCTATGGCAAAATGTTAAGAGACCTTTTTTGTAGAGAATTAAGTTTCCTACTTTTTATGTTCTATGATATTTTTTGATCAGATGCGTAGTTCTCGAGATATATCAAGATATTTAAAAGTTCCGAAGTCGCACCAACATAATAGAGATACAGAAACACCGTGTCCCCTTTCTTTGAGATAACCGTGCACTATTGCGAGCTGCAAATGCCACTTCCAGCTTAGCTGTGCAGAAGAAGAACAAGAAGAAGATGAAATATCTCGAAATATGTCCGTCAGGCCCCTTCCCTTGAGATAAATCTGCAAATATCTCGGAAACGAAGCGAGCTATGGCAAAATGTTAAGAGACCTTTTTTGTAGAGAATTAAGTTTCCTACTTTTTATGTTCTACGGTATTTTTTGATCAGATGCGTAGTTCTCGAGATATATCAAGATATTTAAAAGATCCGAAGCCGCACCAACATAATAGAGATACAGAAACACCGTGGCCCCTTTCTTTGAGATAACTCTGCACTATTGCGACCTGCAAATGCCACTTCCAGCTTAGCTGTGCAGAAGAAGAACAACAAGAAGAAGAAATATCTCGAAATATGTCCGTCAGGCTCCTTCCCTTGAGATAAATCTGCAAATATCTCGGAAACGAAGCGAGCTATGGCAAAATGTTAAGAGACCTTTTTTGTAGAGAATTATGTTTCCTACTTTTTATGTTCTATGATATTTTTTGATGAGATGCGTAGTTCTCGAGATATATCAAGATATTTAACAGTTCCGAAGCTGCACCAACATAATAGAGGTACAGAAACTCCGTGGCCTCTTTCTTTGAGATAACCCTGCACTATTGCGAGCTGCAAATGCCACTTCCAGCTTAGCTGTGCAGAAGAAGAACAAGAAGAAGAAGAAATATCTCGAAATATGTCCGTCGGGCTCCTTCCCTTGAGATAAATCTGCAAATATCTCGGAAACGAAGCGAGCTATCGCAAAATGTTAAGAGACCTTTTTTGTAGAGAATTAGGTTTCCTACTTTTTATGTTCTATGATATTTTTTGATCAGATGCGTAGTTCTCGAGATATATCAAGATATTTAAAAGTTCCGAAGCCGCACCAACATAATAGAGATACAGAAACACCGTGGCCCCTTTCTTTGAGATAGCTCTGCACTATTGCAAGCTGGAAATGCCACTTCCAGTTTAGCTGTGCAGAAGAAGAACAACGAGAAGAAGAAATATCTCGAAATATGTCCGACAGGCCCCTTCCCTTGAGATAAATCTGCAAATATCTCGGAACCGAAGCGAGCTATGGCAAAATGTTAAGAGACCATTTTTGTAGAGAATTAGGTTTCCTACTTTTTATGTTCTATGATATTTTTTGATCAGATGCGTAGTTCTCGAGATATATCAAGATATTTAAAAGTTCCGAAGCCGCACCAACATAATAGAGATACAGAAACACCGTGGCCCCTTCCTTTGAGATAACTCTGCACTATTGCGAGCTGGAAATGCCACTTCCAGTTTAGCTGTGCAGAAGAAGAACAACGAGAAGAAGAAATATCTCGAAATATGTCCGTCAGGCCCCTTCCCTTGAGATAAATCTGCAAATATCTCGGAACCGAAGCGAGCTATGGCAAAATGTTAAGAGACCTTTTTTGTAGAGAATTATGTTTCCTGCAATTTATGTTCTATGATATTTTTTGATCAGAAGCGTAGTTTTCGAGATATATCGAGATATTTGAAAGTTCCGAAGCCGCACCAACATAATAGAGATACAGAAACACCGTGGCCCCTTTCTTTGAGATAACTCTGTGCTTTTGCGAGCTGCAAATGCCACTTCCAGCTTAGCTGTGCAGACGAAGAACAACAAGAAGGAGAAATATCTCAAAATATGTCCGTCAGGCCCCTTCCCTTGAGATAAATCTGCAAATATCTCGGAAACGGAGCGAGCTATGGCAAAATGTTAAGATACCTTTTTTGTAGAGAATTAAGTTTCCTACTTTTTATGTTGTATGATATTTTTTGATCAGGTGCGTAATTCTCGAGATATATCAAGATATTTAAAAGTTCCGAAGCCGCACCAACATAATAGAGATACAGAAACACCGTGGCCCCTTTCTTTGAGATAACTCTGCACTATTGCGAGCTGCAAATGCCACTTCGAGCTTAGCTGTGCAGAAGAAGAACAACAAGAAGAAGAAATATCTCGAAATATGTCCGTCAGACCCCTTCCCTTGAGATAAATCTGCAAATATCTCGGAACCGAAGCGAGCTATGGCAAAATGTTACGAGACCTTTTTTGTAGAGAATTATGTTTCCTGCAATTTATGTTCTATGATATTTTTTGATCAGAAGCGTAGTTCTCGAGATATATCCAGATATTTAAAAGTTCCGAAGCCGCACCAACATAATAGAGATACTGAAACACCGTGGCCCCGTTCTTTGAGATAACTCTGCACTATTGCGAGCTGCAAATGCCACTTCGAGCTTAGCTGTGCAGAAGAAGAACAACAAGAAGAAGAAATATCTCGAAATATGTCCGTCAGGCCCCTTCCCTTGAGATACATCTGCAAATATCTCGGAAACGAAGCGAGCTATGGGAAAATGTTAAGAGACCTTTTTTGTAGAGAGTTAAGTTTCCTACTTTTTATGTTCTATGATATTTTTTGATCAGGTGCGTAGTTCTCGAGATATATCGAGATATTTAAAAGTTCCGAAGCCGCACCAACATAATAGAGATACAGAAACACCGTGGCCCCTTTCTTTGAGATAACTCTGCGCTATTGCGAGCTGCAAATGCCACTTCCAGCTTAGCTGTGCAGAAGAAGAACAACAAGAAGAAGAAATATCTCAAAATATGTCCGTCAGGCCCCTTCCCTTGAGATAAATCTGCAAATATCTCGGAAACGAAGCGAGCCATGGCAAAATGCTAAGAGACCTTTTTTGTAGAGAATTAAGTTTCCTACTCTTTATGTTCTATGATATTTTTTGATCAGGTGCGTAGTTCTCGAGATATATCAAGATATTTAAAAGTTGCGAAGCCGCACCAACATAATAGAGATACAGAAACACCGTGGCCCCTTTCTTTGAGATAACTCTGCACTATTGCGAGCTGCAAATGCCACTTCGAGCTTAGCTGTGCAGAAGAAGAACAACAAGAAGAAGAAATATCTCGAAATATGTCCGTCAGACCCCTTCCCTTGAGATAAATCTGCAAATATCTCGGAAACGAAGCGAGCCATGGCAAAATGTTAAGAGACCTTTTTTGTAGAGAATTAAGTTTCCTACTTTTTATGTTGTATGATATTTGTTGATCGGATGCGTAGTTCTCGAGATATATCAAGATATTTAAAAGTTCCGAAGCCGCACCAACATAATAGAGATACAGAAACACTGTGGCCCCTTTCTTTGAGATAACTCTGCACTACTGCGAGCTGCAAATGCCACTTCCAGCTTAGCTGTGCAGAAGAAGAACAACAAGAAGAAGAAATATCCCGAAATATGTCCGTCAGGACCCTTCCCTTGAGATAAATCTGCAAATATCTCGGAAACGAAGCGAGCTATGGCAAAATGTTAAGAGACCTTTTTTGTAGAGAATTAAGTTCCCTACTTTTTATGTTCTATGATATTTTCTGATCAGATGCGTAGTTCTCGAGATATATCAAGATATTTAAAAGTTCCGAAGCCGCACCAACATAATAGAGATACAGAAACACCGTGGCCCCTTTCTTTGAGATAACTCTGCGCTTTTGCGAGCTGCAAATGCCACTTCCAGCTTAGCTGTGCAGGCGAAGAACAAGAAGAAGAAGAAATATCTCAAAATATGTCCGTCAGGCCCCTTCCCTTGAGATAAATCTGCAAATATCTCGGAAACGGAGCGAGCTATGGGAAAATGTTAAGAGACCTTTTTTGTAGAGAGTTAAGTTTCCTACTTTTTATGTTCTATGATATTTTTTGATCAGGTGCGTAGTTCTCGAGATATATGGAGATATTTAAAAGTTCCGAAGCCGCACCAACATAATAGAGATACAGAAACACCGTGGCCCCTTTCTTTGAGATAACTCTGCGCTATTGCGAGCTGCAAATGCCACTTCCAGCTTAGCTGTGCAGAAGAAGAACAACAAGAAGAAGAAATATCTCAAAATATGTCCGTCAGGCCCCTTCCCTTGAGATAAATCTGCAAATATCTCGGAAACGAAGCGAGCTATGGCAAAATGCTAAGAGACCTTTTTTGTAGAGAATTAAGTTTCCTACTCTTTATGTTCTATGATATTTTTTGATCAGGTGCGTAGTTCTCGAGATATATCGAGATATTTAAAAGTTCCGAAGCCGCACCAACATAATAGAGATACAGAAACACCGTGGCCCCTTTCTTTGAGATAACTCTGCGCTAATGCGAGCTGCAAATGCCACTTCCAGTTTAGCTGTGCAGAAGAAGAACAACAAGAAGAATAAATATCTCGAAATATGTTCGTCAGGCACCTTCCCTTGAGATCAGTCTGCAAATATCTCGGAAACGACGCGAACTATGGCAAAATGTTAAGAGACCTTTTTTGTAGAGAATTATGTTTCCTACTTTTTATCTTCTATGATATTTTTTGATCAGATGCGTAGTTCTCGAGATATATCAAGATATTTAAAAGTTCCGAACTCGCACCAACACAATAGAGATACAGAAACACCGTGGCCCCTTTCTTTGAGATAACTCTGCACTATTGCGAGCTGGAAATGCCACTTCCAGTTTAGCTGTGCAGAACAAGAACAACGAGAAGAAAAAATATCTCGAAATATGTTCGTCAGGCCCCTTCCCTTGAGATAAATCTGCAAATATCTCGGAAACGAAGCGAGCTATGGCAAAATCTTAAGAGACCTTTTTTGTAGAGAATTATGTTTCCGGCAATTTATGTTCTATGATATTTTTTGATCAGAAGCGTAGTTTTCGAGATATATCGAGATATATAAAAGTTCCGAAGCCGCACCAACATAATAGAGATACAGAAACACCGTGGCCCCTTTCTTTGAGATAACTCTGCGCTTTTGCGAGCTGCAAATGCCACTTCCAGCTTAGCTGTGCAGAAGAAGAACAACAAGAAGAATAAATATCTCGAAATATGTCCGTCAGGCACCTTCCCTTGAGATCAGTCTGCAAATATCTCGGAAACGACGCGAGCTATGGCAAAATGTTAAGAGACCTTTTTTGTAGAGAATTATGTTTCCTACTTTTTATGTTCTATGATATTTTTTGATCAGATGCGTAGTTCTCGAGATATATCAAGATATTTAAAAGTTCCGAAGTCGCACCAACATAATGGAGATACAGAAACACCGTGGCCCCTTTCTTTGAGATAACTCTGCACTATTGCGACCTGCAAATGCCACTTCCAGCTTAGCTGTGCAGAAGAAGAACAACAAGAAGAAGAAATATCTCGAAATATGTCCGTCAGGCCCCTTCCCTTGAGATAAATCTGCAAATATCTCGGAAACGAAGCGAGCTATGGCAAAATGTTAAGATACCTTTTTTGTAGAGAATTAAGTTTCCTACTTTTTATGTTCTATGACATTTTTTGATCAGATGCGTAGTTCTCGAGATATATCAAGATATTTAAAAGTTGCGAAGCCGCACCAACATAATAGAGATACAGAAACACCGTGGCCCCTTTCTTTGAGATAACTCTGCACTATTGCGAGCTGCAAATGCCACTTCCAGCTTCGCTGTGCAGAAGAAGAACAACAAGAAGAAGAAATATCTCGAAATATGACCGTCAGGCCCCTTCCCTTGAGATACATCTGCAAATATCTCGGAAACGAAGCGAGCTATGGCAAAATATTAAGAGACGTTTTTTGTAGAGAATTATGTTTCCTACTTTTTATGTTCTATGATATTTTTTGATCAGATGCGTAGTTCTCGAGATATATCAAGATATTTAACAGTTCCGAAGCTGCACCAACATAATAGAGGTACAGAACCTCCGTGGCCTCTTTCTTTGAGATAACCCTGCACTATTGCGAGCTGCAAATGCCACTTCCAGCTTAGTTGTGCAGAAGAAGAACAAGAAGAAGAAGAAATATCTCGAAATATGTCCGTCGGGCTCCTTCCCTTGAGATAAATCTGCAAATATCTCGGAAACGAAGCGAGCTATGGCAAAATGTTCAGAGACCTTTTTTGTAGAGAATTAGGTTTCCTACTTTTTATGTTCTATGATATTTTTTGATCAGATGCGTAGTTCTCGAGATATATCAAGATATTTAAAAGTTCCGAAGCCGCACCAACATAATAGAGATACAGAAACACCGTGGCCTCTTTCTTCGAGATAACTCTGCGCTATGACGAGCTGCAAATGCCACTTCCAGCTTAGCTGTGCAGAAGAAGAACAACAAGAAGAGGAAATATCTCAAAATATGTCCGTCAGGCCCCTTCCCTTGAGATAAATCTGCAAATATCTCGGAAGCGAAGCGAGCCATGGCAAAATGTTAGGAGACCTTTTTTGTAGAGAATTAAGTTTCCTACTCTTTATGTTCTATGATATTTTTTGATCAGGTGCGTAGTTCTCGAGATATATCAAGATATTTGACAGTTCCGAAGCCGCACCAACATAATAGAGATACAGAAACACTGTGGCCCCTTTCTTTGAGATAACTCTGCACTACTGCGAGCTGCAAATGCCACTTCCAGCTTAGCTGTGCAGAAGAAGAACAACAAGAAGAAGAAATATCCCGAAATATGTCCGTCAGGACCCTTCCCTTGAGATAAATCTGCAAATATCTCGGAAACGAAGCGAGCTATGGCAAAATGTTCAGAGACCTTTTTTGTAGAGAATTAGGTTTCCTACTTTTTATGTTCTATGATATTTTTTGATCAGATGCGTAGTTCTCGAGATATATCAAGATATTTAAAAGTTCCGAAGCCGCACCAACATAATAGAGATACAGAAACACCGTGGCCTCTTTCTTCGAGATAACTCTGCGCTATGACGAGCTGCAAATGCCACTTCCAGCTTAGCTGTGCAGAAGAAGAACAACAAGAAGAGGAAATATCTCAAAATATGTCCGTCAGGCCCCTTCCCTTGAGATAAATCTGCAAATATCTCGGAAGCGAAGCGAGCCATGGCAAAATGTTAGGAGACCTTTTTTGTAGAGAATTAAGTTTCCTACTCTTTATGTTCTATGATATTTTTTGATCAGGTGCGTAGTTCTCGAGATATATCAAGATATTTGACAGTTCCGAAGCTGCACCAACATAATAGAGGTACAGAAACTCCGTGGCCTCTTTCTTTGAGATAACCCTGCACTATTGCGAGCTGCAAATGCCACTTCCAGCTTAGCTGTGCAGAAGAAGAACAAGAAGAAGAAGAAATATCTCGAAATATGTCCGTCGGGCTCCTTCCCTTGAGATAAATTTGCAAATATCTCGGAAACGAAGCGAGCTATGGCAAAATGTTAAGAGACCTTTTTTGTAGAGAATTAGGTTTCCTACTTTTTATGTTCTATGATATTTTTTGAGCAGATGCGTAGTTCTCGAGATATATCAAGATATTTAAAAGTTCCGAAGCCGCACCAACATAATCGAGATACAGAAACACCGTGGCCCCTTTCTTTGAGATAACTCTGCACTATTGCGAGCTGGAAATGCCACTTCCAGTTTAGCTGTGCAGAAGAAGAACAACGAGAAGAAGAAATATCTCGAAATATGTCCGTCAGGCCCCTTCCCTTGAGATAAATCTGCAAATATCTCGGAACCGAAGCGAGCTATGGCAAAATGTTAAGAGACCTTTTTTGTAGAGAATTATGTTTCCTGCAATTTATGTTCTATGATATTTTTTGATCAGATGCGTAGTTTTCGAGATATATCGAGATATTTGAAAGTTCCGAAGCCGCACCAACATAATAGAGATACAGAAACACCGTGGCCCCTTTCTTTGAGATAACTCTGCGCTTTTGCGAGCTGCAAATGCCACTTCCAACTTAGCTGTGCAGACGAAGAACAACAAGAAGAAGAAATATCTCAAAATATGTCCGTCAGGCCCCTTCCCTTGAGATAAATCTGCAAATATCTCGGAAACGGAGCGAGCTATGGCAAAATGTTAAGATACCTTTTTTCTAGAGAATTATGTTTCCTACTTTTTATGTTCTATGATATTTTTTGATCAGATGCGTAGTTCTCGAGATATATCAAGATATTTAACAGTTCCGAAGCTGCACCAACATAATAGAGGTACAGAAACTCCGTGGCCTCTTTCTTCGAGATAACTCTGCGCTATTGCGAGCTGCAAATGCCACTTCCAGTTTAGCTGTGCAGAAGAAGAACAACAAGAAGACGAAATATCACAAAATATGTCCGTCAGGCCCCTTCCCTTGAGATATATCTGCAAATATCTCGGAAACGAAGCGAGCCATGGCAAAATGTTAAGAGACCTTTTTTGTAGAGAATTATGTTTCCTACTTTTTATGTTCTATGATATTTTTTGATCAGATGCGTAGTTCTCGAGATATATCAAGATATTTAACAGTTCCGAAGCTGCACCAACATAATAGAGGTACAGAAACTCCGTGGCCTCTTTCTTTGAGATAACCCTGCACTATTGCGAGCTGCAAATGCCACTTCCAGCTTAGCTGTGCAGAAGAAGAACAAGAAGAAGAAGAAATATCTCGAAATATGTCCGTCGGGCTCCTTCCCTTGAGATAAATCTGCAAATATCTCGGAAACGAAGCGAGCTATGGCAAAATGTTGAGAGACTTTTTTGTAGAGAATTAGGTTTCCTACTTTTTATGTTCTATGATATTTTTTGATCAGATGCGTAGTTCTCGAGATATATCAAGATATTTAAAAGTTGCGAAGCCGCACCAACATAATAGAGATACAGAAACACCGTGGCCCCTTTCTTTGAGATAACTCTGCACTATTGCGAGCTGGAAATGCCACTTCCAGTTTAGCTGTGCAGAAGAAGAACAACAAGAAGAAGAAATATCTCGAAATATGTCCGTCAGACCCCTTCCGTTGAGATAAATCTGCAAATATCTCGGAACCGAAGCGAGCTATGGCAAAATGTTAAGATACATTTTCTGTAGACAATTAAGTTTCCTACTTTTTATGTTCTATGATATTTTTTGATCAGATGCGTAGTTCTCGAGATATATCAAGATATTTAAAAGTTCCGAAGTCGCACCAACATAATAGAAATACAGAAACACCGTGGCCCCTTTCTTTGAGATAACTCTGCACTATTGCGAGCTGCAAATGCCACTTCGAGCTTAGCTGTGCAGAAGAAGAACAACAAGAAGAAGAAATATCTCGAAATATGTCCGTCAGACCCCTTCCCTTGAGATAAATCTGCAAATATCTCGGAAACGAAGCGAGCTATGGCAAAATGTTAAGCGACCTTTTTTGTAGAGAATTATGTTTCCTACAATTTACGTTCTATGATATTTTTTGATCAGAAGCGTGGTTCTCGAGATATATCAAGATATTTAAAAGTTGCGAAGCCGCACCAACATAATAGAGATACAGAAACACCGTGGCCCCTTTCTTTGAGATAACTCTGCACTATTGCGAGCTGCAAATGCCACTTCCAGCTTCGCTGTGCAGAAGAAGAACAACAAGAAGAAGAAATATCTCGAAATATGACCGTCAGGCCCCTTCCCTTGAAATACATCTGCAAATATCTCGGAACGGAAGCGAGCTATGGCAAAATGTTAAGAGACCTTTTTTGTAGAGAATTAGGTTTCCTACTTTTTATGTTCTATGATATTTTTTGATCAGATGCGTAGTTCTCGAGATATATCAAGATATTTAAAAGTTCCGAAGCCGCACCAACATAATAGAGGTACAGAAACACCGTGGCCCCTTTCTTTGAGATAACTATGCACTATTGCGCGCTGCAAATGCCACTTCCAGCTTAGCTGTGCAGAAGAAGAACAACAAGAAGAAGAAATATCTCGAAATATGTCCTTCAGGCCCCTTCCCTTGAGATAAATCTGCAAATATCTCGGAAACGAAGCGAGCTATGGCAAAATGTTAAGAGAGCTTTTTTGTAGAGAATTAAGTTTCCTACTCTTTATGTTCTATGATATTTTTTGATCAGGTGCGTAGTTCTCGAGATATATCAAGATATTTGACAGTTCCGAAGCTGCACCAACATAATAGAGGTACAGAAACTCCGTGGCCTCTTTCTTTGAGATAACCCTGCACTATTGCGAGCTGCAAATGCCACTTCCAGCTTAGCTGTGCAGAAGAAGAACAAGAAGAAGAAGAAATATCTCGAAATATGTCCGTCGGGCTCCTTCCCTTGAGATCAGTCTGCAAATATCTCGGAAACGACGCGAGCTATGGCAAAATGTTAAGAGACCTTTTTTGTAGAGAATTATGTTTCCTACTTTTTATGTTCTATGATATTTTTTGATCAGATGCGTAGTTCTCGAGATATATCAAGATATTTAAAAGTTCCGAAGTCGCACCAACATAATGGAGATACAGAAACACCGTGGCCCCTTTCTTTGAGATAACTCTGCACTATTGCGACCTGCAAATGCCACTTCCAGCTTAGCTGTGCAGAAGAAGAACAACAAGAAGAAGAAATATCTCGAAATATGTCCGTCAGGCCCCTTCCCTAGAGATAAATCTGCAAATATCTCGGAAACGAAGCGAGCTATGGCAAAATGTTAAGATACCTTTTTTGTAGAGAATTAAGTTTCCTACTTTTTATGTTCTACGATATTTTTTGATCAGATGCGTAGTTCTCGAGATATATCAAGATATTTAAAAGTTGCGAAGCCGCACCAACATAATAGAGATACAGAAACACCGTGGCCCCTTTCTTTGAGATAACTCTGCACTATTGCGAGCTGCAAATGCCACTTCCAGCTTCGCTGTGCAGAAGAAGAACAACAAGAAGAAGAAATATCTCGAAATATGACCGTCAGGCCCCTTCCCTTGAGATACATCTGCAAATATCTCGGAAACGAAGCGAGCTATGGCAAAATGTTAAGAGACGTTTTTTGTAGAGAATTATGTTTCCTACTTTTTATGTTCTATGATATTTTTTGATCAGATGCGTAGTTCTCGAGATATATCAAGATATTTAACAGTTCCGAAGCTGCACCAACATAATAGAGGTACAGAAACTCCGTGGCCTCTTTCTTTGAGATAACCCTGCACTATTGCGAGCTGCAAATGCCACTTCCAGCTTAGCTGTGCAGAAGAAGAACAAGAAGAAGAAGAAATATCTCGAAATATGTCCGTCGGGCTCCTTCCCTTGAGATAAATCTGCAAATATCTCGGAAACGAAGCGAGCTATGGCAAAATGTTAAGAGACCTTTTTTGTAGAGAATTAGGTTTCCTACTTTTTATGTTCTATGATATTTTTTGATCAGATGCGTAGTTCTCGAGATATATCAAGATATTTAAAAGTTCCGAAGCCGCACCAACATAATAGAGATACAGAAACACCGTGGCCCCTTTCTTTGAGATAACTCTGCACTATTGCGAGCTGCAAATGCCACTTCGAGCATAGCTGTGCAGAAGAAGAACAACAAGAAGAAGAAATATCTCGAAATATGTCCGTCAGACCCGTTCCCTTGAGATAAATCTGCAAATATCTCGGAACCGAAGCGAGCTATGGCAAAATGTTAAGAGACCTTTTTTGTAGAGAATTATGTTTCCTACTTTTTATGTTCTATGATATTTTTTGATCAGATGCGTAGTTCTCGAGATATATCAAGATATTTAAAAGTTGCGAAGCCGCACCAACATAATAGAGATACAGAAACACCGTGGCCCCTTTCTTTGAGATAACTCTGCACTATTGCGAGCTGCAAATGCCACTTCCAGCTTCGCTGTGCAGAAGAAGAACAACAAGAAGAAGAAATATCTCGAAATATGACCGTCAGGCCCCTTCCCTTGAGATAAATCTGCAAATATCTCGGAAACGAAGCGAGCTATGGCAAAATGTTAAGCGACCTTTTTTGTAGAGAATTAGGTTTAGTACTTTTTATGTTCTATGATATTTTTTGATCAGATGCGTAGTTCTCGAGATATATCAAGATATTTAAAAGTTCCGAAGCCGCACCAACATAATAGAGATACAGAAACACCGTGGCCCCTTTCTTTGAGATAACTCTGCACTATTGCGAGCTGCAAATGCCACTTCGAGCTTAGCTGTGCAGAAGAAGAACAACAAGAAGAAGAAATATCTCGAAATATGTCCGTCAGACCCCTTCCCTTGAGATAAATCTGCAAATATCTCGGAACCGAAGCGAGCTATGGCAAAATGTTAAGAGACCTTTTTTGTAGAGAATTATGTTGCCTACTTTTTATGTTCTATGATATTTTTTGATCAGATGCGTAGTTCTCGAGATATATCAAGATATTTAACAGTTCCGAAGCTGCACCAACATAATAGAGGTACAGAAACTCCGTGGCCTCTTTCTTTGAGATAACCCTGCACTATTGCGAGCTGCAAATGCCACTTCCAGCTTAGCTGTGCAGAAGAAGAACAAGAAGAAGAAGAAATATCTCGAAATATGTCCGTCGGGCTCCTTCCCTTGAGATAAATCTGCAAATATCTCGGAAACGAAGCGAGCTATGGCAAAATGTTAAGAGACCTTTTTTGTAGAGAATTAGGTTTCCTACTTTTTATGTTGTATGATATTTTTTGATCAGATGCGTAGTTCTCGAGGTATATCAAGATATTTAAAAGTTCCGAAGCCGCACCAACATAATAGGGATACAGAAACACCGTGGCCCCTTTCTTTGAGATAACTCTGCACTATTGCGAGCTGGAAATGCCACTTCCAGTTTAGCTGTGCAGAAGAAGAACAACGAGAAGAAGAAATATCTCGAAATATGTCCGTCAGGCCCCTTCCCTTGAGATAAATCTGCAAATATCTCGGAAACGAAGCGAGCTATGGCAAAATGTTAAGATACCTTTTTTGTAGAGAATTAAGTTTCCTACTTTTTATGTTCTATGATATTTTTTGATCAGATGCGTAGTTCTCGAGATATATCAAGATATTTAAAAGTTCCGAAGTCGCACCAACATAATAGAGATACAGAAACACCGTGGCCCCTTTCTTTGAGATAACTCTGCACTATTGCGAGCTGGAAATGCCACTTCAAGTTTAGCTGTGCAGAAGAAGAACAACGAGAAGAAGAAATATCTCGAAATATGTCCGTCAGGCCCCTGCCCTTGAGATAAATCTGCAAATATCTCGGAACCGAAGCGAGCTATGGCAAAATGTTACGAGACCTTTTTTGTAGAGAATTATGTTTCCTGCAATTTATGTTCTATGATATTTTTTGATCAGAAGCGTAGTTCTCGAGATATATCAAGATATTTAAAAGTTCCGAAGCCGCACCAACATAATAGAGATACAGAAACACCGTGGCCCCTTTCTTTGAGATAACTCTGCACTATTGCGAGCTGCAAATGCCACTTCGAGCTTAGCTGTGCAGAAGAAGAACAACAAGAAGAAGAAATATCTCGAAATATGTCCGTCAGACCCCTTCCCTTGAGATATATCTGCAAATATCTCGGAAACGAAGCGAGCTATGGCAAAATGTTAAGATACCTTTTTTGTAGAGAATTAAGTTTCCTACTTTTTATGTTCTATGATATTTTTTGATCAGGTGCGTAGTTCTCGAGATATATCAAGATATTTAAAAGTTGCGAAGCCGCACCAACATAATAGAGATACAGAAACACCGTGGCCCCTTTCTTTGAGATAACTCTGCACTATTGCGAGCTGGAAATGCCACTTCCAGTTTAGCTGTGCAGAAGAAGAACAACGAGAAGAAGAAATATCTCGAAATATGTCCGTCAGGCCCCTTCCCTTGAGATAAATCTGCAAATATCACGGAAACGAAGCGAGCTATGGCAAAATGTTAAGATACCTTTTTTGTAGAGAATTAAGTTTCCTACTTTTTATGTTCTATGATATTTTTTGAGCAGATGCGTAGTTCGCGAGATATATCGAGATATTTAAAAGTTCCGAAGCTGCACCAACATAATAGAGGTACAGAAACACCGTGGCCTCTTTCTCTGAGATAACTCTGCACTATTGCGAGCTGCAAATGCCACTTCCAGCTTAACTGTGCAGAAGAAGAACAACAAGAAGAAGAAATATCTCGAAATATGTCCGTCAGGCCCCTTCCCTTGAGATAAATCTGCAAATACCTCGGAAACGAAGCGAGCTATGGCAAAATGTTAAGAGACCTTTTTTGTAGAGAATTAAGTTTCCTACAATTTATGTTCTATGATATTTTTTGATCAGATGCGTAGTTCTCGAGATATATCAAGATATTTAAAAGTTCCGAAGTCGCACCAACATAATGGAGATACAGAAACACCGTGGCCCCTTTCTTTGAGATAACTCTGCACTATTGCGACCTGCAAATGCCACTTCCAGCTTAGCTGTGCAGAAGAAGAACAACAAGAAGAAGAAATATCTCGAAATATGTCCGTCAGGCCCCTTCCCTAGAGATAAATCTGCAAATATCTCGGAAACGAAGCGAGCTATGGCAAAATGTTAAGCGACCTTTTTTGTAGAGAATTAAGTTTCCTACTTTTTATGTTCTACGATATTTTTTGATCAGATGCGTAGTTCTCGAGATATATCAAGATATTTAAAAGTTGCGAAGCCGCACCAACATAATAGAGATACAGAAACACCGTGGCCCCTTTCTTTGAGATAACTCTGCACTATTGCGAGCTGCAAATGCCACTTCGAGCATAGCTGTGCAGAAGAAGAACAACAAGAAGAAGAAATATCTCGAAATATGTCCGTCAGACCCGTTCCCTTGAGATAAATCTGCAAATATCTCGGAACCGAAGCGAGCTATGGCAAAATGTTAAGAGACCTTTTTTGTAGAAAATTATGTTTCCTACTTTTTATGTTCTATGATATTTTTTGATCAGATGCGTAGTTCTCGAGATATATCAAGATATTTAAAAGTTGCGAAGCCGCACCAACATAATAGAGATACAGAAACACCGTGGCCCCTTTCTTTGAGATAACTCTGCACTATTGCGAGCTGCAAATGCCACTTCCAGCTTCGCTGTGCAGAAGAAGAACAACAAGAAGAAGAAATATCTCGAAATATGACCGTCAGGCCCCTTCCCTTGAGATAAATCTGCAAATATCTCGGAAACGAAGCGAGCTATGGCAAAATGTTAAGCGACCTTTTTTGTAGAGAATTAGGTTTAGTACTTTTTATGTTCTATGATATTTTTTGATCCGATGCGTAGTTCTCGAGATATATCAAGATATTTAAAAGTTCCGAAGCCGCACCAACATAATAGAGATACAGAAACACCGTGGCCCCTTTCTTTGAGATAACTCTGCACTATTGCGAGCTGCAAATGCCACTTCGAGCTTAGCTGTGCAGAAGAAGAACAACAAGAAGAAGAAATATCTCGAAATATGTCCGTCAGACCCCTTCCCTTGAGATAAATCTGCAAATATCTCGGAACCGAAGCGAGCTATGGCAAAATGTTAAGAGACCTTTTTTGTAGAGAATTATGTTGCCTACTTTTTATGTTCTATGATATTTTTTGATCAGATGCGTAGTTCTCGAGATATATCAAGATATTTAACAGTTCCGAAGCTGCACCAACATAATAGAGGTACAGAAACTCCGTGGCCTCTTTCTTTGAGATAACCCTGCACTATTGCGAGCTGCAAATGCCACTTCCAGCTTAGCTGTGCAGAAGAAGAACAAGAAGAAGAAGAAATATCTCGAAATATGTCCGTCGGGCTCCTTCCCTTGAGATAAATCTGCAAATATCTCGGAAACGAAGCGAGCTATGGCAAAATGTTAAGAGACCTTTTTTGTAGAGAATTAGGTTTCCTACTTTTTATGTTGTATGATATTTTTTGATCAGATGCGTAGTTCTCGAGATATATCAAGATATTTAAAAGTTCCGAAGCCGCACCAACATAATAGGGATACAGAAACACCGTGGCCCCTTTCTTTGAGATAACTCTGCACTATTGCGAGCTGGAAATGCCACTTCCAGTTTAGCTGTGCAGAAGAAGAACAACGAGAAGAAGAAATATCTCGAAATATGTCCGTCAGGCCCCTTCCCTTGAGATAAATCTGCAAATATCTCGGAAACGAAGCGAGCTATGGCAAAATGTTAAGATACCTTTTTTGTAGAGAATTAAGTTTCCTACTTTTTATGTTCTATGATATTTTTTGATCAGATGCGTAGTTCTCGAGATATATCAAGATATTTAAAAGTTCCGAAGTCGCACCAACATAATAGAGATACAGAAACACCGTGGCCCCTTTCTTTGAGATAACTCTGCACTATTGCGAGCTGGAAATGCCACTTCAAGTTTAGCTGTGCAGAAGAAGAACAACGAGAAGAAGAAATATCTCGAAATATGTCCGTCAGGCCCCTTCCCTTGAGATAAATCTGCAAATATCTCGGAACCGAAGCGAGCTATGGCAAAATGTTACGAGACCTTTTTTGTAGAGAATTATGTTTCCTGCAATTTATGTTCTATGATATTTTTTGATCAGAAGCGTAGTACTCGAGATATATCAAGATATTTAAAAGTTCCGAAGCCGCACCAACATAATAGAGATACAGAAACACCGTGGCCCCTTTCTTTGAGATAACTCTGCACTATTGCGAGCTGCAAATGCCACTTCGAGCTTAGCTGTGCAGAAGAAGAACAACAAGAAGAAGAAATATCTCGAAATATGTCCGTCAGACCCCTTCCCTTGAGATATATCTGCAAATATCTCGGAAACGAAGCGAGCTATGGCAAAATGTTAAGATACCTTTTTTGTAGAGAATTAAGTTTCCTACTTTTTATGTTCTATGATATTTTTTGATCAGGTGCGTAGTTCTCGAGATATATCAAGATATTTAAAAGTTCCGAAGTCGCACCAACATAATAGAGATACAGAAACACCGTGGCCCCTTTCTTTGAGATAACTCTGCACTATTGCGAGCTGGAAATGCCACTTCCAGTTTAGCTGTGCAGAAGAAGAACAACGAGAAGAAGAAATATCTCGAAATATGTCCGTCAGGCCCCTTCCCTTGAGATAAATCTGCAAATATCACGGAAACGAAGCGAGCTATGGCAAAATGTTAAGATACCTTTTTTGTAGAGAATTAAGTTTCCTACTTTTTATGTTCTATGATATTTTTTGATCAGATGCGTAGTTCTCGAGATATATCGAGATATTTAAAAGTTCCGAAGCTGCACCAACATAATAGAGGTACAGAAACACCGTGGCCTCTTTCTCTGAGATAACTCTGCACTATTGCGAGCTGCAAATGCCACTTCCAGCTTAACTGTGCAGAAGAAGAACAACAAGAAGAAGAAATATCTCGAAATATGTCCGTCAGGCCCCTTCCCTTGAGATAAATCTGCAAATACCTCGGAAACGAAGCGAGCTATGGCAAAATGTTAAGAGACCTTTTTTGTAGAGAATTAAGTTTCCTACAATTTATGTTCTATGATATTTTTTGATCAGATGCGTAGTTCTCGAGATATATCAAGATATTTAAAAGTTCCGAAGCCGCACCAACATAATAGAGATACAGAAACACCGTGGCCTCTTTCTTTGAGATAACTCTGCACTATTGCGAGCTGCAAATGCCACTTCCAGCTTAGCTGTGCAGAAGAAGAACAACAAGAAGAAGAAATATCTCGAAATATGTCCGTCAGACCCCTTCCCTTGAGATATATCTGCAAATATCTCGGAAACGAAGCGAGCTATGGCAAAATGTTAAGATACCTTTTTTGTAGAGAATTAAGTTTCCTACTTTTTATGTTCTATGATATTTTTTGATCAGGTGCGTAGTTCTCGAGATATATCAAGATATTTAAAAGTTCCGAAGTCGCACCAACATAATAGAGATACAGAAACACCGTGGCCCCTTTCTTTGAGATAACTCTGCACTATTGCGAGCCGGAAATGCCACTTCCAGTTTAGCTGTGCAGAAGAAGAACAACGAGAAGAAGAAATATCTCGAAATATGTCCGTCAGGCCCCTTCCCTTGAGATAAATCTGCAAATATCTCGGAAACGAAGCGAGCTATGGCAAAATGTTAAGATACCTTTTTTGTAGAGAATTAAGTTTCCTACTTTTTATGTTCTATGATATTTTTTGATCAGATGCGTAGTTCTCGAGATATATCAAGATATTTAAAAGTTCCGAAGCTGCACCAACATAATAGAGGTACAGAAACACCGTGGCCTCTTTCTCTGAGATAACTCTGCACTATTGCGAGCTGCAAATGCCACTTCCAGCTTAACTGTGCAGAAGAAGAACAACAAGAAGAAGAAATATCTCGAAATATGTCCGTCAGGCCCCTTCCCTTGAGATAAATCTGCAAATACCTCGGAAACGAAGCGAGCTATGGCAAAATGTTAGGAGACCTTTTTTGTAGAGAATTAAGTTTCCTACAATTTATGTTCTATGATATTTTTTGATCAGATGCGTAGTTCTCGAGATATATCAAGATATTTAAAAGTTCCGAAGCCGCACCAACATAATAGAGATACAGAAACACCGTGGCCTCTTTCTTTGAGATAACTCTGCACTATTGCGAGCTGCAAATGCCACTTCCAGCTTAGCTGTGCAGAAGAAGAACAACAAGAAGAAGAAATATCTCGAAATATGTCCGTCAGACCCCTTCCCTTGAGATAAATCTGCAAATATCTCGGAAACGAAGCGAGCTATGGCAAGATGTTAAGATACCTTTTTTGTAGAGAATTAAGTTTCCTACTTTTTATGTTCTATGATATTTTTTGATCAGATGCGTAGTTCTCGAGATATATCAAGATATTTAAAAGTTGCGAAGCCGCACCAACATAATAGAGATACAGAAACACCGTGGCCCCTTTCTTTGAGATAACTATGCACTATTGCGCGCTGCAAATGCCACTTCCAGCTTAGCTGTGCAGAAGAAGAACAACAAGAAGAAGAAATATCTCGAAATATGTCCTTCAGGCCCCTTCCCTTGAGATAAATCTGCAAATATCTCGGAAACGAAGCGAGCTATGGCAAAATGTTCAGAGACCTTTTTTGTAGAGAATTAAGTTTCCTACTTTTTATGTTCTATGATATTTTTTGATCAGATGCGTAGTTCTCGAGATATATCAAAATATTTAAAATTTCCGAAGCGGCACCAACATAATAGAGATACAGAAACACCGTGGCCCCTTTCTTTGAGGTAACTCTGCACTATTGCGAGCTGCAAATGCCACGTCCAGCTTAGCTGTGCAGAAGAAGATCCACAAGAAGAAGAAATATCTCAAAATATGTCCGTCAGGCCCCTTCCCTTGAGATAAATCTGCAAATATCTCGGAAACGAAGCGAGCTATGGCAAAATGTTAAGATACCTTTTTTGTAGAGAATTAAGTTTCCTACTTTTTATGTTCTATGATATTTTTTGATCAGATGCGTAGTTCTCGAGATATATCAAGATATTTAAAAGTTCCGAAGCTGCACCAACATAATAGAGGTACAGAAACACCGTGGCCTCTTTCTCTGAGATAACTCTGCACTATTGCGAGCTGCAAATGCCACTTCCAGCTTAACTGTGCAGAAGAAGAACAACAAGAAGAAGAAATATCTCGAAATATGTCCGTCAGGCCCCTTCCCTTGAGATAAATCTGCAAATACCTCGGAAACGAAGCGAGCTATGGCAAAATGTTAAGAGACCTTTTTTGTAGAGAATTAAGTTTCCTACAATTTATGTTCTATGATATTTTTTGATCAGATGCGTAGTTCTCGAGATATATCAAGATATTTAAAAGTTCCGAAGCCGCACCAACATAATAGAGATACAGAAACACCGTGGCCTCTTTCTTTGAGATAACTCTGCACTATTGCGAGCTGCAAATGCCACTTCCAGCTTAGCTGTGCAGAAGAAGAACAACAAGAAGAAGAAATATCTCGAAATATGTCCGTCAGACCCCTTCCCTTGAGATAAATCTGCAAATATCTCGGAAACGAAGCGAGCTATGGCAAAATGTTAAGATACCTTTTTTGTAGAGAATTAAGTTTCCTACTTTTTATGTTCTATGATATTTTTTGATCAGATGCGTAGTTCTCGAGATATATCAAGATATTTAAAAGTTGCGAAGCCCCACCAACATAATAGAGATACAGAAACACCGTGGCCCCTTTCTTTGAGATAACTATGCACTATTGCGCGCTGCAAATGCCACTTCCAGCTTAGCTGTGCAGAAGAAGAACAACAAGAAGAAGAAATATCTCGAAATATGTCCTTCAGGCCCCTTCCCTTGAGATAAATCTGCAAATATCTCGGAAACGAAGCGAGCTATGGCAAAATGTTCAGAGACCTTTTTTGTAGAGAATTAAGTTTCCTACTTTTTATGTTCTATGATATTTTTTGATCAGATGCGTAGTTCTCGAGATATATCAAAATATTTAAAATTTCCGAAGCGGCACCAACATAATAGAGATACAGAAACACCGTGGCCCCTTTCTTTGAGGTAACTCTGCACTATTGCGAGCTGGAAATGCCACTTCAAGTTTAGCTGTGCAGAAGAAGAACAACGAGAAGAAGAAATATCTCGAAATATGTCCGTCAGGCCCCTTCCCTTGAGATAAATCTGCAAATATCTCGGAACCGAAGCGAGCTATGGCAAAATGTTACGAGACCTTTTTTGTAGAGAATTATGTTTCCTGCAATTTATGTTCTATGATATTTTTTGATCAGAAGCGTAGTTCTCGAGATATATCAAGATATTTAAAAGTTCCGAAGCCGCACCAACATAATAGAGATACAGAAACACCGTGGCCCCTTTCTTTGAGATAACTCTGCACTATTGCGAGCTGCAAATGCCACTTCGAGCTTAGCTGTGCAGAAGAAGAACAACAAGAAGAAGAAATATCTCGAAATATGTCCGTCAGACCCCTTCCCTTGAGATATATCTGCAAATATCTCGGAAACGAAGCGAGCTATGGCAAAATGTTAAGATACCTTTTTTGTAGAGAATTAAGTTTCCTACTTTTTATGTTCTATGATATTTTTTGATCAGGTGCGTAGTTCTCGAGATATATCAAGATATTTAAAAGTTCCGAAGTCGCACCAACATAATAGAGATACAGAAACACCGTGGCCCCTTTCTTTGAGATAACTCTGCACTATTGCGAGCTGGAAATGCCACTTCCAGTTTAGCTGTGCAGAAGAAGAACAACGAGAAGAAGAAATATCTCGAAATATGTCCGTCAGGCCCCTTCCCTTGAGATAAATCTGCAAATATCTCGGAAACGAAGCGAGCTATGGCAAAATGTTAAGATACCTTTTTTGTAGAGAATTAAGTTTCCTACTTTTTATGTTCTATGATATTTTTTGATCAGATGCGTAGTTCTCGAGATATATCAAGATATTTAAAAGTTCCGAAGACGCACCAACATAATAGAGATACAGGAACACCGTGGCCCCTTTCTTTGAGATAACTCTGCACTATTGCGAGCTGGAAATGCCACTTCAAGTTTAGCTGTGCAGAAGAAGAACAACGAGAAGAAGAAATATCTCGAAATATGTCCGTCAGGCCCCTTCCCTTGAGATAAATCTGCAAATATCTCGGAACCGAAGCGAGCTATGGCAAAATGTTACGAGACCTTTTTTGTAGAGAATTATGTTTCCTGCAATTTATGTTCTATGATATTTTTTGATCAGAAGCGTAGTTCTCGAGATATATCAAGATATTTAAAAGTTCCGAAGCCGCACCAACATAATAGAGATACAGAAACACCGTGGCCCCTTTCTTTGAGATAACTCTGCACTATTGCGAGCTGCAAATGCCACTTCGAGCTTAGCTGTGCAGAAGAAGAACAACAAGAAGAAGAAATATCTCGAAATATGTCCGTCAGACCCCTTCCCTTGAGATAAATCTGCAAATATCTCGGAAACGAAGCGAGCTATGGCAAAATGTTAAGATACCTTTTTTGTAGAGAATTAAGTTTCCTACTTTTTATGTTCTATGATATTTTTTGATCAGATGCGTAGTTCTCGAGATATATCAAGATATTTAAAAGTTCCGAAGCTGCACCAACATAATAGAGGTACAGAAACACCGTGGCCTCTTTCTCTGAGATAACTCTGCACTATTGCGAGCTGCAAATGCCACTTCCAGCTTAACTGTGCAGAAGAAGAACAACAAGAAGAAGAAATATCTCGAAATATGTCCTTCAGGCCCCTTCCCTTGAGATAAATCTGCAAATATCTCGGAAACGAAGCGAGCTATGGCAAAATGTTCAGAGACCTTTTTTGTAGAGAATTAAGTTTCCTACTTTTTATGTTCTATGATATTTTTTGATCAGATGCGTAGTTCTCGAGATATATCAAAATATTTAAAATTTCCGAAGCGGCACCAACATAATAGAGATACAGAAACACCGTGGCCCCTTTCTTTGAGGTAACTCTGCACTATTGCGAGCTGCAAATGCCACGTCCAGCTTAGCTGTGCAGAAGAAGAACCACAAGAAGAAGAAATATCTCAAAATATGTCCGTCAGGCCCCTTCCCTTGAGATAAATCTGCAAATATCTCGGAAACGAAGCGAGCTATGGCAAAATGTTAAGATACCTTTTTTGTAGAGAATTAAGTTTCCTACTTTTTATGTTCTATGATATTTTTTGATCAGATGCGTAGTTCTCGAGATATATCAAGATATTTAAAAGTTCCGAAGCTGCACCAACATAATAGAGGTACAGAAACACCGTGGCCTCTTTCTCTGAGATAACTCTGCACTATTGCGAGCTGCAAATGCCACTTCCAGCTTAACTGTGCAGAAGAAGAACAACAAGAAGAAGAAATATCTCGAAATATGTCCGTCAGGCCCCTTCCCTTGAGATAAATCTGCAAATACCTCGGAAACGAAGCGAGCTATGGCAAAATGTTAAGAGACCTTTTTTGTAGAGAATTAAGTTTCCTACAATTTATGTTCTATGATATTTTTTGATCAGATGCGTAGTTCTCGAGATATATCAAGATATTTAAAAGTTCCGAAGCCGCACCAACATAATAGAGATACAGAAACACCGTGGCCTCTTTCTTTGAGATAACTCTGCACTATTGCGAGCTGCAAATGCCACTTCCAGCTTAGCTGTGCAGAAGAAGAACAACAAGAAGAAGAAATATCTCGAAATATGTCCGTCAGACCCCTTCCCTTGAGATAAATCTGCAAATATCTCGGAAACGAAGCGAGCTATGGCAAAATGTTAAGATACCTTTTTTGTAGAGAATTAAGTTTCCTACTTTTTATGTTCTATGATATTTTTTGATCAGATGCGTAGTTCTCGAGATATATCAAGATATTTAAAAGTTGCGAAGCCGCACCAACATAATAGAGATACAGAAACACCGTGGCCCCTTTCTTTGAGATAACTATGCACTATTGCGCGCTGCAAATGCCACTTCCAGCTTAGCTGTGCAGAAGAAGAACAACAAGAAGAAGAAATATCTCGAAATATGTCCTTCAGGCCCCTTCCCTTGAGATAAATCTGCAAATATCTCGGAAACGAAGCGAGCTATGGCAAAATGTTTAGAGACCTTTTTTGTAGAGAATTAAGTTTCCTACTTTTTATGTTCTATGATATTTTTTGATCAGATGCGTAGTTCTCGAGATATATCAAAATATTTAAAATTTCCGAAGCGGCACCAACATAATAGAGATACAGAAACACCGTGGCCCCTTTCTTTGAGGTAACTCTGCACTATTGCGAGCTGCAAATGCCACGTCCAGCTTAGCTGTGCAGAAGAAGAACCACAAGAAGAAGAAATATCTCAAAATATGTCCGTCAGGCCCCTTCCCTTGAGATAAATCTGCAAATATCTCGGAAACGAAGCGAGCTATGGCAAAATGTTAAGATACCTTTTTTGTAGAGAATTACGTTTCCTACTTTTTATGTTCTATGATATTTTTTGATCAGATGCGTAGTTCTCGAGATATATGAAGATATTTAAAAGTTCCGAAGCTGCACCAACATAATAGAGGTACAGAAACACCGTGGCCTCTTTCTCTGAGATAACTCTGCACTATTGCGAGCTGCAAATGCCACTTCCAGCTTAGCTGTGCAGAAGAAGAACAACAAGAAGAAGAAATATCTCGAAATATGTCCGTCAGGCACTTTCCCTTGAGATAAATCTGCAAATATCTCGGAAACGAAGCGAGCTAAGGCAAAATGTTAAGAGACCTTTTTTGTGGAGAATTAAGTTTCCTACTTTTTATGTTGTATGATATTTTTTGATCAGATGCGTAGTTCTCGAGATATATCAAGATATTTAAAATTTCCGAAGCGGCACCAACATAATAGAGATACAGAAACACCGTGGCCCCTTTCTTTGAGGTAACTCTGCACTATTGCGAGCTGCAAATGCCACGTCCAGCTTAGCTGTGCAGAAGAAGAACAACAAGAAGAAGAAATATCTCAAAATATGTCCGTCAGGCCCCTTCCCTTGAGATAAATCTGCAAATATCTCGGAAACGAAGCGAGCTATGGCAAAATGTTAAGATACCTTTTTTGTAGAGAATTAAGTTTCCTACTTTTTATGTTCTATGATATTTTTCGATCAGATGCGTAGTTCTCGAGATATATGAAGATATTTAAAAGTTCCGAAGCTGCACCAACATAATAGAGGTACAGAAACACCGTGGCCTCTTTCTCTGAGATAACTCTGCACTATTGCGAGCTCCAAATGCCACTTCCAGCTTAGCTGTGCAGAAGAAGAACAACAAGAAGAAGAAATATCTCGAAATATGTCCGTCAGGCACTTTCCCTTGAGATAAATCTGCAAATATCTCGGAAACGAAGCGAGCTAAGGCAAAATGTTAAGAGACCTTTTTTGTGGAGAATTAAGTTTCCTACTTTTTATGTTGTATGATATTTTTTGATCAGATGCGTAGTTCTCGAGATATATCAAGATATTTAAAAGTTCCAAAGCCGCACCAACATAATAGAGATACAGAAACACCGTGGCCCCTTTCTTTGAGATAACTCTGCACTATTGCGAGCTGGAAATGCCACTTCCAGCTTAGCTGTGCAGAAGAAGAACAAGAAGAAGAAGAAATATCTCGAAATATGTCCGCCAGGCCCCTTCCCTTGAGATAAATCTGCAAATATCTCGGAAACGAAGCGAGCTATGGCAAAATGTTACGCGACCTTTTTTGTAGAGAATTATGTTTCCTACAATTTACGTTCTATGATATTTTTTGATCAGAAGCGTAGTTCTCGAGATATATCGAGATATTTAAAAGTTCCGAAGCCGCACCAACATAATAGAGATACAGAAACACCGTGGCCCGTTTCTTTGAGATAACTCTGCACTATTGCGAGCTGCAAATGCCACTTCCAGCTTAGCTGTGCAGAAGAAGAACAACAAGAAGAAGAAATATCTCGAAATATGTATGTCAGGCCCCTTCCCTTGAGATAAATCTGCAAATATCTCGGAAACGA
Source organism: Osmia lignaria lignaria (assembly GCF_051020975.1). Taxonomy (NCBI): domain Eukaryota; kingdom Metazoa; phylum Arthropoda; class Insecta; order Hymenoptera; family Megachilidae; genus Osmia; species Osmia lignaria. The sequence goes on from NW_027478166.1 coordinate 14,082,181, forward strand.
AGCGAGCTATGGCAAAATGTTAAGAGACCTTTTTTGTAGAGAATTATGTTTCCTACAATTTACGTTCTATGATATTTTTTGATCAGAAGCGTAGTTCTCGAGATATATCAAGATATTTAAAAGTTGCGAAGCCGCACCAACATAATAGAGATACAGAAACACCGTGGCCCCTTTCTTTGAGATAACTCTGCACTATTGCGACCTGCAAATGCCACTTCCAGCTTAGCTGTGCAGACGAAGAACAACAAGAAGAAGAAATATCTCGAAATATGTCCGTCAGACCCCTTCCCTTGAGATATATCTGCAAATATCTCGGAAACGAAGCGAGCTATGGCAAAATGTTAAGACACCTTTTTTGTAGAGAATTAAGTTTCCTACTTTTTATGTTCTATGATATTTTTTGATCAGATGCGTAGTTCTCGAGATATATCAAGATATTTAAAAGTTCCGAAGTCGCACCAACATAATAGAGATACAGAAACACCGTGGCCCCTTTCTTTGAGATAACTCTGCACTATTGCAAGCTGGAAATGCCACTTCAAGTTTAGCTGTGCAGAAGAAGAACAACGAGAAGAAGAAATATCTCGAAATATGTCCGTCAGGCCCCTTCCCTTGAGATAAATCTGCAAATATCTCGGAACCGAAGCGAGCTATGGCAAAATGTTACGAGACCTTTTTTGTAGAGAATTATGTTTCCTGCAATTTATGTTCTATGATATTTTTTGATCAGAAGCGTGGTTCTCGAGATATATCAAGATATTTAAAAGTTCCGAAGCCGCACCAACATAATAGAGATACAGAAACACCGTGGCCCCTTTCTTTGAGATAACTCTGCACTATTGCGAGCTGCAAATGCCACTTCGAGCTTAGCTGTGCAGAAGAAGAACAACAAGAAGAAGAAATATCTCGAAATATGTCCGTCAGACCCATTCCCTTGAGATATATCTGCAAATATCTCGGAAACGAAGCGAGCTATGGCAAAATGTTAAGATACCTTTTTTGTAGAGAATTAAGTTTCCTACTTTTTATGTTCTATGATATTTTTTGATCAGGTGCGTAGTTCTCGAGATATATCAAGATATTTAAAAGTTCCGAAGTCGCACCAACATAATAGAGATACAGAAACACCGTGGCCCCTTTCTTTGAGATAACTCTGCACTATTGCGAGCTGGAAATGCCACTTCCAGTTTAGCTGTGCAGAAGAAGAACAACGAGAAGAAGAAATATCTCGAAATATGTCCGTCAGGACCCTTCCCTTGAGATAAATCTGCAAATATCTCGGAAACGAAGCGAGCTATGGCAAAATGTTAAGATACCTTTTTTGTAGAGAATTAAGTTTCCTACTTTTTATGTTCTATGATATTTTTTGATCAGAAGCGTAGTTCTCGAGATATATCAAGATATTTAAAAGTTCCGAAGCCGCACCAACATAATAGAGATACAGAAACACCGTGGCCCCTTTCTTTGAGATAACTCTGCACTATTGCGAGCTGCAAATGCCACTTCGAGCTTAGCTGTGCAGAAGAAGAACAACGAGAAGAAGAAATATCTCGAAATATGTCCGTCAGGCCCCTTCCCTTGAGATAAATCTGCAAATATCTCGGAACCGAAGCGAGCTATGGCAAAATGTTACGAGACCTTTTTTGTAGAGAATTATGTTTCCTGCAATTTATGTTCTATGATATTTTTTGATCAGAAGCGTAGTTCTCGAGATATATCAAGATATTTAAAAGTTCCGAAGCCGCACCAACATAATAGAGATACAGAAACACCGTGGCCCCTTTCTTTGAGATAACTCTGCACTATTGCGAGCTGGAAATGCCACTTCCAGTTTAGCTGTGCAGAAGAAGAACAACGAGAAGAAGAAATATCTCGAAATATGTCCGTCAGGACCCTTCCCTTGAGATAAATCTGCAAATATCTCGGAAACGAAGCGAGCTATGGCAAAATGTTAAGATACCTTTTTTGTAGAGAATTAAGTTTCCTACTTTTTATGTTCTATGATATTTTTTGATCAGATGCGTAGTTCTCGAGATATATCAAGATATTTAAAAGTTCCGAAGCTGCACCAACATAATAGAGGTACAGAAACACCGTGGCCTCTTTCTCTGAGATAACTCTGCACTATTGCGAGCTGCAAATGCCACTTCCAGCTTAACTGTGCAGAAGAAGAACAACAAGAAGAAGAAATATCTCGAAATATGTCCGTCAGGCCCCTTCCCTTGAGATAAATCTGCAAATACCTCGGAAACGAAGCGAGCTATGGCAAAATGTTAAGAGACCTTTTTTGTAGAGAATTAAGTTTCCTACAATTTATGTTCTATGATATTTTTTGATCAGATGCGTAGTTCTCGAGATATATCAAGATATTTAAAAGTTCCGAAGCCGCACCAACATAATAGAGATACAGAAACACCGTGGCCTCTTTCTTTGAGATAACTCTGCACTATTGCGAGCTGCAAATGCCACTTCCAGCTTAGCTGTGCAGAAGAAGAACAACAAGAAGAAGAAATATCTCGAAATATGTCCGTCAGACCCCTTCCCTTGAGATAAATCTGCAAATATCTCGGAAACGAAGCGAGCTATGGCAAAATGTTAAGATACCTTTTTTGTAGAGAATTAAGTTTCCTACTTTTTATGTTCTATGATATTTTTTGATCAGATGCGTAGTTCTCGAGATATATCAAGATATTTAAAAGTTGCGAAGCCGCACCAACATAATAGAGATACAGAAACACCGTGGCCCCTTTCTTTGAGATAACTATGCACTATTGCGCGCTGCAAATGCCACTTCCAGCTTAGCTGTGCAGAAGAAGAACAACAAGAAGAAGAAATATCTCGAAATATGTCCTTCAGGCCCCTTCCCTTGAGATAAATCTGCAAATATCTCGGAAACGAAGCGAGCTATGGCAAAATGTTCAGAGACCTTTTTTGTAGAGAATTAAGTTTCCTACTTTTTATGTTCTATGATATTTTTTGATCAGATGCGTAGTTCTCAAGATATATCAAAATATTTAAAATTTCCGAAGCGGCACCAACATAATAGAGATACAGAAACACCGTGGCCCCTTTCTTTGAGGTAACTCTGCACTATTGCGAGCTGCAAATGCCACGTCCAGCTTAGCTGTGCAGAAGAAGATCCACAAGAAGAAGAAATATCTCAAAATATGTCCGTCAGGCCCCTTCCCTTGAGATAAATCTGCAAATATCTCGGAAACGAAGCGAGCTATGGCAAAATGTTAAGAGACCTTTGTTGTAGAGAATTATGTTTCCTACAATTTACGTTCTATGATATTTTTTGATCAGAAGCGTAGTTCTCGAGATATATCAAGATATTTAAAAGTTGCGAAGCCGCACCAACATAATAGAGATACAGAAACACCGTGGCCCCTTTCTTTGAGATAACTCTGCACTATTGCGACCTGCAAATGCCACTTCCAGCTTAGCTGTGCAGAAGAAGAACAACAAGAAGAAGAAATATCTCGAAATATGTCCTTCAGGCCCCTTCCCTTGAGATAAATCTGCAAATATCTCGGAAACGAAGCGAGCTATGGCAAAATGTTTAGAGACCTTTTTTGTAGAGAATTAAGTTTCCTACTTTTTATGTTCTATGATATTTTTTGATCAGATGCGTAGTTCTCGAGATATATCAAAATATTTAAAATTTCCGAAGCGGCACCAACATAATAGAGATACAGAAACACCGTGGCCCCTTTCTTTGAGGTAACTCTGCACTATTGCGAGCTGCAAATGCCACGTCCAGCTTAGCTGTGCAGAAGAAGAACCACAAGAAGAAGAAATATCTCAAAATATGTCCGTCAGGCCCCTTCCCTTGAGATAAATCTGCAAATATCTCGGAAACGAAGCGAGCTATGGCAAAATGTTAAGATACCTTTTTTGTAGAGAATTACGTTTCCTACTTTTTATGTTCTATGATATTTTTTGATCAGATGCGTAGTTCTCGAGATATATGAAGATATTTAAAAGTTCCGAAGCTGCACCAACATAATAGAGGTACAGAAACACCGTGGCCTCTTTCTCTGAGATAACTCTGCACTATTGCGAGCTGCAAATGCCACTTCCAGCTTAGCTGTGCAGAAGAAGAACAACAAGAAGAAGAAATATCTCGAAATATGTCCGTCAGGCACTTTCCCTTGAGATAAATCTGCAAATATCTCGGAAACGAAGCGAGCTAAGGCAAAATGTTAAGAGACCTTTTTTGTGGAGAATTAAGTTTCCTACTTTTTATGTTGTATGATATTTTTTGATCAGATGCGTAGTTCTCGAGATATATCAAGATATTTAAAATTTCCGAAGCGGCACCAACATAATAGAGATACAGAAACACCGTGGCCCCTTTCTTTGAGGTAACTCTGCACTATTGCGAGCTGCAAATGCCACGTCCAGCTTAGCTGTGCAGAAGAAGAACAACAAGAAGAAGAAATATCTCAAAATATGTCCGTCAGGCCCCTTCCCTTGAGATAAATCTGCAAATATCTCGGAAACGAAGCGAGCTATGGCAAAATGTTAAGATACCTTTTTTGTAGAGAATTAAGTTTCCTACTTTTTATGTTCTATGATATTTTTCGATCAGATGCGTAGTTCTCGAGATATATGAAGATATTTAAAAGTTCCGAAGCTGCACCAACATAATAGAGGTACAGAAACACCGTGGCCTCTTTCTCTGAGATAACTCTGCACTATTGCGAGCTCCAAATGCCACTTCCAGCTTAGCTGTGCAGAAGAAGAACAACAAGAAGAAGAAATATCTCGAAATATGTCCGTCAGGCACTTTCCCTTGAGATAAATCTGCAAATATCTCGGAAACGAAGCGAGCTAAGGCAAAATGTTAAGAGACCTTTTTTGTGGAGAATTAAGTTTCCTACTTTTTATGTTGTATGATATTTTTTGATCAGATGCGTAGTTCTCGAGATATATCAAGATATTTAAAAGTTCCAAAGCCGCACCAACATAATAGAGATACAGAAACACCGTGGCCCCTTTCTTTGAGATAACTCTGCACTATTGCGAGCTGGAAATGCCACTTCCAGCTTAGCTGTGCAGAAGAAGAACAAGAAGAAGAAGAAATATCTCGAAATATGTCCGCCAGGCCCCTTCCCTTGAGATAAATCTGCAAATATCTCGGAAACGAAGCGAGCTATGGCAAAATGTTACGCGACCTTTTTTGTAGAGAATTATGTTTCCTACAATTTACGTTCTATGATATTTTTTGATCAGAAGCGTAGTTCTCGAGATATATCGAGATATTTAAAAGTTCCGAAGCCGCACCAACATAATAGAGATACAGAAACACCGTGGCCCGTTTCTTTGAGATAACTCTGCACTATTGCGAGCTGCAAATGCCACTTCCAGCTTAGCTGTGCAGAAGAAGAACAACAAGAAGAAGAAATATCTCGAAATATGTATGTCAGGCCCCTTCCCTTGAGATAAATCTGCAAATATCTCGGAAACGAAGCGAGCTATGGCAAAATGTTAAGAGACCTTTTTTGTAGAGAATTATGTTTCCTACAATTTACGTTCTATGATATTTTTTGATCAGAAGCGTAGTTCTCGAGATATATCAAGATATTTAAAAGTTGCGAAGCCGCACCAACATAATAGAGATACAGAAACACCGTGGCCCCTTTCTTTGAGATAACTCTGCACTATTGCGACCTGCAAATGCCACTTCCAGCTTAGCTGTGCAGACGAAGAACAACAAGAAGAAGAAATATCTCGAAATATGTCCGTCAGACCCCTTCCCTTGAGATATATCTGCAAATATCTCGGAAACGAAGCGAGCTATGGCAAAATGTTAAGACACCTTTTTTGTAGAGAATTAAGTTTCCTACTTTTTATGTTCTATGATATTTTTTGATCAGATGCGTAGTTCTCGAGATATATCAAGATATTTAAAAGTTCCGAAGTCGCACCAACATAATAGAGATACAGAAACACCGTGGCCCCTTTCTTTGAGATAACTCTGCACTATTGCAAGCTGGAAATGCCACTTCAAGTTTAGCTGTGCAGAAGAAGAACAACGAGAAGAAGAAATATCTCGAAATATGTCCGTCAGGCCCCTTCCCTTGAGATAAATCTGCAAATATCTCGGAACCGAAGCGAGCTATGGCAAAATGTTACGAGACCTTTTTTGTAGAGAATTATGTTTCCTGCAATTTATGTTCTATGATATTTTTTGATCAGAAGCGTGGTTCTCGAGATATATCAAGATATTTAAAAGTTCCGAAGCCGCACCAACATAATAGAGATACAGAAACACCGTGGCCCCTTTCTTTGAGATAACTCTGCACTATTGCGAGCTGCAAATGCCACTTCGAGCTTAGCTGTGCAGAAGAAGAACAACAAGAAGAAGAAATATCTCGAAATATGTCCGTCAGACCCATTCCCTTGAGATATATCTGCAAATATCTCGGAAACGAAGCGAGCTATGGCAAAATGTTAAGATACCTTTTTTGTAGAGAATTAAGTTTCCTACTTTTTATGTTCTATGATATTTTTTGATCAGGTGCGTAGTTCTCGAGATATATCAAGATATTTAAAAGTTCCGAAGTCGCACCAACATAATAGAGATACAGAAACACCGTGGCCCCTTTCTTTGAGATAACTCTGCACTATTGCGAGCTGGAAATGCCACTTCCAGTTTAGCTGTGCAGAAGAAGAACAACGAGAAGAAGAAATATCTCGAAATATGTCCGTCAGGACCCTTCCCTTGAGATAAATCTGCAAATATCTCGGAAACGAAGCGAGCTATGGCAAAATGTTAAGATACCTTTTTTGTAGAGAATTAAGTTTCCTACTTTTTATGTTCTATGATATTTTTTGATCAGAAGCGTAGTTCTCGAGATATATCAAGATATTTAAAAGTTCCGAAGCCGCACCAACATAATAGAGATACAGAAACACCGTGGCCCCTTTCTTTGAGATAACTCTGCACTATTGCGAGCTGCAAATGCCACTTCGAGCTTAGCTGTGCAGAAGAAGAACAACAAGAAGAAGAAATATCTCGAAATATGTCCGTCAGACCCCTTCCCTTGAGATATATCTGCAAATATCTCGGAAACGAAGCGAGCTATGGCAAAATGTTAAGATACCTTTTTTGTAGAGAATTAAGTTTCCTACTTTTTATGTTCTATGATATTTTTTGATCAGGTGCGTAGTTCTCGAGATATATCAAGATATTTAAAAGTTCCGAAGTCGCACCAACATAATAGAGATACAGAAACACCGTGGCCCCTTTCTTTGAGATAACTCTGCACTATTGCGAGCTGGAAATGCCACTTCCAGTTTAGCTGTGCAGAAGAAGAACAACGAGAAGAAGAAATATCTCGAAATATGTCCGTCAGGACCCTTCCCTTGAGATAAATCTGCAAATATCTCGGAAACGAAGCGAGCTATGGCAAAATGTTAAGATACCTTTTTTGTAGAGAATTAAGTTTCCTACTTTTTATGTTCTATGATATTTTTTGATCAGATGCGTAGTTCTCGAGATATATCAAGATATTTAAAAGTTCCGAAGCTGCACCAACATAATAGAGGTACAGAAACACCGTGGCCTCTTTCTCTGAGATAACTCTGCACTATTGCGAGCTGCAAATGCCACTTCCAGCTTAACTGTGCAGAAGAAGAACAACAAGAAGAAGAAATATCTCGAAATATGTCCGTCAGGCCCCTTCCCTTGAGATAAATCTGCAAATACCTCGGAAACGAAGCGAGCTATGGCAAAATGTTAAGAGACCTTTTTTGTAGAGAATTAAGTTTCCTACAATTTATGTTCTATGATATTTTTTGATCAGATGCGTAGTTCTCGAGATATATCAAGATATTTAAAAGTTCCGAAGCCGCACCAACATAATAGAGATACAGAAACACCGTGGCCTCTTTCTTTGAGATAACTCTGCACTATTGCGAGCTGCAAATGCCACTTCCAGCTTAGCTGTGCAGAAGAAGAACAACAAGAAGAAGAAATATCTCGAAATATGTCCGTCAGACCCCTTCCCTTGAGATAAATCTGCAAATATCTCGGAAACGAAGCGAGCTATGGCAAAATGTTAAGATACCTTTTTTGTAGAGAATTAAGTTTCCTACTTTTTATGTTCTATGATATTTTTTGATCAGATGCGTAGTTCTCGAGATATATCAAGATATTTAAAAGTTGCGAAGCCGCACCAACATAATAGAGATACAGAAACACCGTGGCCCCTTTCTTTGAGATAACTATGCACTATTGCGCGCTGCAAATGCCACTTCCAGCTTAGCTGTGCAGAAGAAGAACAACAAGAAGAAGAAATATCTCGAAATATGTCCTTCAGGCCCCTTCCCTTGAGATAAATCTGCAAATATCTCGGAAACGAAGCGAGCTATGGCAAAATGTTCAGAGACCTTTTTTGTAGAGAATTAAGTTTCCTACTTTTTATGTTCTATGATATTTTTTGATCAGATGCGTAGTTCTCAAGATATATCAAAATATTTAAAATTTCCGAAGCGGCACCAACATAATAGAGATACAGAAACACCGTGGCCCCTTTCTTTGAGGTAACTCTGCACTATTGCGAGCTGCAAATGCCACGTCCAGCTTAGCTGTGCAGAAGAAGATCCACAAGAAGAAGAAATATCTCAAAATATGTCCGTCAGGCCCCTTCCCTTGAGATAAATCTGCAAATATCTCGGAAACGAAGCGAGCTATGGCAAAATGTTAAGAGACCTTTGTTGTAGAGAATTATGTTTCCTACAATTTACGTTCTATGATATTTTTTGATCAGAAGCGTAGTTCTCGAGATATATCAAGATATTTAAAAGTTGCGAAGCCGCACCAACATAATAGAGATACAGAAACACCGTGGCCCCTTTCTTTGAGATAACTCTGCACTATTGCGACCTGCAAATGCCACTTCCAGCTTAGCTGTGCAGAAGAAGAACAACAAGAAGAAGAAATATCTCGAAATATGTCCGTCAGGCCCCTTCCCTTGAGATAAATCTGCAAATATCTCGGAAACGAAGCGAGCTATGGCAAAATGTTAAGATACCTTTTTTGTAGAGAATTAAGTTTCCTACTTTTTATGTTCTATGATATTTTTTGATCAGATGCGTAGTTCTCGAGATATATCAAGATATTTAAAAGTTGCGAAGCCGCACCAACATAATAGAGATACAGAAACACCGTGGCCCCGTTCTTTGAGATAACTATGCACTATTGCGCGCTGCAAATGCCACTTCCAGCTTAGCTGTGCAGAAGAAGAACAACAAGAAGAAGAAATATCTCGAAATATGTCCTTCAGGCCCCTTCCCTTGAGATACATCTGCAAATATCTCGGAAACGAAGCGAGCTATGGCAAAATGTTCAGAGACCTTTTTTGTAGAGAATTAACTTTCCTACTTTTTATGTTCTATGATATTTTTTGATCAGATGCGTAGTTCTCGAGATATATCAAAATATTTAAAATTTCCGAAGCGGCACCAACATAATAGAGATACAGAAACACCGTGGCCCCTTTCTTTGAGGTAACTCTGCACTATTGCGAGCTGCAAATGCCACGTCCAGCTTAGCTGTGCAGAAGAAGAACCACAAGAAGAAGAAATATCTCAAAATATGTCCGTCAGGCCCCTTCCCTTGAGATAAATCTGCAAATATCTCGGAAACGAAGCGAGCTATGGCAAAATGTTAAGAGACCTTTTTTGTAGAGAATTAAGTTTCCTACTTTTTATGTTCTACGATATTTTTTGATCAGATGCGTAGTTCTCGAGATATATCAAGATATTTAAAAGCTCCGAAGCCGCACCAACATAATAGAGATACAGAAACACCGTGGCCCCTTTCTTTGAGATAACTCTGCACTATTGCGAGCTGCAAATGCCACTTCCAGCTTAGCTGTGCAGAAGAAGAACAACAAGAAGAAGAAATATCTCAAAATATGTCCGTCAGGCCCCTTCCCTTGAGATAAATCTGCAAATATCTCGGAAACGAAGCGAGCTATGGCAAAATGTTGAGATACCTTTTTTGTAGAGAATTAAGTTTCCTACTTTTTATGTTCTATGATATTTTTTGATCAGATGCGTAGTTCTCGAGATATATCAAGATATTTAAAAGTTCCGAAGCTGCACCAACATAATAGAGGTACAGAAACACCGTGGCCTCTTTCTGTGAGATAACTCTGCACTATTGCGAGCTGCAAATGCCACTTCCAGCTTAACTGTGCAGAAGAAGAACAACAAGAAGAAGAAATATCTCAAAATATGTCCGTCAGGCCCCTTCCCTTGAGATAAATCTGCAAATACCTCGGAAACGAAGCGAGCTATGGCAAAATGTTAAGAGACCTTTTCTGTAGAGAATTAAGTTTCCTACAATTTATGTTCTATGACATTTTTTGATCAGATGCGTAGTTCTCGAGATATATCAAGATATTTAAAAGTTCCGAAGCCGCACCAACATAATAGAGATACAGAAACACCGTGGCCCCTTTCTTTGAGATAACTATGCACTATTGCGCGCTGCAAATGCCACTTCCAGCTTAGCTCTGCAGAAGAAGAACAACAAGAAGAAGAAATATTTCGAAATATGTCCGTCAGGCCCCTTCCCTTGAGATAAATCTGCAAATATCTCGGAAACGAAGCGAGCTATGGCAAAATGTTAAGAGACCTTTTTTGTAGAGAATTAAGTTTCCTACTTTTTATGTTCTACGATATTTTTTGATCAGATGCGTAGTTCTCGAGATATATCAAGATATTTAAAAGCTCCGAAGCCGCACCAACATAATAGAGATACAGAAACACCGTGGCCCCTTTCTTTGAGATAACTCTGCACTATTGCGAGCTGCAAATGCCACTTCCAGCTTAGCTGTGCAGAAGAAGAACAACAAGAAGAAGAAATATCTCAAAATATGTCCGTCAGGCCCCTTCCCTTGAGATAAATCTGCAAATATCTCGGAAACGAAGCGAGCTATGGCAAAATGTTGAGATACCTTTTTTGTAGAGAATTAAGTTTCCTACTTTTTATGTTCTATGATATTTTTTGATCAGATGCGTAGTTCTCGAGATATATCAAGATATTTAAAAGTTCCGAAGCTGCACCAACATAATAGAGGTACAGAAACACCGTGGCCTCTTTCTGTGAGATAACTCTGCACTATTGCGAGCTGCAAATGCCACTTCCAGCTTAACTGTGCAGAAGAAGAACAACAAGAAGAAGAAATATCTCAAAATATGTCCGTCAGGCCCCTTCCCTTGAGATAAATCTGCAAATACCTCGGAAACGAAGCGAGCTATGGCAAAATGTTAAGAGACCTTTTCTGTAGAGAATTAAGTTTCCTACAATTTATGTTCTATGACATTTTTTGATCAGATGCGTAGTTCTCGAGATATATCAAGATATTTAAAAGTTCCGAAGCCGCACCAACATAATAGAGATACAGAAACACCGTGGCCTCTTTCTTTGAGATAACTCTGCACTATTGCGAGCTGCAAATGCCACTTCCAGCTTAGCTGTGCAGAAGAAGAACAACAAGAAGAAGAAATATCTCGAAATATGTCCGTCAGGCCCCTTCCCTTGAGATAAATCTGCAAATATCTCGGAAACGAAGCGAGCTATGGCAAAATGTTAAGATACCTTTTTTGTAGAGAATTAAGTTTCCTACTTCTTATGTTCTATGATATTTTTTGATCAGATGCGTAGTTCTCGAGATATATCAAGATATTTAAAAGTTGCGAAGCCGCACCAACATAATAGAGATACAGAAACACCGTGGCCCCTTTCTTTGAGATAACTATGCACTATTGCGCGCTGCAAATGCCACTTCCAGCTTAGCTCTGCAGAAGAAGAACAACAAGAAGAAGAAATATCTCGAAATATGTCCGTCAGGCCCCTTCCCTTGAGATAAATCTGCAAATATCTCGGAAACGAAGCGAGCTATGGCAAAATGTTAAGATACCTTTTTTGTAGAGAATTAAGTTTCCTACTTTTTATGTTCTATGATATTTTTTGATCAGATGCGTAGTTCTCGAGATATATCAAGATATTTAAAAGTTCCGAAGCTGCACCAACATAATAGAGGTACAGAAACACCGTGGCCTCTTTCTGTGAGATAACTCTGCACTATTGCGAGCTGCAAATGCCACTTCCAGCTTAACTGTGCAGAAGAAGAACAACAAGAAGAAGAAATATCTCAAAATATGTCCGTCAGGCCCCTTCCCTTGAGATAAATCTGCAAATACCTCGGAAACGAAGCGAGCTATGGCAAAATGTTAAGAGACCTTTTCTGTAGAGAATTAAGTTTCCTACAATTTATGTTCTATGACATTTTTTGATCAGATGCGTAGTTCTCGAGATATATCAAGATATTTAAAAGTTCCGAAGCCGCACCAACATAATAGAGATACAGAAACACCGTGGCCCCTTTCTTTGAGATAACTATGCACTATTGCGCGCTGCAAATGCCACTTCCAGCTTAGCTCTGCAGAAGAAGAACAACAAGAAGAAGAAATATTTCGAAATATGTCCGTCAGGCCCCTTCCCTTGAGATAAATCTGCAAATATCTCGGAAACGAAGCGAGCTATGGCAAAATGTTAAGAGACCTTTTTTGTAGAGAATTAAGTTTCCTACTTTTTATGTTCTACGATATTTTTTGATCAGATGCGTAGTTCTCGAGATATATCAAGATATTTAAAAGCTCCGAAGCCGCACCAACATAATAGAGATACAGAAACACCGTGGCCCCTTTCTTTGAGATAACTCTGCACTATTGCGAGCTGCAAATGCCACTTCCAGCTTAGCTGTGCAGAAGAAGAACAACAAGAAGAAGAAATATCTCAAAATATGTCCGTCAGGCCCCTTCCCTTGAGATAAATCTGCAAATATCTCGGAAACGAAGCGAGCTATGGCAAAATGTTGAGATACCTTTTTTGTAGAGAATTAAGTTTCCTACTTTTTATGTTCTATGATATTTTTTGATCAGATGCGTAGTTCTCGAGATATATCAAGATATTTAAAAGTTCCGAAGCTGCACCAACATAATAGAGGTACAGAAACACCGTGGCCTCTTTCTGTGAGATAACTCTGCACTATTGCGAGCTGCAAATGCCACTTCCAGCTTAACTGTGCAGAAGAAGAACAACAAGAAGAAGAAATATCTCAAAATATGTCCGTCAGGCCCCTTCCCTTGAGATAAATCTGCAAATACCTCGGAAACGAAGCGAGCTATGGCAAAATGTTAAGAGACCTTTTCTGTAGAGAATTAAGTTTCCTACAATTTATGTTCTATGACATTTTTTGATCAGATGCGTAGTTCTCGAGATATATCAAGATATTTAAAAGTTCCGAAGCCGCACCAACATAATAGAGATACAGAAACACCGTGGCCTCTTTCTTTGAGATAACTCTGCACTATTGCGAGCTGCAAATGCCACTTCCAGCTTAGCTGTGCAGAAGAAGAACAACAAGAAGAAGAAATATCTCGAAATATGTCCGTCAGGCCCCTTCCCTTGAGATAAATCTGCAAATATCTCGGAAACGAAGCGAGCTATGGCAAAATGTTAAGATACCTTTTTTGTAGAGAATTAAGTTTCCTACTTCTTATGTTCTATGATATTTTTTGATCAGATGCGTAGTTCTCGAGATATATCAAGATATTTAAAAGTTGCGAAGCCGCACCAACATAATAGAGATACAGAAACACCGTGGCCCCTTTCTTTGAGATAACTATGCACTATTGCGCGCTGCAAATGCCACTTCCAGCTTAGCTCTGCAGAAGAAGAACAACAAGAAGAAGAAATATCTCGAAATATGTCCGTCAGGCCCCTTCCCTTGAGATAAATCTGCAAATATCTCGGAAACGAAGCGAGCTATGGCAAAATGTTAAGATACCTTTTTTGTAGAGAATTAAGTTTCCTACTTCTTATGTTCTATGATATTTTTTGATCAGATGCGTAGTTCTCGAGATATATCAAGATATTTAAAAGTTGCGAAGCCGCACCAACATAATAGAGATACAGAAACACCGTGGCCCCTTTCTTTGAGATAACTATGCACTATTGCGCGCTGCAAATGCCACTTCCAGCTTAGCTCTGCAGAAGAAGAACAACAAGAAGAAGAAATATTTCGAAATATGTCCGTCAGGCCCCTTCCCTTGAGATAAATCTGCAAATATCTCGGAAACGAAGCGAGCTATGGCAAAATGTTAAGAGACCTTTTTTGTAGAGAATTAAGTTTCCTACTTTTTATGTTCTACGATATTATTTGATCAGATGCGTAGTTCTCGAGATATATCAAGATATTTAAAAGTTGCGAAGCCGCACCAACATAATAGAGATACAGAAACACCGTGGCCCCTTTCTTTGAGATAACTATGCACTATTGCGCGCTGCAAATGCCACTTCCAGCTTAGCTCTGCAGAAGAAGAACAACAAGAAGAAGAAATATTTCGAAATATGTCCGTCAGGCCCCTTCCCTTGAGATAAATCTGCAAATATCTCGGAAACGAAGCGAGCTATGGCAAAATGTTAAGAGACCTTTTTTGTAGAGAATTAAGTTTCCTACTTTTTATGTTCTACGATATTTTTTGATCAGATGCGTAGTTCTCGAGATATATCAAGATATTTAAAAGTTCCGAAGCTGCACCAACATAATAGAGGTACAGAAACACCGTGGCCTCTTTCTCTGAGATAACTCTGCACTATTGCGAGCTGCAAATGCCACTTCCAGCTTAACTGTGCAGAAGAAGAACAACAAGAAGAAGAAATATCTCAAAATATGTCCGTCAGGCCCCTTCCCTTGAGATAAATCTGCAAATACCTCGGAAACGAAGCGAGCTATGGCAAAATGTTAAGAGACCTTTTTTGTAGAGAATTAAGTTTCCTACAATTTATGTTCTATGACATTTTTTGATCAGATGCGTAGTTCTCGAGATATATCAAGATATTTAAAATTTCCGAAGCGGCACCAACATAATAGAGATACAGAAACACCGTGGCCCCTTTCTTTGAGGTAACTCTGCACTATTGCGAGCTGCAAATGCCACGTCCAGCTTAGCTGTGCAGAAGAAGAACCACAAGAAGAAGAAATATCTCAAAATATGTCCGTCAGGCCCCTTCCCTTGAGATAAATCTGCAAATATCTCGGAAACGAAGTGAGCTATGGCAAAATGTTAAGATACCTTTTTTGTAGAGAATTAAGTTTCCTACTTTTTATATTCTATGATATTTTTTGATCAGATGCGTAGTTCTCGAGATATATCAAGATATTTAAAAGTTCCGAAGCTGCACCAACATAATAGAGGTACAGAAACACCGTGGCCTCTTTCTCTGAGATAACTCTGCACTATTGCGAGCTGCAAATGCCACTTCCAGCTTAACTGTGCAGAAGAAGAACAACAAGAAGAAGAAATATCTCGAAATATGTCCGTCAGGCCCCTTCCCTTGAGATAAATCTGCAAATACCTCGGAAACGAAGCGAGCTATGGCAAAATGTTAAGAGACCTTTTTTGTAGAGAATTAAGTTTCCTACAATTTATGTTCTATGATATTTTTTGATCAGATGCGTAGTTCTCGAGATATATCAAGATATTTAAAAGTTCCGAAGCTGCACCAACATAATAGAGATACAGAAACACCGTGGCCTCTTTCTTTGAGATAACTCTGCACTATTGCGAGCTGCAAATGCCACTTCCAGCTTAGCTGTGCAGAAGAAGAACAACAAGAAGAAGAAATATCTCGAAATATGTCCGTCAGACCCCTTCCCTTGAGATAAATCTGCAAATATCTCGGAAACGAAGCGAGCTATGGCAAAATGTTAAGATACCTTTTTTGTAGAGAATTAAGTTTCCTACTTTTTATGTTCTATGATATTTTTTGATCAGATGCGTAGTTCTCGAGATATATCAAGATATTTAAAAGTTGCGAAGCCGCACCAACATAATAGAGATACAGAAACACCGTGGCCCCTTTCTTTGAGATAACTATGCACTATTGCGCGCTGCAAATGCCACTTCCAGCTTAGCTGTGCAGAAGAAGAACAACAAGAAGAAGAAATATCTCGAAATATGTCCTTCAGGCCCCTTCCCTTGAGATAAATCTGCAAATATCTCGGAAACGAAGCGAGCTATGGCAAAATGTTCAGAGACCTTTTTTGTAGAGAATTAACTTTCCTACTTTTTATGTTCTATGATATTTTTTGATCAGATGCGTAGTTCTCGAGATATATCAAAATATTTAAAATTTCCGAAGCGGCACCAACATAATAGAGATACAGAAACACCGTGGCCCCTTTCTTTGAGGTAACTCTGCACTATTGCGAGCTGCAAATGCCACGTCCAGCTTAGCTGTGCAGAAGAAGAACCACAAGAAGAAGAAATATCTCAAAATATGTCCGTCAGGCCCCTTCCCTTGAGATAAATCTGCAAATATCTCGGAAACGAAGCGAGCTATGGCAAAATGTTAAGATACCTTTTTTGTAGAGAATTAAGTTTCCTACTTTTTATGTTCTATGATATTTTTTGATCAGATGCGTAGTTCTCGAGATATATCAAGATATTTAAAAGTTCCGAAGCTGCACCAACATAATAGAGGTACAGAAACACCGTGGCCTCTTTCTCTGAGATAACTCTGCACTATTGCGAGCTGCAAATGCCACTTCCAGCTTAACTGTGCAGAAGAAGAACAACAAGAAGAAGAAATATCTCGAAATATGTCCGTCAGGCCCCTTCCCTTGAGATAAATCTGCAAATATCTCGGAAACGAAGCGAGCTATGGCAAAATGTTAAGATACCTTTTTTGTAGAGAATTAAGTTTCCTACTTCTTATGTTCTATGATATTTTTTGATCAGATGCGTAGTTCTCGAGATATATCAAGATATTTAAAAGTTGCGAAGCAGCACCAACATAATAGAGATACAGAAACACCGTGGCCCCTTTCTTTGAGATAACTATGCACTATTGCGCGCTGCAAATGCCACTTCCAGCTTAGCTCTGCAGAAGAAGAACAACAAGAAGAAGAAATATTTCGAAATATGTCCGTCAGGCCCCTTCCCTTGAGATAAATCTGCAAATATTTCGGAAACGAAGCGAGCTATGGCAAAATGTTAAGAGACCTTTTTTGTAGAGAATTAAGTTTCCTACTTTTTATGTTCTACGATATTTTTTGATCAGATGCGTAGTTCTCGAGATATATCAAGATATTTAAAAGTTCCGAAGCTGCACCAACATAATAGAGGTACAGAAACACCGTGGCCTCTTTCTCTGAGATAACTCTGCACTATTGCGAGCTGCAAATGCCACTTCCAGCTTAACTGTGCAGAAGAAGAACAACAAGAAGAAGAAATATCTCAAAATATGTCCGTCAGGCCCCTTCCCTTGAGATAAATCTGCAAATACCTCGGAAACGAAGCGAGCTATGGCAAAATGTTAAGAGACCTTTTTTGTAGAGAATTAAGTTTCCTACAATTTATGTTCTATGACATTTTTTGATCAGATGCGTAGTTCTCGAGATATATCAAGATATTTAAAAGTTCCGAAGCCGCACCAACATAATAGAGATACAGAAACACCGTGGCCCCTTTCTTTGAGATAACTCTGCACTATTGCGACCTGCAAATGCCACTTCCAGCTTAGCTGTGCAGAAGAAGAACAACAAGAAGAAGAAATATCTCGAAATATGTCCGTCAGGCCCCTTCCCTTGAGATAAATCTGCAAATATCTCGGAAACGAAGCGAGCTATGGCAAAATGTTAAGATACCTTTTTTGTAGAGAATTAAGTTTCCTACTTCTTATGTTCTATGATATTTTTTGATCAGATGCGTAGTTCTCGAGATATATCAAGATATTTAAAAGTTCCGAAGCTGCACCAACATAATAGAGGTACAGAAACACCGTGGCCTCTTTCTCTGAGATAACTCTGCACTATTGCGCGCTGCAAATGCCACTTCCAGCTTAGCTCTGCAGAAGAAGAACAACAAGAAGAAGAAATATTTCGAAATATGTCCGTCAGGCCCCTTCCCTTGAGATAAATCTGCAAATATCTCGGAAACGAAGCGAGCTATGGCAAAATGTTAAGAGACCTTTTTTGTAGAGAATTAAGTTTCCTACTTTTTATGTTCTACGATATTTTTTGATCAGATGCGTAGTTCTCGAGATATATCAAGATATTTAAAAGTTCCGAAGCTGCACCAACATAATAGAGGTACAGAAACACCGTGGCCTCTTTCTCTGAGATAACTCTGCACTATTGCGAGCTGCAAATGCCACTTCCAGCTTAACTGTGCAGAAGAAGAACAACAAGAAGAAGAAATATCTCAAAATATGTCCGTCAGGCCCCTTCCCTTGAGATAAATCTGCAAATACCTCGGAAACGAAGCGAGCTATGGCAAAATGTTAAGAGACCTTTTTTGTAGAGAATTAAGTTTCCTACAATTTATGTTCTATGACATTTTTTGATCAGATGCGTAGTTCTCGAGATATATCAAGATATTTAAAAGTTCCGAAGCCGCACCAACATAATAGAGATACAGAAACACCGTGGCCCCTTTCTTTGAGATAACTCTGCACTATTGCGACCTGCAAATGCCACTTCCAGCTTAGCTGTGCAGAAGAAGAACAACAAGAAGAAGAAATATCTCGAAATATGTCCGTCAGGCCCCTTCCCTTGAGATAAATCTGCAAATATCTCGGAAACGAAGCGAGCTATGGCAAAATGTTAAGAGACCTTTTTTGTAGAGAATTAAGTTTCCTACTTTTTATGCTCTACGATATTTTTTGATCAGATGCGTAGTTCTCGAGATATATCAAGATATTTAAAAGCTCCGAAGCCGCACCAACATAATAGAGATACAGAAACACCGTGGCCCCTTTCTTTGAGATAACTCTGCACTATTGCGAGCTGCAAATGCCACTTCCAGCTTAGCTGTGCAGAAGAAGAACAACAAGAAGAAGAAATATCTCGAAATATGTCCGTCAGGCACTTTCCCTTGAGATAAATCTGCAAATATCTCGCAAACGAAGCGAGCTATGGCAAAATGTTAAGAGACCTTTTTTGTGGAGAATTAAGTTTCCTACTTTTTATGTTGTATGATATTTTTTGATCAGATGCGTAGTTCTCGAGATATATCAAGATATTTAAAAGTTCCGAAGCTGCACCAACATAATAGAGGTACAGAAACACCGTGGCCTCTTTCTCTGAGATAACTCTGCACTATTGCGAGCTGCAAATGCCACTTCCAGCTTAACTGTGCAGAAGAAGAACAACAAGAAGAAGAAATATCTCAAAATATGTCCGTCAGGCCCCTTCCCTTGAGATAAATCTGCAAATACCTCGGAAACGAAGCGAGCTATGGCAAAATGTTAAGAGACCTTTTTTGTAGAGAATTAAGTTTCCTACAATTTATGTTCTATGACATTTTTTGATCAGATGCGTAGTTCTCGAGATATATCAAGATATTTAAAAGTTCCGAAGCCGCACCAACATAATAGAGATACAGAAACACCGTGGCCCCTTTCTTTGAGATAACTCTGCACTATTGCGACCTGCAAATGCCACTTCCAGCTTAGCTGTGCAGAAGAAGAACAACAAGAAGAAGAAATATCTCGAAATATGTCCGTCAGGCCCCTTCCCTTGAGATAAATCTGCAAATATCTCGGAAACGAAGCGAGCTATGGCAAAATGTTAAGAGACCTTTTTTGTAGAGAATTAAGTTTCCTACTTTTTATGCTCTACGATATTTTTTGATCAGATGCGTAGTTCTCGAGATATATCAAGATATTTAAAAGCTCCGAAGCCGCACCAACATAATAGAGATACAGAAACACCGTGGCCCCTTTCTTTGAGATAACTCTGCACTATTGCGAGCTGCAAATGCCACTTCCAGCTTAGCTGTGCAGAAGAAGAACAACAAGAAGAAGAAATATCTCGAAATATGTCCGTCAGGCACTTTCCCTTGAGATAAATCTGCAAATATCTCGCAAACGAAGCGAGCTATGGCAAAATGTTAAGAGACCTTTTTTGTGGAGAATTAAGTTTCCTACTTTTTATGTTGTATGATATTTTTTGATCAGATGCGTAGTTCTCGAGATATATCAAGATATTTAAAAGTTCCGAAGCTGCACCAACATAATAGAGGTACAGAAACACCGTGGCCTCTTTCTCTGAGATAACTCTGCACTATTGCGAGCTGCAAATGCCACTTCCAGCTTAACTGTGCAGAAGAAGAACAACAAGAAGAAGAAATATCTCAAAATATGTCCGTCAGGCCCCTTCCCTTGAGATAAATCTGCAAATACCTCGGAAACGAAGCGAGCTATGGCAAAATGTTAAGAGACCTTTTTTGTAGAGAATTAAGTTTCCTACAATTTATGTTCTATGACATTTTTTGATCAGATGCGTAGTTCTCGAGATATATCAAGATATTTAAAAGTTCCGAAGCCGCACCAACATAATAGAGATACAGAAACACCGTGGCCCCTTTCTTTGAGATAACTCTGCACTATTGCGACCTGCAAATGCCACTTCCAGCTTAGCTGTGCAGAAGAAGAACAACAAGAAGAAGAAATATCTCGAAATATGTCCGTCAGGCCCCTTCCCTTGAGATAAATCTGCAAATATCTCGGAAACGAAGCGAGCTATGGCAAAATGTTAAGATACCTTTTTTGTAGAGAATTAAGTTTCCTACTTCTTATGTTCTATGATATTTTTTGATCAGATGCGTAGTTCTCGAGATATATCAAGATATTTAAAAGTTGCGAAGCCGCACCAACATAATAGAGATACAGAAACACCGTGGCCCCTTTCTTTGAGATAACTATGCACTATTGCGCGCTGCAAATGCCACTTCCAGCTTAGCTCTGCAGAAGAAGAACAACAAGAAGAAGAAATATTTCGAAATATGTCCGTCAGGCCCCTTCCCTTGAGATAAATCTGCAAATATCTCGGAAACGAAGCGAGCTATGGCAAAATGTTAAGAGACCTTTTTTGTAGAGAATTAAGTTTCCTACTTTTTATGCTCTACGATATTTTTTGATCAGATGCGTAGTTCTCGAGATATATCAAGATATTTAAAAGCTCCGAAGCCGCACCAACATAATAGAGATACAGAAACACCGTGGCCCCTTTCTTTGAGATAACTCTGCACTATTGCGAGCTGCAAATGCCACTTCCAGCTTAGCTGTGCAGAAGAAGAACAACAAGAAGAAGAAATATCTCGAAATATGTCCGTCAGGCACTTTCCCTTGAGATAAATCTGCAAATATCTCGCAAACGAAGCGAGCTATGGCAAAATGTTAAGAGACCTTTTTTGTGGAGAATTAAGTTTCCTACTTTTTATGTTGTATGATATTTTTTGATCAGATGCGTAGTTCTCGAGATATATCAAGATATTTAAAAGTTCCAAAGCCGCACCAACATAATAGAGATACAGAAACACCGTGGCCCCTTTCTTTGAGATAACTATGCACTATTGCGCGCTGCAAATGCCACTTCCAGCTTAGCTGTGCAGAAGAAGAACAACAAGAAGAAGAAATATCTCGAAATATGTCCTTCAGGCCCCTTCCCTTGAGATAAATCTGCAAATATCTCGGAAACGAAGCGAGCTATGGCAAAATGTTAAGCGACCTTTTTTGTAGAGAATTATGTTTCCTACAATTTACGTTCTATGATATTTTTTGATCAGAAGCGTAGTTCTCGAGATATATCGAGATATTTAAAAGATCCGAAGCCCCACCAACATAATAGAGATACAGAAACACCGTGGCCCCTTTCTTTGAAATAACTATGCACTATTGCGCGCTGCAAATGCCACTTCCAGCTTAGCTGTGCAGAAGAAGAACAACAAGAAGAAGAAATATCTGGAAATATGTCCGTCAGACCCCTTCCCTTGAGATAAATCTGCAAATATCTCGGAAACGAAGCGAGCTATGGCAAAATGTTAAGCGACCTTTTTTGTAGAGAATTATGTTTCCTACAATTTACGTTCTATGATATTTTTTGATCAGAAGCGTAGTTCTCGAGATATATCGAGATATTTAAAAGATCCGAAGCCCCACCAACATAATAGAGATACAGAAACACCGTGGCCCCTTTCTTTGAGATAACTCTGCACTATTGCGACCAGCAAATGCCACTTCCAGCTTAGCTGTGCAGAAGAAGAACAAGAAGAAGAAGAAATATCTCGAAATATGTCCGTCAGGCCCCTTCCCTTGAGATAAATCTGCAAATATCTCGGAAACGAAGCGAGCTATGGCAAAATGTTAAGATACCTTTTTTGTAGAGAATTAAGTTTCCTACTTTTTATGTTCTATGATATTTTTTGATCAAATGCGTAGTTCTCGAGATATATCAAGATATTTAAAAGTTGCGGAGCCGCACCAACATAATAGAGATACAGAAACACCGTGGCCCCTTTCTTTGAGATAACTCTGCACTATTGCGAGCTGCAAATGCCACTTCCAGCTTAGCTGTGCAGAAGAAGAACAACAAGAAGAAGAAATATCTCGAAATATGTCCGCCTGTCCCCTTCCCTTGAGATAAATCTACAAATATCTCGGAAACGAAGCAAGCTATGGCAAAATGTTAAGAGACCTTTTTTGTAGAGAATTAAGTTTCCTACTTTTTATGTTCTATGATATTTTTCGATCAGATGCGTAGTTCTCGAGATATATCAAGATATTTAAAAGTTCCGAAGCAGCACCAACATAATAGAGATGCAGAAACACCGTGGCCCCTTTCTTTGAGACAACTCTGCACTATTGCGAGCTGGAAATGCCACTTCCAGTTTAGGTGTGCAGAAGAAGAACAACAAGAAGAAGAAATATCCCGAAATATGTCCGTCAGGCCCCTTCCCTTGAGATAAATCTGCAAGTATCTCGGAAACGAAGCGAGCTATGGCAAAATGTTAAGAGACCTTTTTTGTAGAGAATTAAGTTTCCTACTTTTTATGTTCTATGATATTTTTTGATCAGATGCGTAGTTCTCGAGATATATCAAGATATTTAAAAGTTCCGAAGCCGCACCAACATAATAGAGATACAGAAACACCGTGGCCCCTTTCTTTGAGATAACTCTGCACTATTGCGAGCTGCAAATGCCACTTCCCGCTTAGCTGTGCAGAAGAAGAACAACAAGAAGAAGAAATATCTCGAAATATGTATGTCAGGCCCCTTCCCTTGAGATAAATCTGCAAATATCTCGGAAACGAAGCGAGCTATGGCAAAATGTTAAGAGACCTTTTTTGTAGAGAATTATGTTTCCTACAATTTACGTTCTATGATATTTTTTGATCAGAAGCGTAGTTCTCGAGATATATCAAGATATTTAAAAGTTGCGACGCCGCACCAACATAATAGAGATACAGAAACACCGTGGCCCCTTTCTTTGAGATAACTCTGCACTATTGCGACCTGCAAATGCCACTTCCAGCTTAGCTGTGCAGAAGAAGAACAACAAGAAGAAGAAATATCTCGAAATATGTCCGTCAGGCCCCTTCCCTTGAGATAAATCTGCAAATATCTCGGAAACGAAGCGAGCTATGGCAAAATGTTAAGATACCTTTTTTGTAGAGAATTAAGTTTCCTACTTCTTATGTTCTATGATATTTTTTGATCAGATGCGTAGTTCTCGAGATATATGAAGATATTTAAAAGTTCCGAAGCTGCACCAACATAATAGAGGTACAGAAACACCGTGGCCTCTTTCTCTGAGATAACTCTGCACTATTGCGAGCTGCAAATGCCACTTCCAGCTTAGCTGTGCAGAAGAAGAACAACAAGAAGAAGAAATATCCCGAAATATGTCCGTCAGGCCCCTTCCCTTGAGATAAATCTGCAAGTATCTCGGAAACGAAGCGAGCTATGGCAAAATGTTAAGAGACCTTTTTTGTAGAGAATTAAGTTTCCTACTTTTTATGTTCTATGATATTTTTTGATCAGATGCGTAGTTCTCGAGATATATCAAGATATTTAAAAGTTCCGAAGCCGCACCAACATAATAGAGATACAGAAACACCGTGGCCCCTTTCTTTGAGATAACTCTGCACTATTGCGAGCTGCAAATGCCACTTGCAGCTTAGCTGTGCAGAAGAAGAACAACAAGAAGAAGAAATATCTCGAAATATGTATGTCAGGCCCCTTCCCTTGAGATAAATCTGCAAATATCTCGGAAACGAAGCGAGCTATGGCAAAATGTTAAGAAACCTTTTTTGTAGAGAATTATGTTTCCTACAATTTACGTTCTATGATATTTTTTGATCAGAAGCGTAGTTCTCGAGATATATCAAGATATTTAAAAGTTGCGACGCCGCACCAACATAATAGAGATACAGAAACACCGTGGCCCCTTTCTTTGAGATAACTCTGCACTATTGCGACCTGCAAATGCCACTTCCAGCTTAGCTGTGCAGAAGAAGAACAACAAGAAGAAGAAATATCTCGAAATATGTCCGTCAGGCCCCTTCCCTTGAGATAAATCTGCAAATATCTCGGAAACGAAGCGAGCTATGGCAAAATGTTAACATACCTTTTTTGTAGAGAATTAAGTTTCCTACTTCTTATGTTCTATGATATTTTTTGATCAGATGCGTAGTTCTCGAGATATATCAAGATATTTAAAAGTTGCGAAGCCGCACCAACATAATAGAGATACAGAAACACCGTGGCCCCTTTCTTTGAGATAACTATGCACTATTGCGCGCTGCAAATGCCACTTCCAGCTTAGCTCTGCAGAAGAAGAACAACAAGAAGAAGAAATATTTCGAAATATGTCCGTCAGGCCCCTTCCCTTGAGATAAATCTGCAAATATCTCGGAAACGAAGCGAGCTGTGGCAAAATGTTAAGAGACCTTTTTTGTAGAGAATTAAGTTTCCTACTTTTTATGTTCTACGATATTTTTTGATCAGATGCGTAGTTCTCGAGATATATCAAGATATTTAAAAGCTCCGAAGCCGCACCAACATAATAGAGATACAGAAACACCGTGGCCCCTTTCTTTGAGATAACTCTGCACTATTGCGACCTGCAAATGCCACTTCCAGCTTAGCTGTGCAGAAGAAGAACAACAAGAAGAAGAAATATCTCGAAATATGTCCGTCAGGCCCCTTCCCTTGAGATAAATCTGCAAATATCTCGGAAACGAAGCGAGCTATGGCAAAATGTTAAGATACCTTTTTTGTAGAGAATTAAGTTTCCTACTTCTTATGTTCTATGATATTTTTTGATCAGATGCGTAGTTCTCGAGATATATCAAGATATTTAAAAGTTGCGAAGCCGCACCAACATAATAGAGATACAGAAACACCGTGGCCCCTTTCTTTGAGACAGCTCTGCACTATTGCGAGCTGGAAATGCCACTTCCAGTTTAGCTGTGCAGAAGAAGAACAACAAGAAGAAGAAATATCCCGAAATATGTCCGTCAGGCCCCTTCCCTTGAGATAAATCTGCAAGTATCTCGGAAACGAAGCGAGCTATGGCAAAATGTTAAGAGACCTTTTTTGTAGAGCATTAAGTATCCTACTTTTTATGTTCTATGATATTTTTTGATCAGATGCGTAGTTCTCGAGATATATCAAGATATTTAAAAGTTCCGAAGCCGCACCAACATAATAGAGATACAGAAACACCGTGGCCCCTTTCTTTGAGATAACTCTGCACTATTGCGAGCTGCAAATGCCACTTGCAGCTTAGCTGTGCAGAAGAAGAACAACAAGAAGAAGAAATATCTCGAAATATGTATGTCAGGCCCCTTCCCTTGAGATAAATCTGCAAATATCTCGGAAACGAAGCGAGCTATGGCAAAATGTTAAGAGACCTTTTTTGTAGAGAATTATGTTTCCTACAATTTACGTTCTATGATATTTTTTGATCAGAAGCGTAGTTCTCGAGATATATCAAGATATTTAAAAGTTCCGAAGCTGCACCAACATAATAGAGGTACAGAAACACCGTGGCCTCTTTCTCTGAGATAACTCTGCACTATTGCGAGCTGCAAATGCCACTTCCAGCTTAGCTGTGCAGAAGAAGAACAACAAGAAGAAGAAATATCCCGAAATATGTCCGTCAGGCCCCTTCCCTTGAGATAAATCTGCAAGTATCTCGGAAACGAAGCGAGCTATGGCAAAATGTTAAGAGACCTTTTTTGTAGAGAATTAAGTTTCCTACTTTTTATGTTCTATGATATTTTTTGATCAGATGCGTAGTTCTCGAGATATATCAAGATATTTAAAAGTTCCGAAGCCGCACCAACATAATAGAGATACAGAAACACCGTGGCCCCTTTCTTTGAGATAACTCTGCACTATTGCGAGCTGCAAATGCCACTTGCAGCTTAGCTGTGCAGAAGAAGAACAACAAGAAGAAGAAATATCTCGAAATATGTATGTCAGGCCCCTTCCCTTGAGATAAATCTGCAAATATCTCGGAAACGAAGCGAGCTATGGCAAAATGTTAAGAGACCTTTTTTGTAGAGAATTATGTTTCCTACAATTTACGTTCTATGATATTTTTTGATCAGAAGCGTAGTTCTCGAGATATATCAAGATATTTAAAAGCTCCGAAGCCGCACCAACATAATAGAGATACAGAAACACCGTGGCCCCTTTCTTTGAGATAACTCTGCACTATTGCGACCTGCAAATGCCACTTCCAGCTTAGCTGTGCAGAAGAAGAACAACAAGAAGAAGAAATATCTCGAAATATGTCCGTCAGGCCCCTTCCCTTGAGATAAATCTGCAAATATCTCGGAAACGAAGCGAGCTATGGCAAAATGTTAAGATACCTTTTTTGTAGAGAATTAAGTTTCCTACTTCTTATGTTCTATGATATTTTTTGATCAGATGCGTAGTTCTCGAGATATATCAAGATATTTAAAAGTTGCGAAGCCGCACCAACATAATAGAGATACAGAAACACCGTGGCCCCTTTCTTTGAGACAGCTCTGCACTATTGCGAGCTGGAAATGCCACTTCCAGTTTAGCTGTGCAGAAGAAGAACAACAAGAAGAAGAAATATCCCGAAATATGTCCGTCAGGCCCCTTCCCTTGAGATAAATCTGCAAGTATCTCGGAAACGAAGCGAGCTATGGCAAAATGTTAAGAGACCTTTTTTGTAGAGCATTAAGTTTCCTACTTTTTATGTTCTATGATATTTTTTGATCAGATGCGTAGTTCTCGAGATATATCAAGATATTTAAAAGTTCCGAAGCCGCACCAACATAATAGAGATACAGAAACACCGTGGCCCCTTTCTTTGAGATAACTCTGCACTATTGCGAGCTGCAAATGCCACTTGCAGCTTAGCTGTGCAGAAGAAGAACAACAAGAAGAAGAAATATCTCGAAATATGTATGTCAGGCCCCTTCCCTTGAGATAAATCTGCAAATATCTCGGAAACGAAGCGAGCTATGGCAAAATGTTAAGAGACCTTTTTTGTAGAGAATCATGTTTCCTACGATTTACGTTCTATGATATTTTTTGATCAGAAGCGTAGTTTTCGAGATATATCGGGATATTTAAAAGATCCGAAGCCGCACCAACATAATAGAGATACAGAAACACCGTGGCCCCTTTCTTTGAGATAACTCTGCACTATTGCGACCTGCAAATGCCACTTCCAGCTTAGCTGTGCAGAAGAAGAACAACAAGAAGAAGAAATATCCCGAAATATGTCCGTCAGGCCCCTTCCCTTGAGATAAATCTGCAAGTATCTCGGAAACGAAGCGAGCTATGGCAAAATGTTAAGAGACCTTTTTTGTAGAGAATTAAGTTTCCTACTTTTTATGTTCTATGATATTTTTTGATCAGATGCGTAGTTCTCGAGATATATCAAGATATTTAAAAGTTCCGAAGCCGCACCAACATAATAGAGATACAGAAACACCGTGGCCCCTTTCTTTGAGATAACTCTGCACTATTGCGAGCTGCAAATGCCACTTCCAGCTTAGCTGTGCAGAAGAAGAACAACAAGAAGAAGAAATATCTCGAAATATGTATGTCAGGCCCCTTCCCTTGAGATAAATCTGCAAATATCTCGGAAACGAAGCGAGCTATGGCAAAATGTTAAGAGACCTTTTTTGTAGAGAATTATGTTTCCTACAATTTACGTTCTATGATATTTTTTGATCAGAAGCGTAGTTCTCGAGATATATCAAGATATTTAAAAGTTGCGACGCCGCACCAACATAATAGAGATACAGAAACACCGTGGCCCCTTTCTTTGAGATAACTCTGCACTATTGCGACCTGCAAATGCCACTTCCAGCTTAGCTGTGCAGAAGAAGAACAACAAGTAGAAGAAATATCTCGAAATATGTCCGTCAGGCCCCTTCCCTTGAGATAAATCTGCAAATATCTCGGAAACGAAGCGAGCTATGGCAAAATGTTAAGATACCTTTTTTGTAGAGAATTAAGTTTCCTACTTCTTATGTTCTATGATATTTTTTGATCAGATGCGTAGTTCTCGAGATATATCAAGATATTTAAAAGTCGCGAAGCCGCACCAACATAATAGAGATACAGAAACACCGTGGCCCCTTTCTTTGAGATAACTATGCACTATTGCGCGCTGCAAATGCCACTTCCAGCTTAGCTCTGCAGAAGAAGAACAACAAGAAGAAGAAATATTTCGAAATATGTCCGTCAGGCCCCTTCCCTTGAGATAAATCTGCAAATATCTCGGAAACGAAGCGAGCTATGGCAAAATGTTAAGAGACCTTTTTTGTAGAGAATTAAGTTTCCTACTTTTTATGTTCTACGATATTTTTTGATCAGATGCGTAGTTCTCGAGATATATCAAGATATTTAAAAGTTCCGAAGCCGCACCAACATAATAGAGATACAGAAACACCGTGGCCCCTTTCTTTGAGATAACTCTGCACTATTGCGAGCTGCAAATGCCACTTCCAGCTTAGCTGTGCAGAAGAAGAACAACAAGAAGAAGAAATATCTCGAAATATGTATGTCAGGCCCCTTCCCTTGAGATAAATCTGCAAATATCTCGGAAACGAAGCGAGCTATGGCAAAATGTTAAGAGACCTTTTTTGTAGAGAATCATGTTTCCTACAATTTACGTTCTATGATATTTTTTAATCAGAAGCGTAGTTTTCGAGATATATCGGGATATTTAAAAGATCCGAAGCCGCACCAACATAATAGAGATACAGAAACACCGTGGCCCCTTTCTTTGAGATAACTCTGCACTATTGCGACCTGCAAATGCCACTTCCAGCTTAGCTGTGCAGAAGAAGAACAACAAGAAGAAGAAATATCTCGAAATATGTCCGTCAGGCCCCTTCCCTTGAGATAAATCTGCAAATATCTCGGAAACGAAGCGAGCTATGGCAAAATATTAAGATACCTTTTTTGTAGAGAATTAGGTTTCCTACTTTTTATGTTCTATGATATTTTTTGATCAGATGCGTAGTTCTCGAGATATATCCAGATATTTAAAAGTTCCGAAGCGGCACCAACATAATAGAGATACAGAAACACCGTGGCCCCTTTCTTTGAGGTAACTCTGCACTATTGCGAGCTGCAAATGCCACTTCCAGCTTAGCTGTGCAGAAGAAGAACAACAAGAAGAAGAAATATCTCAAAATATGTCCGTCAGGCCCCTTCCCTTGAGATAAAGCTGCAAATATCTCGGAAACGAAGCGAGCTATGGCAAAATGTTAAGATACCGTTTTTGTAGAGAATTAAGTTTCCTACTTTTTATGTTCTATGATATTTTTTGATCAGATGCGTAGTTCTCGAGATATATCAAGATATTTAAAAGTTCCGAAGCTGCACCAACATAATAGAGGTACAGAAACACCGTGGCCTCTTTCTCTGAGATAACTCTGCACTATTGCGAGCTGCAAATGCCACTTCCAGCTTAGCTGTGCAGAAGAAGAACAACAAGAAGAAGAAATATCTCGAAATATGTCCGTCAGGCCCCTTCCCTTGAGATAAATCTGTAAATATCTCGGAAACGAAGCGAGCTATGGCAAAATGTTAAGAGACCTTTTTTGTAGAGAATTATGTTTCCTACAATTTACGTTCTATGATATTTTTTGATCAGAAGCGTAGTTTTCGAGATATATCGGGATATTTAAAAGATCCGAAGCCGCACCAACATAATAGAGATACAGAAACACCGTGGCCCCTTTCTTTGAGATAACTCTGCACTATTGCGACCTGCAAATGCCACTTCCAGCTTAGCTGTGCAGAAGAAGAACAACAAGAAGAAGAAATATCTCGAAATATGTCCGTCAGGCCCCTTCCCTTGAGATAAACCTGCAAATATCTCGGAAACGAAGCGAGCTATGGCAAAATGTTAAGATACCTTTTTTGTAGAGAATTAGGTTTCCTACTTTTTATGTTCTATGATATTTTTTGATCAGATGCGTAGTTCTCGAGATATATCCAGATATTTAAAAGTTCCGAAGCGGCACCAACATAATAGAGATACAGAAACACCGTGGCCCCTTTCTTTGAGGTAACTCTGCACTATTGCGAGCTACAAATGCCACTTCCAGCTTAGCTGTGCAGAAGAAGAACAACAAGAAGAAGAAATATCTCAAAATATGTCCGTCAGGCCCCTTCCCTTGAGATAAAGCTGCAAATATCTCGGAAACGAAGCGAGCTATGGCAAAATGTTAAGATACCTTTTTTGTAGAGAATTAAGTTTCCTACTTTTTATGTTGTATGATATTTTTTGATCAGATGCGTAGTTCTCGAGATATATCAAGATATTTAAAAGTTCCGAAGCTGCACCAACATAATAGAGGTACAGAAACACCGTGGCCTCTTTGTCTGAGATAACTCTGCACTATTGCGAGCTGCAAATGCCACTTCCAGCTTAGCTGTGCAGAAGAAGAACAACAAGAAGAAGAAATATCTCGAAATATGTCCGTCAGGCACCTTCCCTTGAGATAAATCTGCAAATATCTCGGAAACGAAGCGAGCTAAGGCAAAATGTTAAGAGACCTTTTTTGTAGAGAATTAAGTTTCCTACTTTCTATGTTGTATGATATTTTTTGATCAGATGCGTAGTTCTCGAGATATATCAAGATATTTAAAAGTTGCGAAGCCGCACCAACATAATAGAAATACAGAAACACCGTGGCCCCTTTCTTTGAGATAACTATGCACTATTGCGCGCTGCAAATGCCACTTCCAGCTTAGCTCTGCAGAAGAAGAACAACAAGAAGAAGAAATATTTCGAAATATGTCCGTCAGGCCCCTTCCCTTGAGATAAATCTGCAAATATCTCGGAAACGAAGCGAGCTGTGGCAAAATGTTAAGAGACCTTTTTTGTAGAGAATTAAGTTTCCTACTTTTTATGTTCTACGATATTTTTTGATCAGATGCGTAGTTCTCGAGATATATCAAGATATTTAAAAGCTCCGAAGCCGCACCAACATAATAGAGATACAGAAACACCGTGGCCCCTTTCTTTGAGATAACTCTGCACTATTGCGACCTGCAAATGCCACTTCCAGCTTAGCTGTGCAGAAGAAGAACAACAAGAAGAAGAAATATCTCGAAATATGTCCGTCAGGCCCCTTCCCTTGAGATAAATCTGCAAATATCTCGGAAACGAAGCGAGCTATGGCAAAATGTTAAGATACCTTTTTTGTAGAGAATTAAGTTTCCTACTTCTTATGTTCTATGATATTTTTTGATCAGATGCGTAGTTCTCGAGATATATCAAGATATTTAAAAGTTGCGAAGCCGCACCAACATAATAGAGATACAGAAACACCGTGGCCCCTTTCTTTGAGACAGCTCTGCACTATTGCGAGCTGGAAATGCCACTTCCAGTTTAGCTGTGCAGAAGAAGAACAACAAGAAGAAGAAATATCCCGAAATATGTCCGTCAGGCCCCTTCCCTTGAGATAAATCTGCAAGTATCTCGGAAACGAAGCGAGCTATGGCAAAATGTTAAGAGACCTTTTTTGTAGAGCATTAAGTTTCCTACTTTTTATGTTCTATGATATTTTTTGATCAGATGCGTAGTTCTCGAGATATATCAAGATATTTAAAAGTTCCGAAGCCGCACCAACATAATAGAGATACAGAAACACCGTGGCCCCTTTCTTTGAGATAACTCTGCACTATTGCGAGCTGCAAATGCCACTTCCAGCTTAGCTGTGCAGAAGAAGAACAACAAGAAGAAGAAATATCTCGAAATATGTCCGTCAGGCCCCTTCCCTTGAGATAAATCTGCAAATATCTCGGAAACGAAGCGAGCTATGGCAAAATGTTAAGATACCTTTTTTGTAGAGAATTAAGTTTCCTACTTCTTATGTTCTATGATATTTTTTGATCAGATGCGTAGTTCTCGAGATATATCAAGATATTTAAAAGTTGCGAAGCCGCACCAACATAATAGAGATACAGAAACACCGTGGCCCCTTTCTTTGAGACAGCTCTGCACTATTGCGAGCTGGAAATGCCACTTCCAGTTTAGCTGTGCAGAAGAAGAACAACAAGAAGAAGAAATATCCCGAAATATGTCCGTCAGGCCCCTTCCCTTGAGATAAATCTGCAAGTATCTCGGAAACGAAGCGAGCTATGGCAAAATGTTAAGAGACCTTTTTTGTAGAGCATTAAGTTTCCTACTTTTTATGTTCTATGATATTTTTTGATCAGATGCGTAGTTCTCGAGATATATCAAGATATTTAAAAGTTCCGAAGCCGCACCAACATAATAGAGATACAGAAACACCGTGGCCCCTTTCTTTGAGATAACTCTGCACTATTGCGAGCTGCAAATGCCACTTGCAGCTTAGCTGTGCAGAAGAAGAACAACAAGAAGAAGAAATATCTCGAAATATGTATGTCAGGCCCCTTCCCTTGAGATAAATCTGCAAATATCTCGGAAACGAAGCGAGCTATGGCAAAATGTTAAGAGACCTTTTTTGTAGAGAATCATGTTTCCTACGATTTACGTTCTATGATATTTTTTGATCAGAAGCGTAGTTTTCGAGATATATCGGGATATTTAAAAGATCCGAAGCCGCACCAACATAATAGAGATACAGAAACACCGTGGCCCCTTTCTTTGAGATAACTCTGCACTATTGCGACCTGCAAATGCCACTTCCAGCTTAGCTGTGCAGAAGAAGAACAACAAGAAGAAGAAATATCCCGAAATATGTCCGTCAGGCCCCTTCCCTTGAGATAAATCTGCAAGTATCTCGGAAACGAAGCGAGCTATGGCAAAATGTTAAGAGACCTTTTTTGTAGAGAATTAAGTTTCCTACTTTTTATGTTCTATGATATTTTTTGATCAGATGCGTAGTTCTCGAGATATATCAAGATATTTAAAAGTTCCGAAGCCGCACCAACATAATAGAGATACAGAAACACCGTGGCCCCTTTCTTTGAGATAACTCTGCACTATTGCGAGCTGCAAATGCCACTTCCAGCTTAGCTGTGCAGAAGAAGAACAACAAGAAGAAGAAATATCTCGAAATATGTCCGTCAGGCCCCTTCCCTTGAGATAAACCTGCAAATATCTCGGAAACGAAGCGAGCTATGGCAAAATGTTAAGATACCTTTTTTGTAGAGAATTAGGTTTCCTACTTTTTATGTTCTATGATATTTTTTGATCAGATGCGTAGTTCTCGAGATATATCCAGATATTTAAAAGTTCCGAAGCGGCACCAACATAATAGAGATACAGAAACACCGTGGCCCCTTTCTTTGAGGTAACTCTGCACTATTGCGAGCTACAAATGCCACTTCCAGCTTAGCTGTGCAGAAGAAGAACAACAAGAAGAAGAAATATCTCAAAATATGTCCGTCAGGCCCCTTCCCTTGAGATAAAGCTGCAAATATCTCGGAAACGAAGCGAGCTATGGCAAAATGTTAAGATACCTTTTTTGTAGAGAATTAAGTTTCCTACTTTTTATGTTGTATGATATTTTTTGATCAGATGCGTAGTTCTCGAGATACATCAAGATATTTAAAAGTTCCGAAGCTGCACCAACATAATAGAGGTACAGAAACACCGTGGCCTCTTTGTCTGAGATAACTCTGCACTATTGCGAGCTGCAAATGCCACTTCCAGCTTAGCTGTGCAGAAGAAGAACAACAAGAAGAAGAAATATCTCGAAATATGTCCGTCAGGCACCTTCCCTTGAGATAAATCTGCAAATATCTCGGAAACGAAGCGAGCTAAGGCAAAATGTTAAGAGACCTTTTTTGTAGAGAATTAAGTTTCCTACTTTCTATGTTGTATGATATTTTTTGATCAGATGCGTAGTTCTCGAGATATATCAAGATATTTAAAAGTTGCGAAGCCGCACCAACATAATAGAAATACAGAAACACCGTGGCCCCTTTCTTTGAGATAACTATGCACTATTGCGCGCTGCAAATGCCACTTCCAGCTTAGCTCTGCAGAAGAAGAACAACAAGAAGAAGAAATATCTCGAAATATGTCCGTCAGGCCCCTTCCCTTGAGATAAATCTGCAAATATCTCGGAAACGAAGCGAGCTATGGCAAAATGTTAAGATACCTTTTTTGTAGAGAATTAAGTTTCCTACTTCTTATGTTCTATGATATTTTTTGATCAGATGCGTAGTTCTCGAGATATATCAAGATATTTAAAAGTTGCGAAGCCGCACCAACATAATAGAGATACAGAAACACCGTGGCCCCTTTCTTTGAGATAACTCTGCACTATTGCGAGCTGCAAATGCCACTTCCAGCTTAGCTGTGCAGAAGAAGAACAACAAGAAGAAGAAATATCTCGAAATATGTCCGTCAGGCCCCTTCCCTTGAGATAAATCTGCAAATATCTCGGAAACGAAGCGAGCTAAGGCAAAATGTTAAGAGACCTTTTTTGTAGAGAATTAAGTTTTCTACTTTTTATGTTGTATGATATTTTTTG
This sequence comes from Osmia lignaria lignaria, assembly GCF_051020975.1. NCBI lineage: Eukaryota > Metazoa > Arthropoda > Insecta > Hymenoptera > Megachilidae > Osmia > Osmia lignaria. Next base: position 14,117,038 of record NW_027478166.1, read on the forward strand.
ATCAGATGCGTAGTTCTCGAGATATATCAAGATATTTAAAAGTTCCAAAGCCGCACCAACATAATAGAGATACAGAAACACCGTGGCCCCTTTCTCTGAGATAACTCTGCACTATTGCGAGCTGCAAATGCCACTTCGAGCTTAGCTGTGCAGAAGAAGAACAACAAGAAGAAGAAATATCTCGAAATATGTCCGTCAGACCCCTTCCCTTGAGATGAATCTGCAAATATCTCGGAAACGAAGCGAGCTATGGCAAAATGTTAAGAGACCTTTTTTGTAGAGAATTAAGTTTCCTACTTTTTATGTTCTATGATATTTTTTGAACAGATGCGTAGTTCTCGAGATATATCAAGATATTTAAAAGTTCCGAAGCCGCACCAACATAATAGAGATACAGAAACACCGTGGCCCCTTTCTTTGAGATAACTCTGCACTATTGCGAGCTGCAAATGCCACTTCCAGCTTAGCTGTGCAGAAGAAGAACAACAAGAAGAAGAAATATCTCGAAATATGTATGTCAGGCCCCTTCCCTTGAGATAAATCTGCAAATATCTCGGAAACGAATCGAGCTATGGCAAAATGTTAAGAGACCTTTTTTGTAGAGAATTATGTTTCCTACAATTTACGTTCTATGATATTTTTTGATCAGAAGCGTAGTTTTCGAGATATATCGGGATATTTAAAAGATCCGAAGCCGCACCAACATAATAGAGATACAGAAACACCGTGGCCCCTTTCTTTGAGATAACTCTGCACTATTGCGAGCTGCAAATGCCACTTCCAGCTTAGCTGTGCAGAAGAAGAACAACAAGAAGAAGAAATATCTCGAAATATGTCCGTCAGGCCCCTTCCCTTGAGATAAACCTGCAAATATCTCGGAAACGAAGCGAGCTATGGCAAAATGTTAAGATACCTTTTTTGTAGAGAATTAGGTTTCCTACTTTTTATGTTCTATGATATTTTTTGATCAGATGCGTAGTTCTCGAGATATATCCAGATATTTAAAAGTTCCGAAGCGGCACCAACATAATAGAGATACAGAAACACCGTGGCCCCTTTCTTTGAGGTAACTCTGCACTATTGCGAGCTACAAATGCCACTTCCACCTTAGCTGTGCAGAAGAAGAACAACAAGAAGAAGAAATATCTCAAAATATGTCCGTCAGGCCCCTTCCCTTGAGATAAAGCTGCAAATATCTCGGAAACGAAGCGAGCTATGGCAAAATGTTAAGATACCTTTTTTGTAGAGAATTAAGTTTCCTACTTTTTATGTTGTATGATATTTTTTGATCAGATGCGTAGTTCTCGAGATACATCAAGATATTTAAAAGTTCCGAAGCTGCACCAACATAATAGAGGTACAGAAACACCGTGGCCTCTTTGTCTGAGATAACTCTGCACTATTGCGAGCTGCAAATGCCACTTCCAGCTTAGCTGTGCAGAAGAAGAACAACAAGAAGAAGAAATATCTCGAAATATGTCCGTCAGGCACCTTCCCTTGAGATAAATCTGCAAATATCTCGGAAACGAAGCGAGCTAAGGCAAAATGTTAAGAGACCTTTTTTGTAGAGAATTAAGTTTCCTACTTTCTATGTTGTATGATATTTTTTGATCAGATGCGTAGTTCTCGAGATATATCAAGATATTTAAAAGTTGCGAAGCCGCACCAACATAATAGAAATACAGAAACACCGTGGCCCCTTTCTTTGAGATAACTATGCACTATTGCGCGCTGCAAATGCCACTTCCAGCTTAGCTCTGCAGAAGAAGAACAACAAGAAGAAGAAATATCTCGAAATATGTCCGTCAGGCCCCTTCCCTTGAGATAAATCTGCAAATATCTCGGAAACGAAGCGAGCTATGGCAAAATGTTAAGATACCTTTTTTGTAGAGAATTAAGTTTCCTACTTCTTATGTTCTATGATATTTTTTGATCAGATGCGTAGTTCTCGAGATATATCAAGATATTTAAAAGTTGCGAAGCCGCACCAACATAATAGAGATACAGAAACACCGTGGCCCCTTTCTTTGAGATAACTCTGCACTATTGCGAGCTGCAAATGCCACTTCCAGCTTAGCTGTGCAGAAGAAGAACAACAAGAAGAAGAAATATCTCGAAATATGTCCGTCAGGCCCCTTCCCTTGAGATAAATCTGCAAATATCTCGGAAACGAAGCGAGCTAAGGCAAAATGTTAAGAGACCTTTTTTGTAGAGAATTAAGTTTTCTACTTTTTATGTTGTATGATATTTTTTGATCAGATGCGTAGTTCTCGAGATATATCAAGATATTTAAAAGTTCCAAAGCCGCACCAACATAATAGAGATACAGAAACACCGTGGCCCCTTTCTCTGAGATAACTCTGCACTATTGCGAGCTGCAAATGCCACTTCGAGCTTAGCTGTGCAGAAGAAGAACAACAAGAAGAAGAAATATCTCGAAATATGTCCGTCAGACCCCTTCCCTTGAGATGAATCTGCAAATATCTCGGAAACGAAGCGAGCTATGGCAAAATGTTAAGAGACCTTTTTTGTAGAGAATTAAGTTTCCTACTTTTTATGTTCTATGATATTTTTTGAACAGATGCGTAGTTCTCGAGATATATCAAGATATTTAAAAGTTCCGAAGCCGCACCAACATAATAGAGATACAGAAACACCGTGGCCCCTTTCTTTGAGATAACTCTGCACTATTGCGAGCTGCAAATGCCACTTCCAGCTTAGCTGTGCAGAAGAAGAACAACAAGAAGAAGAAATATCTCGAAATATGTATGTCAGGCCCCTTCCCTTGAGATAAATCTGCAAATATCTCGGAAACGAATCGAGCTATGGCAAAATGTTAAGAGACCTTTTTTGTAGAGAATTATGTTTCCTACAATTTACGTTCTATGATATTTTTTGATCAGAAGCGTAGTTTTCGAGATATATCGGGATATTTAAAAGATCCGAAGCCGCACCAACATAATAGAGATACAGAAACACCGTGGCCCCTTTCTTTGAGATAACTCTGCACTATTGCGACCTGCAAATGCCACTTCCAGCTTAGCTGTGCAGAAGAAGAACAACAAGAAGAAGAAATATCTCGAAATATGTCCGTCAGGCCCCTTCCCTTGAGATAAATCTGCAAATATCTCGGAAACGAAGCGAGCTATGGCAAAATGTTAAGATACCTTTTTTGTAGAGAATTAAGTTTCCCACTTTTTGTGTTCTATGATATTTTTTGATCAGATGCGTAGTTCTCGAGATATATCCAGATATTTAAAAGTTCCGAAGCGGCACCAACATAATAGAGATACAGAAACACCGTGGCCCCTTTCTTTGAGGTAACTCTGCACTATTGCGAGCTGCAAATGCCACTTCCAGCTTAGCTGTGCAGAAGAAGAACAACAAGAAGAAGAAATATCTTAAAATATGTCCGTCAGGCCCCTTCCCTTGAGATAAAGCTGCAAATATCTCGGAAACGAAGCGAGCTATGGCAAAATGTTAAGATACGTTTTTTGTAGAGAATTAAGTTTCCTACTATTTATGTTGTATGATATTTTTTGATCAGATGCGTAGTTCTCGATATATATCAAGATATTTAAAAGTTCCGAAGCTGCACCAACATAATAGAGGTACAGAAACACCGTGGCCTCTTTCTCTGAGATAACTCTGCACTATTGCGAGCTGCAAATGCCACTTCCAGCTTAGCTGTGCAGAAGAAGAACAACAAGAAGAAGAAATATCTCGAAATATGTCCGTCAGACCCCTTCCCTTGAGATAAATCTGCAAATATCTCGGAAACGAAGCGAGCTATGGCAAAATGTTAAGAGACCTTTTTTGTAGAGAATTATGTTTCCTATAATTTATGTTCTATGATATTTTTTAATCAGAAGCGTTGTTTTCGAGATATATCGAGATATTTAAAAGTTCCGAAGCCGCACCAACATAATAGAGATACAGAAACACCGTGGCCCCTTTCTTTGAGATAACTCTGCGCTATTGCGAGCTGCAAATGCCACTTCCAGCTTAGCTGTGCAGAAGAAGAACAACAAGAAGAAGAAATATCTCGAAATATGTCCGTCAGGCCCCTTCCCTTGAGATAAATCTGCAAATACCTCGGAAACGAAGCGAGCTATGGCAAAATGTTAAGAGACCTTTTTTGTAGAGAATTAAGTTTCCTACTTTTTATGTTCTATGATATTTTTTGATCAGATGGGTAGTTCTCGAGATATATCAAGATATTTAAAAGTTCCGAAGCCGCACCAACATAATAGAGATACAGAAACACCGTGGCCCCTTTCTTTGAGATAACTCTGCACTATTGCGACCTGCAAATGCCACTTCCAGCTTAGCTGTGCAGAAGAAGAACAACAAGAAGAAGAAATATCTCGAAATATGTCCGTCAGGCACCTTCCCTTGAGATAAATCTGCAAATATCTCGGAAACGAAGCGAGCTAAGGCAAAATGTTAAGAGACCTTTTTTGTAGAGAATTAAGTTTCCTACTTTTTATGTTGTATGATATTTTTTGATCAGATGCGTAGTTCTCGAGATATATCAAGATATTTAAAAGTTCCAAAGCCGCACCAACATAATAGAGATACAGAAACACCGTGGCCCCTTTCTCTGAGATAACTCTGCACTATTGCGAGCTGCAAATGCCACTTCGAGCTTAGCTGTGCAGAAGAAGAACAACAAGAAGAAGAAATATCTCGAAATATGTCCGTCAGACCCCTTCCCTTGAGATATATCTGCAAATATCTCGGAAACGAAGCGAGCTATGGCAAAATGTTAAGAGACCTTTTTTGTAGAGAATTAAGTTTCCTACTTTTTATGTTGTATGATATTTTTTGATCAGATGCGTAGTTCTCGAGATATATCAAGATATTTAAACGTTCCGAAGCCGCACCAACATAATAGAGATACAGAAACACCGTGGCCCCTTTCTTTGAGATAACTCTGCACTATTGCGAGCTGCAAATGCCACTTCCAGCTTAGCTGTGCAGAAGAAGAACAACAAGAAGAAGAAATATCTCGAAATATGTATGTCAGGCCCCTTCCCTTGAGATAAATCTGCAAATATCTCGGAAACGAAGCGAGCTATGGCAAAATGTTAAGAGACCTTTTTTGTAGAGAATTATGTTTCCTACAATTTACGTTCTATGATATTTTTTGATCAGAAGCGTAGTTCTCGAGATATACCAAGATATTTAAAAGTTCCGAAGCTGCACCAACATAATAGAGGTACAGAAACACCGTGGCCTCTTTCTCTGAGATAACTCTGCACTATTGCGAGCTGCAAATGCCACTTCCAGCTTAGCTGTGCAGAAGAAGAACAACAAGAAGAAGAAATATCTCGAAATATGTCCGTCAGACCCCTTCCCTTGAGATAAATCTGCAAATATCTCGGAAACGAAGCGAGCTAAGGCAAAATGTTAAGAGACCTTTTTTGTAGAGAATGAAGTTTCCTACTTTTTATGTTGTATGATATTTTTTGATCAGATGCGTAGTTCTCGAGATATATCAAGATATTTAAAAGTTCCAAAGCCGCACCAACATAATAGAGATACAGAAACACCGTGGCCCCTTTCTCTGAGATAACTCTGCACTATTGCGAGCTGCAAATGCCACTTCGAGCTTAGCTGTGCAGAAGAAGAACAACAAGAAGAAGAAATATCTCGAAATATGTCCGTCAGACCCCTTCCCTTGAGATGAATCTGCAAATATCTCGGAAACGAAGCGAGCTATGGCAAAATGTTAAGAGACCTTTTTTGTAGAGAATTAAGTTTCCTACTTTTTATCTTCTATGATATTTTTTGAACAGATGCGTAGTTCTCGAGATATATCAAGATATTTAAAAGTTCCGAAGCCGCACCAACATAATAGAGATACAGAAACACCGTGGCCCCTTTCTTTGAGATAACTCTGCACTATTGCGAGCTGCAAATGCCACTTCCGGCTTAGCTGTGCAGAAGAAGAACAACAAGAAGAAGAAATATCTCGAAATATGTATGTCAGGCCCCTTCCCTTGAGATAAATCTGCAAATATCTCGGAAACGAAGCGAGCTATGGCAAAATGTTAAGAGACCTTTTTTGTAGAGAATTATGTTTCCTACAATTTACGTTCTATGATATTTTTTGATCAGAAGCGTAGTTTTCGAGATATATCGGGATATTTAAAAGATCCGAAGCCGCACCAACATAATAGAGATACAGAAACACCGTGGCCCCTTTCTTTGAGATAACTCTGCACTATTGCGACCTGCAAATGCCACTTCCAGCTTAGCTGTGCAGAAGAAGAACAACAAGAAGAAGAAATATCTCGAAATATGTCCGTCAGGCCCCTTCCCTTGAGATAAATCTGCAAATATCTCGGAAACGAAGCGAGCTATGGCAAAATGTTAAGATACCTTTTTTGTAGAGAATTAAGATTCCCACTTTTTATGTTCTATGATATTTTTTGATCAGATGCGTAGTTCTCGAGATATATCCAGATATTTAAAAGTTCCGAAGCGGCACCAACATAATAGAGATACAGAAACACCGTGGCCCCTTTCTTTGAGGTAACTCTGCACTATTGCGAGCTGCAAATGCCACTTCCAGCTTAGCTGTGCAGAAGAAGAACAACAAGAAGAAGAAATATCTTAAAATATGTCCGTCAGGCCCCTTCCCTTGAGATAAAGCTGCAAATATCTCGGAAACGAAGCGAGCTATGGCAAAATGTTAAGATACGTTTTTTGTAGAGAATTAAGTTTCCTACTATTTATGTTGTATGATATTTTTTGATCAGATGCGTAGTTCTCGATATATATCAAGATATTTAAAAGTTCCGAAGCTGCACCAACATAATAGAGGTACAGAAACACCGTGGCCTCTTTCTCAGAGATAACTCTGCACTATTGCGAGCTGCAAATGCCACTTCCAGCTTAGCTGTGCAGAAGAAGAACAACAAGAAGAAGAAATATCTCGAAATATGCCCGTCAGACCCCTTCCCTTGAGATAAATCTGCAAATATCTCGGAATCGAAGCGAGCTATGGCAAAATGTTAAGAGACCTTTTTTGTAGAGAATTATGTTTCCTATAATTTATGTTCTATGATATTTTTTGATCAGAAGCGTTGTTTTCGAGATATATCGAGATATTTAAAAGTTCCGAAGCCGCACCAACATAATAGAGATACAGAAACACCGTGGCCCCTTTCTTTGAGATAACTCTGCACTATTGCGAGCTGCAAATGCCACTTCCAGCTTAGCTGTGCAGAAGAAGAACAACAAGAAGAAGAAATATCTCGAAATATGTCCGTCAGGCCCCTTCCCTTGAGATAAATCTGCAAATACCTCGGAAACGAAGCGAGCTATGGCAAAATGTTAAGAGACCTTTTTTGTAGAGAATTAAGTTTCCTACTTTTTATGTTCTATGATATTTTTTGATCAGATGCGTAGTTCTCGAGATATATCAAGATATTTAAAAGTTCCAAAGCCGCACCAACATAATAGAGATACAGAAACACCGTGGCCCCTTTCTCTGAGATAACTCTGCACTATTGCGAGCTGCAAATGCCACTTCGAGCTTAGCTGTGCAGAAGAAGAACAACAAGAAGAAGAAATATCTCGAAATATGTCCGTCAGACCCCTTCCCTTGAGATGAATCTGCAAATATCTCGGAAACGAAGCGAGCTATGGCAAAATGTTAAGAGACCTTTTTTGTAGAGAATTAAGTTTCCTACTTTTTATCTTCTATGATATTTTTTGAACAGATGCGTAGTTCTCGAGATATATCAAGATATTTAAAAGTTCCGAAGCCGCACCAACATAATAGAGATACAGAAACACCGTGGCCCCTTTCTTTGAGATAACTCTGCACTATTGCGAGCTGCAAATGCCACTTCCGGCTTAGCTGTGCAGAAGAAGAACAACAAGAAGAAGAAATATCTCGAAATATGTATGTCAGGCCCCTTCCCTTGAGATAAATCTGCAAATATCTCGGAAACGAAGCGAGCTATGGCAAAATGTTAAGAGACCTTTTTTGTAGAGAATTATGTTTCCTACAATTTACGTTCTATGATATTTTTTGATCAGAAGCGTAGTTTTCGAGATATATCGGGATATTTAAAAGATCCGAAGCCGCACCAACATAATAGAGATACAGAAACACCGTGGCCCCTTTCTTTGAGATAACTCTGCACTATTGCGACCTGCAAATGCCACTTCCAGCTTAGCTGTGCAGAAGAAGAACAACAAGAAGAAGAAATATCTCGAAATATGTCCGTCAGGCCCCTTCCCTTGAGATAAATCTGCAAATATCTCGGAAACGAAGCGAGCTATGGCAAAATGTTAAGATACCTTTTTTGTAGAGAATTAAGATTCCCACTTTTTATGTTCTATGATATTTTTTGATCAGATGCGTAGTTCTCGAGATATATCCAGATATTTAAAAGTTCCGAAGCGGCACCAACATAATAGAGATACAGAAACACCGTGGCCCCTTTCTTTGAGGTAACTCTGCACTATTGCGAGCTGCAAATGCCACTTCCAGCTTAGCTGTGCAGAAGAAGAACAACAAGAAGAAGAAATATCTTAAAATATGTCCGTCAGGCCCCTTCCCTTGAGATAAAGCTGCAAATATCTCGGAAACGAAGCGAGCTATGGCAAAATGTTAAGATACGTTTTTTGTAGAGAATTAAGTTTCCTACTATTTATGTTGTATGATATTTTTTGATCAGATGCGTAGTTCTCGATATATATCAAGATATTTAAAAGTTCCGAAGCTGCACCAACATAATAGAGGTACAGAAACACCGTGGCCTCTTTCTCAGAGATAACTCTGCACTATTGCGAGCTGCAAATGCCACTTCCAGCTTAGCTGTGCAGAAGAAGAACAACAAGAAGAAGAAATATCTCGAAATATGCCCGTCAGACCCCTTCCCTTGAGATAAATCTGCAAATATCTCGGAATCGAAGCGAGCTATGGCAAAATGTTAAGAGACCTTTTTTGTAGAGAATTATGTTTCCTATAATTTATGTTCTATGATATTTTTTGATCAGAAGCGTTGTTTTCGAGATATATCGAGATATTTAAAAGTTCCGAAGCCGCACCAACATAATAGAGATACAGAAACACCGTGGCCCCTTTCTTTGAGATAACTCTGCACTATTGCGAGCTGCAAATGCCACTTCCAGCTTAGCTGTGCAGAAGAAGAACAACAAGAAGAAGAAATATCTCGAAATATGTCCGTCAGGCCCCTTCCCTTGAGATAAATCTGCAAATACCTCGGAAACGAAGCGAGCTATGGCAAAATGTTAAGAGACCTTTTTTGTAGAGAATTAAGTTTCCTACTTTTTATGTTCTATGATATTTTTTGATCAGATGCGTAGTTCTCGAGATATATCAAGATATTTAAAAGTTCCGAAGCCGCACCAACATAATAGAGATACAGAAACACCGTGGCCCCTTTCTTTGAGATAACTCTGCACTATTGCGACCTGCAAATGCCACTTCCAGCTTAGCTGTGCAGAAGAAGAACAACAAGAAGAAGAAATATCTCGAAATATGTCCGTCAGGCCCCTTCCCTTGAGATAAATCTGCAAATATCTCGGAAACGAAGCGAGCTATGGCAAAATGTTAAGATACCTTTTTTGTAGAGAATTGGGTTTCCTACTTTTTATGTTCTATGATATTTTTTGATCAGATGCGTAGTTCTCGAGATATATCCAGATATTTAAAAGTTCCGAAGCGGCACCAACATAATAGAGATACAGAAACACCGTGGCCCCTTTCTTTGAGGTAACTCTGCACTATTGCGAGCTGCAAATGCCACTTCCAGCTTAGCTGTGCAGAAGAAGAACAACAAGAAGAAGAAATATCTCAAAATATGTCCGTCAGGCCCCTTCCCTTGAGATAAAGCTGCAAATATCTCGGAAACGAAGCGAGCTATGGCAAAATGTTAAGATACCTTTTTTGTAGAGAATTAAGTTTCCTACTTTTTATGTTGTATGATATTTTTTGATCAGATGCGTAGTTCTCGAGATATATCAAGATATTTAAAAGTTCCGAAGCTGCACCAACATAATAGAGGTACAGAAACACCGTGGCCTCTTTCTCTGAGATAACTCTGCACTATTGCGAGCTGCAAATGCCACTTCCAGCTTAGCTGTGCAGAAGAAGAACAACAAGAAGAAGAAATATCTCGAAATATGTCCGTCAGGCACCTTCCCTTGAGATAAATCTGCAAATATCTCGGAAACGAAGCGAGCTAAGGCAAAATGTTAAGAGACCTTTTTTGTAGAGAATTAAGTTTCCTACTTTTTATGTGGTATGATATTTTTTGATCAGATGCGTAGTTCTCGAGATATATCAAGATATTTAAAAGTTCCAAAGCTGCACCAACATAATAGAGATACAGAAACACCGTGGCCCCTTTCTCTGAGATAACTCTGCACTATTGCGAGCTGCAAATGCCACTTCGAGCTTAGCTGTGCAGAAGAAGAACAACAAGAAGAAGAAATATCTCGAAATATGTCCGTCAGACCCCTTCCCTTGAGATATATCTGCAAATATCTCGGAAACGAAGCGAGCTATGGCAAAATGTTAAGAGACCTTTTTTGTAGAGAATTAAGTTTCCTACTTTTTATGTTCTATGATATTTTTTGATCAGATGCGTAGTTCTCGAGATATATCAAGATATTTAAAAGTTCCGAAGCCGCACCAACATAATAGAGATACAGAAACACCGTGGCCCCTTTCTTTGAGATAACTCTGCACTATTGCGAGCTGCAAATGCCACTTCCAGCTTAGCTGTGCAGAAGAAGAACAACAAGAAGAAGAAATATCTCGAAATATGTATGTCAGGCCCCTTCCCTTGAGATAAATCTGCAAATATCTCGGAAACGAAGCGAGCTATGGCAAAATGTTAAGAGACCTTTTTTGTAGAGAATTATGTTTCCTACAATTTACGTTCTATGATATTTTTTGATCAGAAGCGTAGTTCTCGAGATATATCAAGATATTTAAAAGTTCCGAAGCTGCACCAACATAATAGAGGTACAGAAACACCGTGGCCTCTTCCTCTGAGATAACTCTGCACTATTGCGAGCTGCAAATGCCACTTCCAGCTTAGCTGTGCAGAAGAAGAACAACAAGAAGAAGAAATATCTCGAAATATGTCCGTCAGACCCCTTCCCTTGAGATAAATCTGCAAATATCTCGGAAACGAAGCGAGCTATGGCAAAATGTTAAGATACCTTTTTTGTAGAGAATTAAGTTTCCCACTTTTTATGTTCTATGATATTTTTTGATCAGATGCGTAGTTCTCGAGATATATCCAGATATTTAAAAGTTCCGAAGCGGCACCAACATAATAGAGATACAGAAACACCGTGGCCCCTTTCTTTGAGGTAACTCTGCACTATTGCGAGCTGCAAATGCCACTTCCAGCTTAGCTGTGCAGAAGAAGAACAACAAGAAGAAGAAATATCTCAAAATATGTCCGTCAGGCCCCTTCCCTTGAGATAAAGCTGCAAATATCTCGGAAACGAAGCGAGCTATGGCAAAATGTTAAGATACATTTTTTGTAGAGAATTAAGGTTCCTACTTTTTATGTTGTATGATATTTTTTGATCAGATGCGTAGTTCTCGGGATATATCAAGATATTTAAAAGTTCCGAAGCTGCACCAACATAATAGAGGTACAGAAACACCGTGGCCTCTTTCTCTGAGATAACTCTGCACTATTGCGAGCTGCAAATGCCACTTCCAGCTTAGCTGTGCAGAAGAAGAACAACAAGAAGAAGAAATATCTCGAAATATGTCCGTTAGACCCCTTCCCTTGAGATAAATCTGCAAATATCTCGGAAACGAAGCGAGCTATGGCAAAATGTTAAGAGACCTTTTTTGTAGAGAATTATGTTTCCTATAATTTATGTTCCATGATATTTTTTTATCAGAAGCGTTGTTTTCGAGATATATCGAGATATTTAAAAGTTCCGAAGCCGCACCAACATAATAGAGATACAGAAACACCGTGGCCCCTTTCTTTGAGATAACTCTGCACTATTGCGAGCTGCAAATGCCACCTCCAGCTTAGCTGTGCAGAAGAAGAGCAACAAGAAGAAAAAATATCTCGAAATATGTCCGTCAGGCCCCTTCCCTTGAGATAAATCTGCAAATACCTCGGAAACGAAGCGAGCTATGGCAAAATGTTAAGAGACCTTTTTTGTAGAGAATTAAGTTTCCTACTTTTTATGTTCTATGATATTTTTTGATCAGATGCGTAGTTCTCGAGATATATCAAGATATTTAAAAGTTCCGAAGCCGCACCAACATAATAGAGATACAGAAACACCGTGGCCCCTTTCTTTGAGATAACTCTGCACTATTGCGACCTGCAAATGCCACTTCCAGCTTAGCTGTGCAGAAGAAGAACAACAAGAAGAAGAAATATCTCGAAATATGTCCGTCAGGCCCCTTCCCTTGAGATAAATCTGCAAATATCTCGGAAACGAAGCGAGCTATGGCAACATGTTAAGATACCTTTTTTGTAGAGAATTAGGTTTCCTACTATTTATGTTGTATGATATTTTTTGATCAGATGCGTAGTTCTCGAGATATATCCAGATATTTAAAAGTTCCGAAGCGGCACCAACATAATAGAGATACAGAAACACCGTGGCCCATTTCTTTGAGGTAACTCTGCACTATTGCGAGCTGCAAATGCCACTTCCAGCTTAGCTGTGCAGAAGAAGAACAACAAGAAGAAGAAATATCTCAAAATATGTCCGTCAGGCCCCTTCCCTTGAGATAAAGCTGCAGATATCTCGGAAACGAAGCGAGCTATGGCAAAATGTTAAGATACCTTATTTGTAGAGAATTAAGTTTCCTACTTTTTATGTTGTATGATATTTTTTGATCAGATGCGTAGTTCTCGAGATATATCAAGATATTTAAAAGTTCCGAAGCTGCACCAACATAATAGAGGTACAGAAACACCGTGGCCTCTTTCTCTGAGATAACTCTGCACCATTGCGAGCTGCAAATGCCACTTCCAGCTTAGCTGTGCAGAACAAGAACAACAAGAAGAAGAAATATCTCGAAATATGTCCGTCAGACCCCTTCCCTTGAGATAAATCTGCAAATATCTCGGAAACGAAGCGAGCTATGGCAAAATGTTAAGAGACCTTTTTTGTAGAGAATTATGTTTCCTATAATTTATGTTCTATGATATTTTTTGATCAGAAGCGTTGTTTTCGAGATATATCGGGATATTTAAAAGATCCGAAGCCGCACCAACATAATAGAGATACAGAAACACCGTGGCCCCTTTCTTTGAGATAACTCTGCACTATTGCGACCTGCAAATGCCACTTCCAGCTTAGCTGTGCAGAAGAAGAACAACAAGAAGAAGAAATATCTCGAAATATGTCCGTCAGACCCCTTCCCTTGAGATAAAGCTGCAAATATCTCGGAAACGAAGCGAGCTATGGCAAAATGTTAAGATACCTTTTTTGTAGAGAATTAGGTTTCCTACTTTTTATGTTCTATGATATTTTTTTATCAGATGCGTAGTTCTCGAGATATATCAGGATATTTAAAAGTTCCGAAGCTGCACCAACATAATAGAGGTACAGAAACACCGTGGCCTCTTTCTCTGAGATAACTCTGCACTATTGCGAGCTGCAAATGCCACTTCCAGCTTAGCTGTGCAGCAGAAGAACAACAAGAAGAAGAAATATCTCGAAATATGTCCGTCAGGCACCTTCCCTTGAGATAAATCTGCAAGTATCTCGGAAACGAAGCGAGCTAAGGCAAAATGTTAAGAGACCTTTTTTGTAGAGAATTAAGTTTCCTACTTTTTATGTTCTATGATATTTTTCGATCAGATGCGTAGTTCTCGAGATATATCAAGATATTTAAAAGTTCCGAAGCGGCACCAACATAATAGAGATGCCGAAACACCGTGGCCCCTTTCTTTGAGACAACTCTGCACTATTGCGAGCTGCAAATGCCACTTCCAGGTTAGCTGTGCAGAAGAAGAACAACAAGAAGAAATATCTCAAAATATGTCCGTCAGGCCCCTTCCCTTGAGATAAAGCTGCAAATATCTCGGAAACGAAGCGAGCTATGGCAAAATGTTAAGATACCTTTTTTGTAGAGAATTAAGTTTCCTACTTTTTATGTTGTATGATATTTTTTTATCAGATGCGTAGTTCTCGAGATATATCAAGATATTTAAAAGTTCCGAAGCTGCACCAACATAATAGAGGTACAGAAACACCGTGGCCTCTTTCTCTGAGATAACTCTGCACTATTGCGAGCTGCAAATGCCACTTCCAGCTTAGCTGTGCAGAAGAAGAACAACAAGAAGAAGAAATATCTCGAAATATGTCCGTCAGGCACCTTCCCTTGAGATAAATCTGCAAATATCTCGGAAACGAAGCGAGCTAAGGCAAAATGTTAAGAGACCTTTTTTGTAGAGAATTAAGTTTCCTACTTTTTATGTTGTATGATATTTTTTGATCAGATGCGTAGTTCTCGAGATATATCAAGACATTTAAAAGTTCCAAAGCCGCACCAACATAATAGAGATACAGAAACACCGTGGCCCCTTTCTGTGAGATAACTCTGCACTATTGCGAGCTGCAAATGCCACTTCGAGCTTAGCTGTGCAGAAGAAGAACAACAAGAAGAAGAAATATCTCAAAATATGTCCGTCAGGCCCCTTCCCTTGAGATAAAGCTGCAAATATCTCGGAAACGAAGCGAGCTATGGCAAAATGTTAAGATACCTTTTTTGTAGAGAATTAAGTTTCCTACTTTTTATGTTGTATGATATTTTTTTATCAGATGCGTAGTTCTCGAGATATATCAAGATATTTAAAAGTTCCGAAGCTGCACCAACATAATAGAGGTACAGAAACACCGTGGCCTCTTTCTCTGAGATAACTCTGTACTATTGCGAGCTGCAAATGCCACTTCCAGCTTAGCTGTGCAGAACAAGAACAACAAGAAGAAGAAATATCTCGAAATATGTCCGTCAGGCCCCTTCCCTTGAGATAAATCTGCAAATATCTCGGAAACGAAGCGAGCTATGGCAAAATGTTAAGATACCTTTTTTGTAGAGAATTAAGTTTCCTACTTTTTATGTTGTATGATATTTTTTTATCAGATGCGTAGTTCTCGAGATATATCAAGATATTTAAAAGTTCCAAAGCCGCACCAACATAATAGAGATACAGAAACACCGTGGCCCCTTTCTGTGAGATAACTCTGCACTATTGCGAGCTGCAAATGCCACTTCGAGCTTAGCTGTGCAGAAGAAGAACAACAAGAAGAAGAAATATCTCAAAATATGTCCGTCAGGCCCCTTCCCTTGAGATAAAGCTGCAAATATCTCGGAAACGAAGCGAGCTATGGCAAAATGTTAAGATACCTTTTTTGTAGAGAATTAAGTTTCCTACATTTTATGTTGTATGATATTTTTTTATCAGATGCGTAGTTCTCGAGATATATCAAGATATTTAAAAGTTCCGAAGCTGCACCAACATAATAGAGGTACAGAAACACCGTGGCCTCTTTCTCTGAGATAACTCTGCACTATTGCGAGCTGCAAATGCCACTTCCAGCTTAGCTGTGCAGAAGAAGAACAACAAGAAGAAGAAATATCTCGAAATATGTCCGTCAGGCACCTTCCCTTGAGATAAATCTGCAAATATCTCGGAAACGAAGCGAGCTAAGGCAAAATGTTAAGAGACCTTTTTTGTAGAGAATTGGGTTTCCTACTTTTTATGTTCTATGATATTTTTTGATCAGATGCGTAGTTCTCGAGATATATCCAGATATTTAAAAGTTCCGAAGCGGCACCAACATAATAGAGATACAGAAACACCGTGGCCCCTTTCTTTGAGGTAACTCTGCACTATTGCGAGCTGCAAATGCCACTTCCAGCTTAGCTGTGCAGAAGAAGAACAACAAGAAGAAGAAATATCTCAAAATATGTCCGTCAGGCCCCTTCCCTTGAGATAAAGCTGCAAATATCTCGGAAACGAAGCGAGCTATGGCAAAATGTTAAGATACCTTTTTTGTAGAGAATTAAGTTTCCTACTTTTTATGTTGTATGATATTTTTTGATCAGATGCGTAGTTCTCGAGATATATCAAGATATTTAAAAGTTCCGAAGCTGCACCAACATAATAGAGGTACAGAAACACCGTGGCCTCTTTCTCTGAGATAACTCTGCACTATTGCGAGCTGCAAATGCCACTTCGAGCTTAGCTGTGCAGAAGAAGAACAACAAGAAGAAGAAATATCTCGAAATATGTCCGTCAGGCCCCTTCCCTTGAGATATATCTGCAAATATCTCGGAAACGAAGCGAGCTATGGCAAAATGTTAAGATACCTTTTTTGTAGAGAATTAAGTTTCCCACTTTTTATGTTCTATGATATTTTTTGATCAGATGCGTAGTTCTCGAGATATATCCAGATATTTAAAAGTTCCGAAGCGGCACCAACATAATAGAGATACAGAAACACCGTGGCCCCTTTCTTTGAGGTAACTCTGCACTATTGCGAGCTGCAAATGCCACTTCCAGCTTAGCTGTGCAGAAGAAGAACAACAAGAAGAAGAAATATCTCAAAATATGTCCGTCAGGCCCCTTCCCTTGAGATAAAGCTGCAAATATCTCGGAAACGAAGCGAGCTATGGCAAAATGTTAAGATACGTTTTTTGTAGAGAATTAAGGTTCCTACTTTTTATGTTGTATGATATTTTTTGATCAGATGCGTAGTTCTCGGGATATATCAAGATATTTAAAAGTTCCGAAGCTGCACCAACATAATAGAGGTACAGAAACACCGTGGCCTCTTTCTCTGAGATAACTCTGCACTATTGCGAGCTGCAAATGCCACTTCCAGCTTAGCTGTGCAGAAGAAGAACAACAAGAAGAAGAAATATCTCGAAATATGTCCGTTAGACCCCTTCCCTTGAGATAAATCTGCAAATATCTCGGAAACGAAGCGAGCTATGGCAAAATGTTAAGAGACCTTTTTTGTAGAGAATTATGTTTCCTATAATTTATGTTCCATGATATTTTTTGATCAGAAGCGTTGTTTTCGAGATATATCGAGATATTTAAAAGTTCCGAAGCCGCACCAACATAATAGAGATACAGAAACACCGTGGCCCCTTTCTTTGAGATAACTCTGCACTATTGCGAGCTGCAAATGCCACTTCCAGCTTAGCTGTGCAGAAGAAGAACAACAAGAAGAAAAAATATCTCGAAA
This sequence comes from Osmia lignaria lignaria, assembly GCF_051020975.1. NCBI lineage: Eukaryota > Metazoa > Arthropoda > Insecta > Hymenoptera > Megachilidae > Osmia > Osmia lignaria. The sequence goes on from NW_027478166.1 coordinate 14,134,288, forward strand.
TATGTCCGTCAGGCCCCTTCCCTTGAGATAAATCTGCAAATACCTCGGAAACGAAGCGAGCTATGGCAAAATGTTAAGAGACCTTTTTTGTAGAGAATTAAGTTTCCTACTTTTTATGTTCTATGATATTTTTTGATCAGATGCGTAGTTCTCGAGATATATCAAGATATTTAAAAGTTCCGAAGCCGCACCAACATAATAGAGATACAGAAACACCGTGGCCCCTTTCTTTGAGATAACTCTGCACTATTGCGACCTGCAAATGCCACTTCCAGCTTAGCTGTGCAGAAGAAGAACAACAAGAAGAAGAAATATCTCGAAATATGTCCGTCAGGCCCCTTCCCTTGAGATAAATCTGCAAATATCTCGGAAACGAAGCGAGCTATGGCAACATGTTAAGATACCTTTTTTGTAGAGAATTAGGTTTCCTACTTTTTATGTTGTATGATATTTTTTGATCAGATGCGTAGTTCTCGAGATATATCCAGATATTTAAAAGTTCCGAAGCGGCACCAACATAATAGAGATACAGAAACACCGTGGCCCCTTTCTTTGAGGTAACTCTGCACTATTGCGAGCTGCAAATGCCACTTCCAGCTTAGCTGTGCAGAAGAAGAACAACAAGAAGAAGAAATATCTCAAAATATGTCCGTCAGGCCCCTTCCCTTGAGATAAAGCTGCAAATATCTCGGAAACGAAGCGAGCTATGGCAAAATGTTAAGATACCTTTTTTGTAGAGAATTAAGTTTCCTACTTTTTATGTTGTATGATATTTTTTGATCAGATGCGTAGTTCTCGAGATATATCAAGATATTTAAAAGTTCCGAAGCTGCACCAACATAATAGAGGTACAGAAACACCGTGGCCTCTTTCTCTGAGATAACTCTGCACCATTGCGAGCTGCAAATGCCACTTCCAGCTTAGCTGTGCAGAAGAAGAACAACAAGAAGAAGAAATATCTCGAAATATGTCCGTCAGACCCCTTCCCTTGAGATAAATCTGCAAATATCTCGGAAACGAAGCGAGCTATGGCAAAATGTTAAGAGACCTTTTTTGTAGAGAATTATGTTTCCTATAATTTATGTTCTATGATATTTTTTGATCAGAAGCGTTGTTTTCGAGATATATCGGGATATTTAAAAGATCCGAAGCCGCACCAACATAATAGAGATACAGAAACACCGTGGCCCCTTTCTTTGAGATAACTCTGCACTATTGCGACCTGCAAATGCCACTTCCAGCTTAGCTGTGCAGAAGAAGAACAACAAGAAGAAGAAATATCTCGAAATATGTCCGTCAGACCCCTTCCCTTGAGATAAAGCTGCAAATATCTCGGAAACGAAGCGAGCTATGGCAAAATGTTAAGATACCTTTTTTGTAGAGAATTAGGTTTCCTACTTTTCATGTTCTATGATATTTTTTTATCAGATGCGTAGTTCTCGAGATATATCAGGATATTTAAAAGTTCCGATGCTGCACCAACATAATAGAGGTACAGAAACACCGTGGCCTCTTTCTCTGAGATAACTCTGCACTATTGCGAGCTGCAAATGCCACTTCCAGCTTAGCTGTGCAGCAGAAGAACAACAAGAAGAAGAAATATCTCGAAATATGTCCGTCAGGCACCTTCCCTTGAGATAAATCTGCAAGTATCTCGGAAACGAAGCGAGCTAAGGCAAAATGTTAAGAGACCTTTTTTGTAGAGAATTAAGTTTCCTACTTTTTATGTTCTATGATATTTTTCGATCAGATGCGTAGTTCTCGAGATATATCAAGATATTTAAAAGTTCCGAAGCGGCACCAACATAATAGAGATACCGAAACACCGTGGCCCCTTTCTTTGAGACAACTCTGCACTATTGCGAGCTGCAAATGCCACTTCCAGCTTAGCTGTGCAGAAGAAGAACAACAAGAAGAAGAAATATCTCAAAATATGTCCGTCAGGCCCCTTCCCTTGAGATAAAGCTGCAAATATCTCGGAAACGAAGCGAGCTATGGCAAAATGTTAAGATACCTTTTTTGTAGAGAATTAAGTTTCCTACTTTTTATGTTGTATGATATTTTTTTATCAGATGCGTAGTTCTCGAGATATATCAAGATATTTAAAAGTTCCGAAGCTGCACCAACATAATAGAGGTACAGAAACACCGTGGCCTCTTTCTCTGAGATAACTCTGCACTATTGCGAGCTGCAAATGCCACTTCCAGCTTAGCTGTGCAGAAGAAGAACAACAAGAAGAAGAAATATCTCGAAATATGTCCGTCAGGCACCTTCCCTTGAGATAAATCTGCAAATATCTCGGAAACGAAGCGAGCTAAGGCAAAATGTTAAGAGACCTTTTTTGTAGAGAATTAAGTTTCCTACTTTTTATGTTGTATGATATTTTTTGATCAGATGCGTAGTTCTCGAGATATATCAAGACATTTAAAAGTTCCAAAGCCGCACCAACATAATAGAGATACAGAAACACCGTGGCCCCTTTCTGTGAGATAACTCTGCACTATTGCGAGCTGCAAATGCCACTTCGAGCTTAGCTGTGCAGAAGAAGAACAACAAGAAGAAGAAATATCTCAAAATATGTCCGTCAGGCCCCTTCCCTTGAGATAAAGCTGCAAATATCTCGGAAACGAAGCGAGCTATGGCAAAATGTTAAGATACCTTTTTTGTAGAGAATTAAGTTTCCTACTTTTTATGTTGTATGATATTTTTTTATCAGATGCGTAGTTCTCGAGATATATCAAGATATTTAAAAGTTCCGAAGCTGCACCAACATAATAGAGGTACAGAAACACCGTGGCCTCTTTCTCTGAGATAACTCTGCACCATTGCGAGCTGCAAATGCCACTTCCAGCTTAGCTGTGCAGAAGAAGAACAACAAGAAGAAGAAATATCTCGAAATATGTCCGTCAGACCCCTTCCCTTGAGATAAATCTGCAAATATCTCGGAAACGAAGCGAGCTATGGCAAAATGTTAAGAGACCTTTTTTGTAGAGAATTATGTTTCCTATAATTTATGTTCTATGATATTTTTTGATCAGAAGCGTTGTTTTCGAGATATATCGGGATATTTAAAAGATCCGAAGCCGCACCAACATAATAGAGATACAGAAACACCGTGGCCCCTTTCTTTGAGATAACTCTGCACTATTGCGACCTGCAAATGCCACTTCCAGCTTAGCTGTGCAGAAGAAGAACAACAAGAAGAAGAAATATCTCGAAATATGTCCGTCAGACCCCTTCCCTTGAGATAAAGCTGCAAATATCTCGGAAACGAAGCGAGCTATGGCAAAATGTTAAGATACCTTTTTTGTAGAGAATTAGGTTTCCTACTTTTCATGTTCTATGATATTTTTTTATCAGATGCGTAGTTCTCGAGATATATCAGGATATTTAAAAGTTCCGATGCTGCACCAACATAATAGAGGTACAGAAACACCGTGGCCTCTTTCTCTGAGATAACTCTGCACTATTGCGAGCTGCAAATGCCACTTCCAGCTTAGCTGTGCAGCAGAAGAACAACAAGAAGAAGAAATATCTCGAAATATGTCCGTCAGGCACCTTCCCTTGAGATAAATCTGCAAGTATCTCGGAAACGAAGCGAGCTAAGGCAAAATGTTAAGAGACCTTTTTTGTAGAGAATTAAGTTTCCTACTTTTTATGTTCTATGATATTTTTCGATCAGATGCGTAGTTCTCGAGATATATCAAGATATTTAAAAGTTCCGAAGCGGCACCAACATAATAGAGATACCGAAACACCGTGGCCCCTTTCTTTGAGACAACTCTGCACTATTGCGAGCTGCAAATGCCACTTCCAGCTTAGCTGTGCAGAAGAAGAACAACAAGAAGAAGAAATATCTCAAAATATGTCCGTCAGGCCCCTTCCCTTGAGATAAAGCTGCAAATATCTCGGAAACGAAGCGAGCTATGGCAAAATGTTAAGATACCTTTTTTGTAGAGAATTAAGTTTCCTACTTTTTATGTTGTATGATATTTTTTTATCAGATGCGTAGTTCTCGAGATATATCAAGATATTTAAAAGTTCCGAAGCTGCACCAACATAATAGAGGTACAGAAACACCGTGGCCTCTTTCTCTGAGATAACTCTGCACTATTGCGAGCTGCAAATGCCACTTCCAGCTTAGCTGTGCAGAAGAAGAACAACAAGAAGAAGAAATATCTCGAAATATGTCCGTCAGGCACCTTCCCTTGAGATAAATCTGCAAATATCTCGGAAACGAAGCGAGCTAAGGCAAAATGTTAAGAGACCTTTTTTGTAGAGAATTAAGTTTCCTACTTTTTATGTTGTATGATATTTTTTGATCAGATGCGTAGTTCTCGAGATATATCAAGACATTTAAAAGTTCCAAAGCCGCACCAACATAATAGAGATACAGAAACACCGTGGCCCCTTTCTGTGAGATAACTCTGCACTATTGCGAGCTGCAAATGCCACTTCGAGCTTAGCTGTGCAGAAGAAGAACAACAAGAAGAAGAAATATCTCAAAATATGTCCGTCAGGCCCCTTCCCTTGAGATAAAGCTGCAAATATCTCGGAAACGAAGCGAGCTATGGCAAAATGTTAAGATACCTTTTTTGTAGAGAATTAAGTTTCCTACTTTTTATGTTGTATGATATTTTTTTATCAGATGCGTAGTTCTCGAGATATATCAAGATATTTAAAAGTTCCGAAGCTGCACCAACATAATAGAGGTACAGAAACACCGTGGCCTCTTTCTCTGAGATAACTCTGTACTATTGCGAGCTGCAAATGCCACTTCCAGCTTAGCTGTGCAGAACAAGAACAACAAGAAGAAGAAATATCTCGAAATATGTCCGTCAGGCACCTTCCCTTGAGATAAATCTGCAAATATCTCGGAAACGAAGCGAGCTAAGGCAAAATGTTAAGAGACCTTTTTTGTAGAGAATTAAGTTTCCTACTTTTTATGTTGTATGATATTTTTTGATCAGATGCGTAGTTCTCGAGATATATCAAGATATTTAAAAGTTCCAAAGCCGCACCAACATAATAGAGATACAGAAACACCGTGGCCCCTTTCTGTGAGATAACTCTGCACTATTGCGAGCTGCAAATGCCACTTCGAGCTTAGCTGTGCAGAAGAAGAACAACAAGAAGAAGAAATATCTCAAAATATGTCCGTCAGGCCCCTTCCCTTGAGATAAAGCTGCAAATATCTCGGAAACGAAGCGAGCTATGGCAAAATGTTAAGATACCTTTTTTGTAGAGAATTAAGTTTCCTACATTTTATGTTGTATGATATTTTTTTATCAGATGCGTAGTTCTCGAGATACATCAAGATATTTAAAAGTTCCGAAGCTGCACCAACATAATAGAGGTACAGAAACACCGTGGCCTCTTTCTCTGAGATAACTCTGCACTATTGCGAGCTGCAAATGCCACTTCCAGCTTAGCTGTGCAGAAGAAGAACAACAAGAAGAAGAAATATCTCGAAATATGTCCGTCAGGCACCTTCCCTTGAGATAAATCTGCAAATATCTCGGAAACGAAGCGAGCTAAGGCAAAATGTTAAGAGACCTTTTTTGTAGAGAATTGGGTTTCCTACTTTTTATGTTCTATGATATTTTTTGATCAGATGCGTAGTTCTCGAGATATATCCAGATATTTAAAAGTTCCGAAGCGGCACCAACATAATAGAGATACAGAAACACCGTGGCCCCTTTCTTTGAGGTAACTCTGCACTATTGCGAGCTGCAAATGCCACTTCCAGCTTAGCTGTGCAGAAGAAGAACAACAAGAAGAAGAAATATCTCAAAATATGTCCGTCAGGCCCCTTCCCTTGAGATAAAGCTGCAAATATCTCGGAAACGAAGCGAGCTATGGCAAAATGTTAAGATACCTTTTTTGTAGAGAATTAAGTTTCCTACTTTTTATGTTGTATGATATTTTTTGATCAGATGCGTAGTTCTCGAGATATATCAAGATATTTAAAAGTTCCGAAGCTGCACCAACATAATAGAGGTACAGAAACACCGTGGCCTCTTTCTCTGAGATAACTCTGCACTATTGCGAGCTGCAAATGCCACTTCGAGCTTAGCTGTGCAGAAGAAGAACAACAAGAAGAAGAAATATCTCGAAATATGTCCGTCAGGCCCCTTCCCTTGAGATATATCTGCAAATATCTCGGAAACGAAGCGAGCTATGGCAAAATGTTAAGATACCTTTTTTGTAGAGAATTAAGTTTCCCACTTTTTATGTTCTATGATATTTTTTGATCAGATGCGTAGTTCTCGAGATATATCCAGATATTTAAAAGTTCCGAAGCGGCACCAACATAATAGAGATACAGAAACACCGTGGCCCCTTTCTTTGAGGTAACTCTGCACTATTGCGAGCTGCAAATGCCACTTCCAGCTTAGCTGTGCAGAAGAAGAACAACAAGAAGAAGAAATATCTCAAAATATGTCCGTCAGGCCCCTTCCCTTGAGATAAAGCTGCAAATATCTCGGAAACGAAGCGAGCTATGGCAAAATGTTAAGATACGTTTTTTGTAGAGAATTAAGGTTCCTACTTTTTATGTTGTATGATATTTTTTGATCAGATGCGTAGTTCTCGGGATATATCAAGATATTTAAAAGTTCCGAAGCTGCACCAACATAATAGAGGTACAGAAACACCGTGGCCTCTTTCTCTGAGATAACTCTGCACTATTGCGAGCTGCAAATGCCACTTCCAGCTTAGCTGTGCAGAAGAAGAACAACAAGAAGAAGAAATATCTCGAAATATGTCCGTTAGACCCCTTCCCTTGAGATAAATCTGCAAATATCTCGGAAACGAAGCGAGCTATGGCAAAATGTTAAGAGACCTTTTTTGTAGAGAATTATGTTTCCTATAATTTATGTTCCATGATATTTTTTGATCAGAAGCGTTGTTTTCGAGATATATCGAGATATTTAAAAGTTCCGAAGCCGCACCAACATAATAGAGATACAGAAACACCGTGGCCCCTTTCTTTGAGATAACTCTGCACTATTGCGAGCTGCAAATGCCACTTCCAGCTTAGCTGTGCAGAAGAAGAACAACAAGAAGAAAAAATATCTCGAAATATGTCCGTCAGGCCCCTTCCCTTGAGATAAATCTGCAAATACCTCGGAAACGAAGCGAGCTATGGCAAAATGTTAAGAGACCTTTTTTGTAGAGAATTAAGTTTCCTACTTTTTATGTTCTATGATATTTTTTGATCAGATGCGTAGTTCTCGAGATATATCAAGATATTTAAAAGTTCCGAAGCCGCACCAACATAATAGAGATACAGAAACACCGTGGCCCCTTTCTTTGAGATAACTCTGCACTATTGCGACCTGCAAATGCCACTTCCAGCTTAGCTGTGCAGAAGAAGAACAACAAGAAGAAGAAATATCTCGAAATATGTCCGTCAGGCCCCTTCCCTTGAGATAAATCTGCAAATATCTCGGAAACGAAGCGAGCTATGGCAACATGTTAAGATACCTTTTTTGTAGAGAATTAGGTTTCCTACTTTTTATGTTGTATGATATTTTTTGATCAGATGCGTAGTTCTCGAGATATATCCAGATATTTAAAAGTTCCGAAGCGGCACCAACATAATAGAGATACAGAAACACCGTGGCCCCTTTCTTTGAGGTAACTCTGCACTATTGCGAGCTGCAAATGCCACTTCCAGCTTAGCTGTGCAGAAGAAGAACAACAAGAAGAAGAAATATCTCGAAATATGTCCGTCAGACCCCTTCCCTTGAGATAAATCTGCAAATATCTCGGAAACGAAGCGAGCTATGGCAAAATGTTAAGAGACCTTTTTTGTAGAGAATTATGTTTCCTATAATTTATGTTCTATGATATTTTTTGATCAGAAGCGTTGTTTTCGAGATATATCGGGATATTTAAAAGATCCGAAGCCGCACCAACATAATAGAGATACAGAAACACCGTGGCCCCTTTCTTTGAGATAACTCTGCACTATTGCGACCTGCAAATGCCACTTCCAGCTTAGCTGTGCAGAAGAAGAACAACAAGAAGAAGAAATATCTCGAAATATGTCCGTCAGGCCCCTTCCCTTGAGATAAATCTGCAAATATCTCGGAAACGAAGCGAGCTATGGCAACATGTTAAGATACCTTTTTTGTAGAGAATTAGGTTTCCTACTTTTTATGTTGTATGATATTTTTTGATCAGATGCGTAGTTCTCGAGATATATCCAGATATTTAAAAGTTCCGAAGCGGCACCAACATAATAGAGATACAGAAACACCGTGGCCCCTTTCTTTGAGGTAACTCTGCACTATTGCGAGCTGCAAATGCCACTTCCAGCTTAGCTGTGCAGAAGAAGAACAACAAGAAGAAGAAATATCTCGAAATATGTCCGTCAGACCCCTTCCCTTGAGATAAATCTGCAAATATCTCGGAAACGAAGCGAGCTATGGCAAAATGTTAAGAGACCTTTTTTGTAGAGAATTATGTTTCCTATAATTTATGTTCTATGATATTTTTTGATCAGAAGCGTTGTTTTCGAGATATATCGGGATATTTAAAAGATCCGAAGCCGCACCAACATAATAGAGATACAGAAACACCGTGGCCCCTTTCTTTGAGATAACTCTGCACTATTGCGACCTGCAAATGCCACTTCCAGCTTAGCTGTGTAGAAGAAGAACAACAAGAAGAAGAAATATCTCGAAATATGTCCGTCAGGCCCCTTCCCTTGAGATAAAGCTGCAAATATCTCGGAAACGAAGCGAGCTAAGGCAAAATGTTAAGAGACCTTTTTTGTAGAGAATTAAGTTTCCTACTTTTTATGTTGTATGATATTTTTTGATCAGATGCGTAGTTCTCGAGATATATCAAGACATTTAAAAGTTCCAAAGCCGCACCAACATAATAGAGATACAGAAACACCGTGGCCCCTTTCTGTGAGATAACTCTGCACTATTGCGAGCTGCAAATGCCACTTCCAGCTTAGCTGTGCAGAAGAAGAACAACAAGAAGAAGAAATATCTCGAAATATGTCCGTCAGGCACCTTCCCTTGAGATAAATCTGCAAATATCTCGGAAACGAAGCGAGCTAAGGCAAAATGTTAAGAGACCTTTTTTGTAGAGAATTAAGTTTCCTACTTTTTATGTTGTATGATATTTTTTGATCAGATGCGTAGTTCTCGAGATATATCAAGATATTTAAAAGTTCCAAAGCCGCACCAACATAATAGAGATACAGAAACACCGTGGCCCCTTTCTGTGAGATAACTCTGCACTATTGCGAGCTGCAAATGCCACTTCGAGCTTAGCTGTGCAGAAGAAGAACAACAAGAAGAAGAAATATCTCAAAATATGTCCGTCAGGCCCCTTCCCTTGAGATAAAGCTGCAAATATCTCGGAAACGAAGCGAGCTATGGCAAAATGTTAAGATACCTTTTTTGTAGAGAATTAAGTTTCCTACATTTTATGTTGTATGATATTTTTTTATCAGATGCGTAGTTCTCGAGATATATCAAGATATTTAAAAGTTCCGAAGCTGCACCAACATAATAGAGGTACAGAAACACCGTGGCCTCTTTCTCTGAGATAACTCTGCACTATTGCGAGCTGCAAATGCCACTTCGAGCTTAGCTGTGCAGAAGAAGAACAACAAGAAGAAGAAATATCTCGAAATATGTCCGTCAGGCCCCTTCCCTTGAGATATATCTGCAAATATCTCGGAAACGAAGCGAGCTATGGCAAAATGTTAAGATACCTTTTTTGTAGAGAATTAAGTTTCCCACTTTTTATGTTCTATGATATTTTTTGATCAGATGCGTAGTTCTCGAGATATATCCAGATATTTAAAAGTTCCGAAGCGGCACCAACATAATAGAGATACAGAAACACCGTGGCCCCTTTCTTTGAGGTAACTCTGCACTATTGCGAGCTGCAAATGCCACTTCCAGCTTAGCTGTGCAGAAGAAGAACAACAAGAAGAAGAAATATCTCAAAATATGTCCGTCAGGCCCCTTCCCTTGAGATAAAGCTGCAAATATCTCGGAAACGAAGCGAGCTATGGCAAAATGTTAAGATACGTTTTTTGTAGAGAATTAAGGTTCCTACTTTTTATGTTGTATGATATTTTTTGATCAGATGCGTAGTTCTCGGGATATATCAAGATATTTAAAAGTTCCGAAGCTGCACCAACATAATAGAGGTACAGAAACACCGTGGCCTCTTTCTCTGAGATAACTCTGCACTATTGCGAGCTGCAAATGCCACTTCCAGCTTAGCTGTGCAGAAGAAGAACAACAAGAAGAAGAAATATATCGAAATATGTCCGTTAGACCCCTTCCCTTGAGATAAATCTGCAAATATCTCGGAAACGAAGCGAGCTATGGCAAAATGTTAAGAGACCTTTTTTGTAGAGAATTATGTTTCCTATAATTTATGTTCCATGATATTTTTTGATCAGAAGCGTTGTTTTCGAGATATATCGAGATATTTAAAAGTTCCGAAGCCGCACCAACATAATAGAGATACAGAAACACCGTGGCCCCTTTCTTTGAGATAACTCTGCACTATTGCGAGCTGCAAATGCCACTTCCAGCTTAGCTGTGCAGAAGAAGAACAACAAGAAGAAAAAATATCTCGAAATATGTCCGTCAGGCCCCTTCCCTTGAGATAAATCTGCAAATACCTCGGAAACGAAGCGAGCTATGGCAAAATGTTAAGAGACCTTTTTTGTAGAGAATTAAGTTTCCTACTTTTTATGTTCTATGATATTTTTTGATCAGATGCGTAGTTCTCGAGATATATCAAGATATTTAAAAGTTCCGAAGCCGCACCAACATAATAGAGATACAGAAACACCGTGGCCCCTTTCTTTGAGATAACTCTGCACTATTGCGACCTGCAAATGCCACTTCCAGCTTAGCTGTGCAGAAGAAGAACAACAAGAAGAAGAAATATCTCGAAATATGTCCGTCAGGCCCCTTCCCTTGAGATAAATCTGCAAATATCTCGGAAACGAAGCGAGCTAAGGCAAAATGTTAAGAGACCTTTTTTGTAGAGAATTAAGTTTCCTACTTTTTATGTTCTATGATATTTTTCGATCAGATGCGTAGTTCTCGAGATATATCCAGATATTTAAAAGTTCCGAAGCGGCACCAACATAATAGAGATACAGAAACACCGTGGCCCCTTTCTTTGAGGTAACTCTGCACTATTGCGAGCTGCAAATGCCACTTCCAGCTTAGCTGTGCAGAAGAAGAACAACAAGAAGAAGAAATATCTCAAAATATGTCCGTCAGGCCCCTTCCCTTGAGATAAAGCTGCAAATATCTCGGAAACGAAGCGAGCTATGGCAAAATGTTAAGATACCTTTTTTGTAGAGAATTAAGCTTCCTACTTTTTATGTTGTATGATATTTTTTGATCAGATGCGTAGTTCTCGAGATATATCAAGATATTTAAAAGTTCCGAAGCTGCACCAACATAATAGAGGTACAGAAACACCGTGGCCTCTTTCTCTGAGATAACTCTGCACTATTGCGAGCTGCAAATGCCACTTCGAGCTTAGCTGTGCAGAAGAAGAACAACAAGAAGAAGAAATATCTCGAAATATGTCCGTCAGGCCCCTTCCCTTGAGATATATCTGCAAATATCTCGGAAACGAAGCGAGCTATGGCAAAATGTTAAGATACCTTTTTTGTAGAGAATTAAGTTTCCCACTTTTTATGTTCTATGATATTTTTTGATCAGATGCGTAGTTCTCGAGATATATCCAGATATTTAAAAGTTCCGAAGCGGCACCAACATAATAGAGATACAGAAACACCGTGGCCCCTTTCTTTGAGGTAACTCTGCACCATTGCGAGCTGCAAATGCCACTTCCAGCTTAGCTGTGCAGAAGAAGAACAACAAGAAGAAGAAATATCTCAAAATATGTCCGTCAGGCCCCTTCCCTTGAGATAAAGCTGCAAATATCTCGGAAACGAAGCGAGCTATGGCAAAATGTTAAGATACGTTTTTTGTAGAGAATTAAGGTTCCTACTTTTTATGTTGTATGATATTTTTTGATCAGATGCGTAGTTCTCGGGATATATCAAGATATTTAAAAGTTCCGAAGCTGCACCAACATAATAGAGGTACCGAAACACCGTGGCCTCTTTCTCTGAGATAACTCTGCACTATTGCGAGCTGCAAATGCCACTTCCAGCTTAGCTGTGCAGAAGAAGAACAACAAGAAGAAGAAATATCTCGAAATATGTCCGTTAGACCCCTTCCCTTGAGATAAATCTGCAAATATCTCGGAAACGAAGCGAGCTATGGCAAAATGTTAAGAGACCTTTTTTGTAGAGAATTATGTTTCCTATAATTTATGTTCCATGATATTTTTTGATCAGAAGCGTTGTTTTCGAGATATATCGAGATATTTAAAAGTTCCGAAGCCGCACCAACATAATAGAGATACAGAAACACCGTGGCCCCTTTCTTTGAGATAACTCTGCACTATTGCGAGCTGCAAATGCCACTTCCAGCTTAGCTGTGCAGAAGAAGAACAACAAGAAGAAAAAATATCTCGAAATATGTCCGTCAGGCCCCTTCCCTTGAGATAAATCTGCAAATACCTCGGAAACGAAGCGAGCTATGGCAAAATGTTAAGAGACCTTTTTTGTAGAGAATTATGTTTCCTATAATTTATGTTCTATGATATTTTTTGATCAGAAGCGTTGTTTTCGAGATATATCGAGATATTTAAAAGTTCCGAAGCCGCACCAACATAATAGAGGTACAGAAACACCGTGGCCTCTTTCTCTGAGATAACTCTGCACTATTGCGAGCTGCAAATGCCACTTCCAGCTTAGCTGTGCAGAAGAAGAACAACAAGAAGAAGAAATATCTCGAAATATGTCCGTCAGGCACCTTCCCTTGAGATAAATCTGCAAATATCTCGGAAACGAAGCGAGCTATGGCAAAATGTTAAGAGACCTTTTTTGTAGAGAATTATGTTTCCTATAATTTATGTTCTATGATATTTTTTGATCAGAAGCGTTGTTTTCGAGATATATCGAGATATTTAAAAGTTCCGAAGCCGCACCAACATAATAGAGGTACAGAAACACCGTGGCCTCTTTCTCTGAGATAACTCTGCACTATTGCGAGCTGGAAATGCCACTTCCAGTTTAGCTGTGCAGAAGAAGAACAACAAGAAGAAGAAATATCCCGAAATATGTCCGTCAGTCCCCTTCCCTTGAGATAAATCTGCAAATATCTCGGAAACGAAGCGAGCTATGGCAAAATGTTAAGATACATTTTTTGTAGAGAATTAGGTTTCCTACTTTTTATGTTCTATGATATTTTTTGATCAGATGCGTAGTTCTCGAGATATATCCAGATATTTAAAAGTTCCGAAGCGGCACCAACATAATAGAGATACAGAAACACCGTGGCCCCTTTCTTTGAGGTAACTCTGCACTATTGCGAGCTGCAAATGCCACTTCCAGCTTAGCTGTGCAGAAGAAGAACAACAAGAAGAAGAAATATCTCAAAATATGTCCGTCAGGCCCCTTCCCTTGAGATAAATCTGCAAATATCTCGGAAACGAAGCGAGCTATGGCAAAATGTTAAGAGACCTTTTTTGTAGAGAATTATGTTTCCTACAATTTACGTTCTATGATATTTTTTGATCTGAAGCGTAGTTTTTGAGATATATCGGGATATTTAAAAGATCCGAAGCCGCACCAACATAATAGAGATACAGAAACACCGTGGCCCCTTTCTGTGAGATAACTCTGCACTATTGCGAGCTGCAAACGCCACTTCGAGCTTAGCTGTGCAGAAGAAGAACAACAAGAAGAAGAAATATCTCGAAATATGTCCGTCAGACCCCTTCCCTTGAGATAAATCTGCAAATATCTCGGAAACGAAGCGAGCTATGGCAAAATGTTAAGAGACCTTTTTTGTAGAGAATTATGTTTCCTATAATTTATGTTCTATGATATTTTTCGATCAGATGCGTAGTTCTCGAGATATATCAAGATATTTAAAAGTTCCAAAGCCGCACCAACATAATAGAGATACAGAAACACCGTGGCCCCTTTCTGTGAGATAACTCTGCACTATTGCGAGCTGCAAATGCCACTTCGAGCTTAGCTGTGCAGAAGAAGAACAACAAGAAGAAGAAATATCTCGAAATATGTCCGTCAGATCCCTTCCCTTGAGATAAATCTGCAAATATCTCGGAAACAAAGCGAGCTATGGCAAAATGTTAAGAGACCTTTTTTGTGGAGAATTAAGTTTCCTACTTTTTATGTTGTATGATATTTTTTGATCAGATGCGTAGTTCTCGAGATATATCAAGATATTTAAAAGTTCCGAAGCCGCACCAACATAATAGAGGTACAGAAACACCGTGGCCTCTTTCTCTGAGATAACTCTGCACTATTGCGAGCTGCAAATGCCACTTCCAGCTTAGCTGTGCAGAAGAAGAACAACAAGAAGAAGAAATATCTCAAAATATGTCCGTCAGGCCCCTTCCCTTGAGATAAATATGCAAATATCTCGGAAACGAAGCGAGCTATGGGAAAATGTTAAGACACCTTTTTTGTAGAGAATTAAGTTTCCTACTTTTTATGTTCTATGATATTTTTTGATCAGATGCGTAGTTCTCGAGACATATCAAGATATTTAAAAGTTCCGAAGCTGCACCAACATAATAGAGGTACAGAAACACCGTGGCCTCTTTCTCTGAGATAACTCTGCACTATTGCGAGCTGCAAATGCCACTTCCAGCTTAGCTGTGCAGAAGAAGAACAACAAGAAGAAGAAATATCTCGAAATATGTCCGTCAGGCCCCTTCCCTTGAGATAAATCTGCAAATATCTCGGAAACGAAGCGATCTATGGCAAAATGTTAAGAGACCTTTTTTGTAGAGAATTAAGTTTCCTACTTTTTATGTTCTATGATATTTTTTGATCAGATGCGTAGTTCTCGAGATATATCAAGATATTTAAAAGTTCCGAAGCCGCACCAACATAATAGAGATACAGAAACACCGTGGCCCCTTTCTGTGAGATAACTCTGCACTATTGCGAGCTGCAAATGCCACTTCGAGCTTAGCTGTGCAGAAGAAGAACAACAAGAACAAGAAATATTTCAAAATATGTCCGTCAGGACCCTTCCCTTGAGATATAGCTGCAAATATCTCGGAAACGAAACGAGCTATGGCAAAATGTTAAGATACCTTTTTTGTAGAGAATTAAGTTTCCTACTTTTTATGTTGTATGATATTTTTTGATCAGATGCGTAGTTCTCGAGATATATCAAGATATTTAAAAGTTCCGAAGCTGCACCAACATAATAGAGGTACAGAAACACCGTGGCCTCTTTCTCTGAGATAACTCTGCACTATTGCGAGCTGCAAATGCCACTTCGAGCTTAGCTGTGCAGAAGAAGAACAAGAAGAAGAAGAAATATCTTGAAATATGTCCGTCAGGCCCCTTCCCTTGAGATAAATCTGCAAATATCTCGGAAACGAAGCGAGCTATGGCAAAATGTTAAGAGACCTTTTTTGTAGAGAATTAAGTTTCCTACTTTTTATGTTCTATGATATTTTTTGATCAGATGCGTAGTTCTCGAGATATATCAAGATATTTAAAAGTTCCGAAGCCGCACCAACATAATAGAGATACAGAAACACCGTGGCCCCTTTCTGTGAGATAACTCTGCACTATTGCGAGCTGCAAATGCCACTTCGAGCTTGGCTGTGCAGAAGAAGAACAACAAGAAGAAGAACTATCTCAAAATATGTCCGTCAGGCCCCTTCCCTTGAGATAAATCTGCAAATATCTCGGAAACGAAGCGAGCTAAGGCAAAATGTTAAGAGACCTTTTTTGTGGAGAATTAAGTTTCCTACTTTTTATGTTGTATGATATTTTTTGATCAGATGCGTAGTTCTCGAGATATATCAAGATATTTACAAGTTCCAAAGCCACACCAACATAATAGAGATACAGAAACACCGTGGCCCCTTTCTTTGAGATAACTCTGCACTATTGCGAGCTGGAAATGCCACTTCCAGCTTAGCTGTGCAGAAGAAGAACAAGAAGAAGAAGAAATATCTTGAAATATGTCCGTCAGGCTCCTTCCCTTGAGATAAATCTGCAAATATCTCGGAAACGAAGCGAGCTATGGCAAAATGTTAAGAGACCTTTTTTGTAGAGAATTAAGTTTCCTACTTTTTATGTTCTATGATATTTTTTGATCAGATGCGTAGTTCTCGAGATATATCAAGATATTTAAAAGTTCCGAAGCCGCACCAACATAATAGAGATACAGAAACACCGTGGCCCCTTTCTGTGAGATAACTCTGCACTATTGCGAGCTGCAAATGCCACTTCGAGCTTGGCTGTGCAGAAGAAGAACAACAAGAAGAAGAAATATCTCGAAATATGTCCGTCAGACCCCTTCCCTTGAGATAAATCTGCAAATATCTCGGAAACGAAGCGAGCTATGGCAAAATGTTAAGAGACCTTTTTTGTAGAGAATTAAGTTTCCTACTTTTTCTCTTGTATGATATTTTCTGATCAGATGCGTAGTTCTCGAGATATATCAAGATATTTAAAAGTTCCGAAGCCGCACCAACATAATAGAGATACAGAAACACCGTGGCCCCTTTCTTTGAGATAACTCTGCACTATTGCGAGCTGCAAATGCCACTTCCAGCTTAGCTGTGCAGAAGTAGAACAACAAGAAGAAGAAATATCTCGAAATATGTATGTCAGGCCCCTTCCCTTGGGATAAATCTGCAAATATCTCGGAAACGAAGCGAGCTGTGGCAAAATGTTAAGAGACCTTTTTTGTAGAGAATTAAGTTTCCTACTTTTTATGTTCTATGATATTTTTTGATCAGATGCGTAGTTCTTGAGATATATCCAGATATTTAAAAGTTCCGAAGCGGCACCAACATAATAGAGATACAGAAACACCGTGGCCTCTTTCTCTGAGATAACTCTGCACTATTGCGAGCTGCAAATGCCACTTCCAGCTTAGCTGTGCAGAAGAAAAACAACAAGAAGAAATATCTCGAAATATGTCCGTCAGGCACCTTCCCTTGACATAAATCTGCAAATATCTCGGAAACGAAGCGAGCTATGGCAAAATGTTAAGAGACCTTTTTTGTAGAGAATTAAGTTTCCTACTTTTTATGTTCTATAATATTTTTTGATCAGATGCGTAGTTCTCGAGATATATCAAGATATTTAAAAGTTCCGAAGCCGCACCAACATAATAGAGATACAGAAACACCGTGGCCCCTTTCTGTGAGATAACTCTGCACTATTGCGAGCTGCAAATGCCACTTCGAGCTTGGCTGTGCAGAAGAAGAACAACAAGAAGAAGAAATATCTCAAAATATGTCCGTCAGGCCCCTTCCCTTGAGATAAATCTGCAAATATCTCGGAAACGAAGCGAGCTATGGCAAAATGTTAAGATACCTTTTTTGTAGAGAATTAAGTTTCCTACTTTTTATGTTCTGTGATATTTTTTGATCAGATGCGTAGTTCTCGAGATATATCAAGATATTTAAAAGTTCCGAAGCTGCACCAACATAATAGAGGTACAGAAACACCGTGGCCTCTTTCTCTGAGATCACTCTGCACTATTGCGAGCTGCAAATGCCACTTCCAGCTTAGCTGTGCAGAAGAAGAACAACAAGAAGAAGAAATATCTCGAAATATGTCCGTCAGGCACCTTCCCTTGAGATAAATCTGCAAATATCTCGGAAACGAAGCGAGCTAAGGCAAAATGTTAAGAGACCTTTTTTGTGGAGAATTAAGTTTCCTACTTTTTATGTTGTATGATATTTTTTGATCAGATGCGTAGTTCTCGAGATATATCAAGATATTTAAAAGTTCCAAAGCCACACCAACATAATAGAGATACAGAAACACCGTGGCCCCTTTCTGTGAGATAACTCTGCACTATTGCGAGCTGCAAATGCCACTTCGAGCTTGGCTGTGCAGAAGAAGAACAACAAGAAGAAGAAATATCTCAAAATATGTCCGTCAGGCCCCTTCCCTTGAGATAAATCTGCAAATATCTCGGAAACGAAGCGAGCTATGGCAAAATGTTAAGATACCTTTTTTGTAGAGAATTAAGTTTCCTACTTTTTATGTTCTGTGATATTTTTTGATCAGATGCGTAGTTCTCGAGATATATCAAGATATTTAAAAGTTCCGAAGCTGCACCAACATAATAGAGGTACAGAAACACCGTGGCCTCTTTCTCTGAGATCACTCTGCACTATTGCGAGCTGCAAATGCCACTTCCAGCTTAGCTGTGCAGAAGAAGAACAACAAGAAGAAGAAATATCTCGAAATATGTCCGTCAGGCACCTTCCCTTGAGATAAATCTGCAAATATCTCGGAAACGAAGCGAGCTAAGGCAAAATGTTAAGAGACCTTTTTTGTGGAGAATTAAGTTTCCTACTTTTTATGTTGTATGATATTTTTTGATCAGATGCGTAGTTCTCGAGATATATCAAGATATTTAAAAGTTCCAAAGCCACACCAACATAATAGAGATACAGAAACACCGTGGCCCCTTTCTTTGAGATAACTCTGCACTATTGCGAGCTGGAAATGCCACTTCCAGCTTAGCTGTGCAGAAGAAGAACAAGAAGAAGAAGAAATATCTTGAAATATGTCCGTCAGGCCCCTTCCCTTGAGATAAATCTGCAAATATCTCGGAAACGAAGCGAGCTGTGGCAAAATGTTAAGAGACCTTTTTTGTAGAGAATTAAGTTTCCTACTTTTTATGTTCTATGATATTTTTTGATCAGATGCGTAGTTCTCGAGATATATCCAGATATTTAAAAGTTCCGAAGCGGCACCAACATAATAGAGATACAGAAACACCGTGGCCCCTTTCTTTGAGGTAACTCTGCACTATTGCGAGCTGCAAATGCCACTTCCAGCTTAGCTGTGCAGAAGAAGAACAACAAGAAGAAGAAATATCTCAAAATATGTCCGTCAGGCCCCTTCCCTTGAGATAAATCTGCAAATATCTCGGAAACGAAGCGAGCTATGGCAAAATGTTAAGAGACCTTTTTTGTAGAGAATTAAGTTTCCTACTTTTTATGTTCTAAGATATTTTTTGATCAGATGCGTAGTTCTCGAGATATATCAAGATATTTAAAAGTTCCGAAGCTGCACCAACATAATAGAGGTACAGAAACACCGTGGCCTCTTTCTCTGAGATAACTCTGCACTATTGCGAGCTGCAAATGCCACTTCCAGCTTAGCTGTGCAGAAGAAGAACAACAAGAAGAAGAAATATCTCGAAATATGTCCGTCAGGCACCTTCCCTGGAGATAAATCTGCAAATATCTCGGAAACGAAGCGAGCTAAGGCAAAATGTTAAGAGACCTTTTTTGTGGAGAATTAAGTTTCCTACTTTTTATGTTGTATGATATTTTTTGATCAGATGCGTAGTTCTCGAGATATATCAAGATATTTAAAAGTTCCAAAGCCACACCAACATAATAGAGATACAGAAACACCGTGGCCCCTTTCTTTGAGATAACTCTGCACTATTGCGAGCTGCAAATGCCACTTCCAGCTTAGCTGTGCAGAAGTAGAACAACAAGAAGAAGAAATATCTCGAAATATGTATGTCAGGCCCCTTCCCTTGGGATAAATCTGCAAATATCTCGGAAACGAAGCGAGCTGTGGCAAAATGTTAAGAGACCTTTTTTGTAGAGAATTAAGTTTCCTACTTTTTATGTTCTATGATATTCTTTGATCAGATGCGTAGTTCTTGAGATATATCCAGATATTTAAAAGTTCCGAAGCGGCACCAACATAATAGAGATACAGAAACACCGTGGCCTCTTTCTCTGAGATAACTCTGCACTATTGCGAGCTGCAAATGCCACTTCCAGCTTAGCTGTGCAGAAGAAGAACAACAAGAAGAAGAAATATCTCGAAATATGTCCGTCAGGCCCCTTTCCTTGAGATAAATCTGCAAATATCTCGGAAACGAAGCGAGCTAAGGCAAAATGTTAAGAGACCTTTTTTGTAGAGAATCAAGTTTCCTACTTTTTATGTTCTATGATATTTTTTGATCAGATGCGTAGTTCTCGAGATATATCCAGATATTTAAAAGTTCCGAAGCTGCACCAACATAATAGAGATACAGAAGCACCGTGGCCCCTTTCTTTGAGGTAACTCTGCACTATTGCGAGCTGCAAATGCCACTTCCAGCTTAGCTGTGCAGAAGAAGAACAACAAGAAGAAGAAATATCTCAAAATATGTCCGTCAGGCCCCTTCCCTTGAGGTAAATCTGCAAATATCTCGGAAGCGAAGCGAGCTATGGCAAAATGTTAAGATACCTTTTTTGTAGAGAATTAAGTTTCCTACTTTTTATGTTGTATGATATTTTTTGATCAGATGCGTAGTTCTCGAGATATATCAAGATATTTAAAAGTTCCAAAGCCGCACCAACATAATAGAGATACAGAAACACCGTGGCCCCTTTCTGTGAGATAACTCTGCACTATTGCGAGCTGGAAATGCCACTTCCTGTTTAGCTGTGCAGAAGAAGAACAACAAGAAGAAGAAATATCTCGAAATATGTCCGTCAGGCCCCTTTCCTTGAGATAAATCTGCAAATATCTCGGAAACGAAGCGAGCTAAGGCAAAATGTTAAGAGACCTTTTTTGTGGAGAATTAAGTTTCCTACTTTTTATGTTGTATGATATTTTTTGATCAGATGCGTAGTTCTCGAGATATATCAAGATATTTAAAAGTTCCAAAGCCACACCAACATAATAGAGATACAGAAACACCGTGGCCCCTTTCTTTGAGATAACTCTGCACTATTGCGAGCTGGAAATGCCACTTCCAGCTTAGCTGTGCAGAAGAAGAACAAGAAGAAGAAGAAATATCTTGAAATATGTCCGTCAGGCCCCTTCCCTTGAGATAAATCTGCAAATATCTCGGAAACGAAGCGAGCTATGGCAAAATATTAAGAGACCTTTTTTGTAGAGAATTAAGTTTCCTACTTTTTATGTTCTATGATATTTTTTGATCAGATGCGTAGTTCTTGAGATATATCCAGATATTTAAAAGTTCCGAAGTGGCACCAACATAATAGAGATACAGAAACACCGTGGCCTCTTTCTCTGAGATAACTCTGCACTATTGCGAGCTGCAAATGCCACTTGCAGCTTAGCTGTGCAGAAGAAAAACAACAAGAAGAAGAAATATCTCGAAATATGTCCGTCAGGCACCTTCCCTTGAGATAAATCTGCAAATATCTCGGAAACGAAGCGAGCTAAGGCAAAATGTTAAGAGACCTTTTTTGTAGAGAATTAAGTTTCCTACTTTTTATGTTGTATGATATTTTTTGATCAGATGCGTAGTTCTCGAGAGATATCAAGTTATTTAAAAGTTCCAAAGCCGCACCAACATAATAGAGATACAGAAACACCGTGGCCCCTTTCTTTGAGGCAACTCTGCACTATTGCGAGCTGCAAATGCCACTTCCAGCTTAGCTGTGCAGAAGAAGAACAACAAGAAGAAGAAATATCTCTAAATATGTCCGTCAGGCCCCTTCCCTTGAGATAAATCTGCAAATATCTCGGAAACGAAGCGAGCTATGGCAAAATGTTAAGATACCTTTTTTGTAGAGAATTAAGTTTCCTACTTTTTATGTTCTATGATATTTTTTGATCAGATGCGTAGTTCGCGAGATATATCAAGATATTTAAAAGTTCCGAAGCTGCACCAACATATTAGAGGTACAGAAACACCGTGGCCTCTTTCTCTGAGATAACTCTGCACTATTGCGAGCTGCAAATGCCACTTCCAGCTTAGCTGTGCAGAAGAAGAACAACAAGAAGAAGAAATATCTCGAAATATGTCCTTCAGGCACCTTCCCTTGAGATAAATCTGCAAATATCTCGGAAACGAAGCGAGCTAAGGCAAAATGTTAAGAGACCTTTTTTGTGGAGAATTAAGTTTCCTACTTTTTATGTTGTATGATATTTTTTGATCAGATGCGTAGTTCTCGAGATATATCAAGATATTGAAAAGTTCCAAAGCCACACCAACATAATAGAGATACAGAAACACCGTGGCCCCTTTCTTTGAGATAACTCTGCACTATTGCGAGCTGGAAATGCCACTTCCAGCTTAGCTGTGCAGAAGAAGAACAAGAAGAAGAAGAAATATCTTGAAATATGTCCGTCAGGCCCCTTCCCTTGAGATAAATCTGCAAATATCTCGGAAACGAAGCGAGCTAAGGCAAAATGTTAAGAGACCTTTTTTGTGGAGAATTAAGTTTCCTACTTTTTATGTTGTATGATATTTTTTGATCAGATGCGTAGTTCTCGAGATATATCAAGATATTTAAAAGTTCCAAAGCCACACCAACATAATAGAGATACAGAAACACCGTGGCCCCTTTCTTTGAGATAACTCTGCACTATTGCGAGCTGGAAATGCCACTTCCAGCTTAGCTGTGCAGAAGAAGAACAAGAAGAAGAAGAAATATCTTGAAATATGTCCGTCAGGCCCCTTCCCTTGAGATAAATCTGCAAATATCTCGGAAACGAAGCGAGCTATGGCAAAATGTTAAGATACCTTTTTTGTAGAGAATTAAGTTTCCTACTTTTTATGTTCTGTGATATTTTTTGATCAGATGCGTAGTTCTCGAGATATATCAAGATATTTAAAAGTTCCGAAGCTGCACCAACATAATAGAGGTACAGAAACACCGTGGCCTCTTTCTCTGAGATCACTCTGCACTATTGCGAGCTGCAAATGCCACTTCCAGCTTAGCTGTGCAGAAGAAGAACAACAAGAAGAAGAAATATCTCGAAATATGTCCGTCAGGCACCTTCCCTTGAGATAAATCTGCAAATATCTCGGAAACGAAGCGAGCTAAGGCAAAATGTTAAGAGACCTTTTTTGTGGAGAATTAAGTTTCCTACTTTTTATGTTGTATGATATTTTTTGATCAGATGCGTAGTTCTCGAGATATATCAAGATATTTAAAAGTTCCAAAGCCACACCAACATAATAGAGATACAGAAACACCGTGGCCCCTTTCTTTGAGATAACTCTGCACTATTGCGAGCTGGAAATGCCACTTCCAGCTTAGCTGTGCAGAAGAAGAACAAGAAGAAGAAGAAATATCTTGAAATATGTCCGTCAGGCCCCTTCCCTTGAGATAAATCTGCAAATATCTCGGAAACGAAGCGAGCTGTGGCAAAATGTTAAGAGACCTTTTTTGTAGAGAATTAAGTTTCCTACTTTTTATGTTCTATGATATTTTTTGATCAGATGCGTAGTTCTCGAGATATATCCAGATATTTAAAAGTTCCGAAGCGGCACCAACATAATAGAGATACAGAAACACCGTGGCCCCTTTCTTTGAGGTAACTCTGCACTATTGCGAGCTGCAAATGCCACTTCCAGCTTAGCTGTGCAGAAGAAGAACAACAAGAAGAAGAAATATCTCAAAATATGTCCGTCAGGCCCCTTCCCTTGAGATAAATCTGCAAATATCTCGGAAACGAAGCGAGCTATGGCAAAATGTTAAGAGACCTTTTTTGTAGAGAATTAAGTTTCCTACTTTTTATGTTCTAAGATATTTTTTGATCAGATGCGTAGTTCTCGAGATATATCAAGATATTTAAAAGTTCCGAAGCTGCACCAACATAATAGAGGTACAGAAACACCGTGGCCTCTTTCTCTGAGATAACTCTGCACTATTGCGAGCTGCAAATGCCACTTCCAGCTTAGCTGTGCAGAAGAAGAACAACAAGAAGAAGAAATATCTCGAAATATGTCCGTCAGGCACCTTCCCTGGAGATAAATCTGCAAATATCTCGGAAACGAAGCGAGCTAAGGCAAAATGTTAAGAGACCTTTTTTGTGGAGAATTAAGTTTCCTACTTTTTATGTTCTATGATATTCTTTGATCAGATGCGTAGTTCTTGAGATATATCCAGATATTTAAAAGTTCCGAAGCGGCACCAACATAATAGAGATACAGAAACACCGTGGCCTCTTTCTCTGAGATAACTCTGCACTATTGCGAGCTGCAAATGCCACTTCCAGCTTAGCTGTGCAGAAGAAGAACAACAAGAAGAAGAAATATCTCGAAATATGTCCGTCAGGCCCCTTTCCTTGAGATAAATCTGCAAATATCTCGGAAACGAAGCGAGCTAAGGCAAAATGTTAAGAGACCTTTTTTGTAGAGAATCAAGTTTCCTACTTTTTATGTTCTATGATATTTTTTGATCAGATGCGTAGTTCTCGAGATATATCCAGATATTTAAAAGTTCCGAAGCTGC
Source organism: Osmia lignaria lignaria (assembly GCF_051020975.1). NCBI lineage: Eukaryota > Metazoa > Arthropoda > Insecta > Hymenoptera > Megachilidae > Osmia > Osmia lignaria. The sequence goes on from NW_027478166.1 coordinate 14,158,624, forward strand.
ACCAACATAATAGAGATACAGAAGCACCGTGGCCCCTTTCTTTGAGGTAACTCTGCACTATTGCGAGCTGCAAATGCCACTTCCAGCTTAGCTGTGCAGAAGAAGAACAACAAGAAGAAGAAATATCTCAAAATATGTCCGTCAGGCCCCTTCCCTTGAGGTAAATCTGCAAATATCTCGGAAGCGAAGCGAGCTATGGCAAAATGTTAAGATACCTTTTTTGTAGAGAATTAAGTTTCCTACTTTTTATGTTGTATGATATTTTTTGATCAGATGCGTAGTTCTCGAGATATATCAAGATATTTAAAAGTTCCAAAGCCGCACCAACATAATAGAGATACAGAAACACCGTGGCCCCTTTCTGTGAGATAACTCTGCACTATTGCGAGCTGGAAATGCCACTTCCTGTTTAGCTGTGCAGAAGAAGAACAACAAGAAGAAGAAATATCTCGAAATATGTCCGTCAGGCCCCTTTCCTTGAGATAAATCTGCAAATATCTCGGAAACGAAGCGAGCTAAGGCAAAATGTTAAGAGACCTTTTTTGTGGAGAATTAAGTTTCCTACTTTTTATGTTGTATGATATTTTTTGATCAGATGCGTAGTTCTCGAGATATATCAAGATATTTAAAAGTTCCAAAGCCACACCAACATAATAGAGATACAGAAACACCGTGGCCCCTTTCTTTGAGATAACTCTGCACTATTGCGAGCTGGAAATGCCACTTCCAGCTTAGCTGTGCAGAAGAAGAACAAGAAGAAGAAGAAATATCTTGAAATATGTCCGTCAGGCCCCTTCCCTTGAGATAAATCTGCAAATATCTCGGAAACGAAGCGAGCTATGGCAAAATATTAAGAGACCTTTTTTGTAGAGAATTAAGTTTCCTACTTTTTATGTTCTATGATATTTTTTGATCAGATGCGTAGTTCTTGAGATATATCCAGATATTTAAAAGTTCCGAAGTGGCACCAACATAATAGAGATACAGAAACACCGTGGCCTCTTTCTCTGAGATAACTCTGCACTATTGCGAGCTGCAAATGCCACTTGCAGCTTAGCTGTGCAGAAGAAAAACAACAAGAAGAAGAAATATCTCGAAATATGTCCGTCAGGCACCTTCCCTTGAGATAAATCTGCAAATATCTCGGAAACGAAGCGAGCTAAGGCAAAATGTTAAGAGACCTTTTTTGTAGAGAATTAAGTTTCCTACTTTTTATGTTGTATGATATTTTTTGATCAGATGCGTAGTTCTCGAGAGATATCAAGTTATTTAAAAGTTCCAAAGCCGCACCAACATAATAGAGATACAGAAACACCGTGGCCCCTTTCTTTGAGGCAACTCTGCACTATTGCGAGCTGCAAATGCCACTTCCAGCTTAGCTGTGCAGAAGAAGAACAACAAGAAGAAGAAATATCTCTAAATATGTCCGTCAGGCCCCTTCCCTTGAGATAAATCTGCAAATATCTCGGAAACGAAGCGAGCTATGGCAAAATGTTAAGATACCTTTTTTGTAGAGAATTAAGTTTCCTACTTTTTATGTTCTATGATATTTTTTGATCAGATGCGTAGTTCGCGAGATATATCAAGATATTTAAAAGTTCCGAAGCTGCACCAACATATTAGAGGTACAGAAACACCGTGGCCTCTTTCTCTGAGATAACTCTGCACTATTGCGAGCTGCAAATGCCACTTCCAGCTTAGCTGTGCAGAAGAAGAACAACAAGAAGAAGAAATATCTCGAAATATGTCCTTCAGGCACCTTCCCTTGAGATAAATCTGCAAATATCTCGGAAACGAAGCGAGCTAAGGCAAAATGTTAAGAGACCTTTTTTGTGGAGAATTAAGTTTCCTACTTTTTATGTTGTATGATATTTTTTGATCAGATGCGTAGTTCTCGAGATATATCAAGATATTGAAAAGTTCCAAAGCCACACCAACATAATAGAGATACAGAAACACCGTGGCCCCTTTCTTTGAGATAACTCTGCACTATTGCGAGCTGGAAATGCCACTTCCAGCTTAGCTGTGCAGAAGAAGAACAAGAAGAAGAAGAAATATCTTGAAATATGTCCGTCAGGCCCCTTCCCTTGAGATAAATCTGCAAATATCTCGGAAACGAAGCGAGCTAAGGCAAAATGTTAAGAGACCTTTTTTGTGGAGAATTAAGTTTCCTACTTTTTATGTTGTATGATATTTTTTGATCAGATGCGTAGTTCTCGAGATATATCAAGATATTTAAAAGTTCCAAAGCCACACCAACATAATAGAGATACAGAAACACCGTGGCCCCTTTCTTTGAGATAACTCTGCACTATTGCGAGCTGGAAATGCCACTTCCAGCTTAGCTGTGCAGAAGAAGAACAAGAAGAAGAAGAAATATCTTGAAATATGTCCGTCAGGCCCCTTCCCTTGAGATAAATCTGCAAATATCTCGGAAACGAAGCGAGCTGTGGCAAAATGTTAAGAGACCTTTTTTGTAGAGAATTAAGTTTCCTACTTTTTATGTTCTATGATATTTTTTGATCAGATGCGTAGTTCTCGAGATATATCAAGATATTTAAAAGTTCCGAAGCTGCACCAACATAATAGAGATACAGAAGCACCGTGGCCCCTTTCTTTGAGGTAACTCTGCACTATTGCGAGCTGCAAATGCCACTTCCAGCTTAGCTGTGCAGAAGAAGAACAACAAGAAGAAGAAATATCTCAAAATATGTCCGTCAGGCCCCTTCCCTTGAGGTAAATCTGCAAATATCTCGGAAGCGAAGCGAGCTATGGCAAAATGTTAAGATACCTTTTTTGTAGAGAATTAAGTTTCCTACTTTTTATGTTGTATGATATTTTTTGATCAGATGCGTAGTTCTCGAGATATATCAAGATATTTAAAAGTTCCAAAGCCGCACCAACATAATAGAGATACAGAAACACCGTGGCCCCTTTCTGTGAGATAACTCTGCACTATTGCGAGCTGCAAATGCCACTTGCAGCTTAGCTGTGCAGAAGAAAAACAACAAGAAGAAGAAATATCTCGAAATATGTCCTTCAGGCACCTTCCCTTGAGATAAATCTGCAAATATCTCGGAAACGAAGCGAGCTAAGGCAAAATGTTAAGAGACCTTTTTTGTGGAGAATTAAGTTTCCTACTTTTTATGTTGTATGATATTTTTTGATCAGATGCGTAGTTCTCGAGATATATCAAGATATTGAAAAGTTCCAAAGCCACACCAACATAATAGAGATACAGAAACACCGTGGCCCCTTCCTTTGAGATAACTCTGCACTATTGCGAGCTGGAAATGCCACTTCCAGCTTAGCTGTGCAGAAGAAGAACAAGAAGAAGAAGAAATATCTTGAAATATGTCCGTCAGGCCCCTTCCCTTGAGATAAATCTGCAAATATCTCGGAAACGAAGCGAACTAAGGCAAAATGTTAAGAGACCTTTTTTGTGGAGAATTAAGTTTCCTACTTTTTATGTTGTATGATATTTTTTGATCAGATGCGTAGTTCTCGAGATATATCAAGATATTTACAAGTTCCAAAGCCACACCAACATAATAGAGATACAGAAACACCGTGGCCCCTTTCTTTGAGATAACTCTGCACTATTGCGAGCTGGAAATGCCACTTCCAGCTTAGCTGTGCAGAAGAAGAACAAGAAGAAGAAGAAATATCTTGAAATATGTCCGTCAGGCCCCTTCCCTTGAGATAAATCTGCAAATATCTCGGAAACGAAGCGAGCTATGGCAAAATGTTAAGAGACCTTTTTTGTAGAGAATTAAGTTTCCTACTTTTTCTGTTGTATGATATTTTCTGATCAGATGCGTAGTTCTCGAGATATATCAAGATATTTAAAAGTTCCGAAGCCGCACCAACATAATAGAGATACAGAAACACCGTGGCCCCTTTCTTTGAGATAACTCTGCACTATTGCGAGCTGCAAATGCCACTTCCAGCTTAGCTGTGCAGAAGTAGAACAACAAGAAGAAGAAATATCTCGAAATATGTATGTCAGGCCCCTTCCCTTGGGATAAATCTGCAAATATCTCGGAAACGAAGCGAGCTGTGGCAAAATGTTAAGAGACCTTTTTTGTAGAGAATTAAGTTTCCTACTTTTTATGTTCTATGATATTTTTTGATCAGATGCGTAGTTCTCGAGATATATCAAGATATTTAAAAGTTCCAAAGCCACACCAACATAATAGAGATACAGAAACACCGTGGCCCCTTTCTTTGAGATAACTCTGCACTATTGCGAGCTGGAAATGCCACTTCCAGCTTAGCTGTGCAGAAGAAGAACAAGAAGAAGAAGAAATATCTTGAAATATGTCCGTCAGGCCCCTTCCCTTGAGATAAATCTGCAAATATCTCGGAAACGAAGCGAGCTATGGCAAAATGTTAAGAGACCTTTTTTGTAGAGAATTAAGTTTCCTACTTTTTATGTTCTATGATATTTTTTGATCAGATGCGTAGTTCTCGAGATATATCCAGATATTTAAAAGTTCCGAAGCTGCACCAACATAATAGAGATACAGAAGCACCGTGGCCCCTTTCTTTGAGGTAACTCTGCACTATTGCGAGCTGCAAATGCCACTTCCAGCTTAGCTGTGCAGAAGAAGAACAACAAGAAGAAGAAATATCTCAAAATATGTCCGTCAGGCCCCTTCCCTTGAGGTAAATCTGCAAATATCTCGGAAGCGAAGCGAGCTATGGCAAAATGTTAAGATACCTTTTTTGTAGAGAATTAAGTTTCCTACTTTTTATGTTGTATGATATTTTTTGATCAGATGCGTAGTTCTCGAGATATATCAAGATATTTAAAAGTTCCAAAGCCGCACCAACATAATAGAGATACAGAAACACCGTGGCCCCTTTCTTTCAGATAACTCTGCACTATTGCGAGCTGGAAATGCCACTTCCTGTTTAGCTGTGCAGAAGAAGAACAACAAGAAGAAGAAATATCTCGAAATATGTCCGTCAGGCCCCTTTCCTTGAGATAAATCTGCAAATATCTCGGAAACGAAGCGAGCTAAGGCAAAATGTTAAGAGACCTTTTTTGTGGAGAATTAAGTTTCCTACTTTTTATGTTGTATGATATTTTTTGATCAGATGCGTAGTTCTCGAGATATATCAAGATATTTAAAAGTTCCAAAGCCACACCAACATAATAGAGATACAGAAACACCGTGGCCCCTTTCTTTGAGATAACTCTGCACTATTGCGAGCTGGAAATGCCACTTCCAGCTTAGCTGTGCAGAAGAAGAACAAGAAGAAGAAGAAATATCTTGAAATATGTCCGTCAGGCCCCTTCCCTTGAGATAAATCTGCAAATATCTCGGAAACGAAGCGAGCTGTGGCAAAATGTTAAGAGACCTTTTTTGTAGAGAATTAAGTTTCCTACTTTTTATGTTCTATGATATTTTTTGATCAGATGCGTAGTTCTCGAGATATATCAAGATATTTAAAAGTTCCGAAGCTGCACCAACATAATAGAGATACAGAAGCACCGTGGCCCCTTTCTTTGAGGTAACTCTGCACTATTGCGAGCTGCAAATGCCACTTCCAGCTTAGCTGTGCAGAAGAAGAACAACAAGAAGAAGAAATATCTCAAAATATGTCCGTCAGGCCCCTTCCCTTGAGGTAAATCTGCAAATATCTCGGAAGCGAAGCGAGCTATGGCAAAATGTTAAGATACCTTTTTTGTAGAGAATTAAGTTTCCTACTTTTTATGTTGTATGATATTTTTTGATCAGATGCGTAGTTCTCGAGATATATCAAGATATTTAAAAGTTCCAAAGCCGCACCAACATAATAGAGATACAGAAACACCGTGGCCCCTTTCTGTGAGATAACTCTGCACTATTGCGAGCTGCAAATGCCACTTGCAGCTTAGCTGTGCAGAAGAAAAACAACAAGAAGAAGAAATATCTCGAAATATGTCCGTCAGGCACCTTCCCTTGAGATAAATCTGCAAATATCTCGGAAACGAAGCGAGCTAAGGCAAAATGTTAAGAGACCTTTTTTGTAGAGAATTAAGTTTCCTACTTTTTATGTTGTATGATATTTTTTGATCAGATGCGTAGTTCTCGAGAGATATCAAGTTATTTAAAAGTTCCAAAGCCGCACCAACATAATAGAGATACAGAAACACCGTGGCCCCTTTCTTTGAGGCAACTCTGCACTATTGCGAGCTGCAAATGCCACTTCCAGCTTAGCTGTGCAGAAGAAGAACAACAAGAAGAAGAAATATCTCTAAATATGTCCGTCAGGCCCCTTCCCTTGAGATAAATCTGCAAATATCTCGGAAACGAAGCGAGCTATGGCAAAATGTTAAGATACCTTTTTTGTAGAGAATTAAGTTTCCTACTTTTTATGTTCTATGATATTTTTTGATCAGATGCGTAGTTCTCGAGATATATCAAGATATTTAAAAGTTCCGAAGCTGCACCAACATAATAGAGGTACAGAAACACCGTGGCCTCTTTCTCTGAGATAACTCTGCACTATTGCGAGCTGCAAATGCCACTTCCAGCTTAGCTGTGCAGAAGAAGAACAACAAGAAGAAGAAATATCTCGAAATATGTCCTTCAGGCACCTTCCCTTGAGATAAATCTGCAAATATCTCGGAAACGAAGCGAGCTAAGGCAAAATGTTAAGAGACCTTTTTTGTGGAGAATTAAGTTTCCTACTTTTTATGTTGTATGATATTTTTTGATCAGATGCGTAGTTCTCGAGATATATCAAGATATTGAAAAGTTCCAAAGCCACACCAACATAATAGAGATACAGAAACACCGTGGCCCCTTCCTTTGAGATAACTCTGCACTATTGCGAGCTGGAAATGCCACTTCCAGCTTAGCTGTGCAGAAGAAGAACAAGAAGAAGAAGAAATATCTTGAAATATGTCCGTCAGGCCCCTTCCCTTGAGATAAATCTGCAAATATCTCGGAAACGAAGCGAACTAAGGCAAAATGTTAAGAGACCTTTTTTGTGGAGAATTAAGTTTCCTACTTTTTATGTTGTATGATATTTTTTGATCAGATGCCTAGTTCTCGAGATATATCAAGATATTTAAAAGTTCCAAAGCCACACCAACATAATAGAGATACAGAAACACGGTGGCCCCTTTCTTTGAGATAACTCTGCACTATTGCGAGCTGGAAATGCCACTTCCAGCTTAGCTGTGCAGAAGAAGAACAAGAAGAAGAAGAAATATCTTGAAATATGTCCGTCAGGCCCCTTCCCTTGAGATAAATCTGCAAATATCTCGGAAACGAAGCGAGCTGTGGCAAAATGATAAGAGACCTTTTTTGTCGAGAATTAAGTTTCCTACTTTTTATGTTCTATGATATTTTTTGATCAGATGCGTAGTTCTCGAGATATATCCAGATATTTAAAAGTTCCGAAGCGGCACCAACATAATAGAGATACAGAAACACCGTGGCCCCTTTCTTTGAGGTAACTCTGCACTATTGCGAGCTGCAAATGCCACTTCGAGCTTGGCTGTGCAGAAGAAGAACAACAAGAAGAAGAACTATCTCAAAATATGTCCGTCAGGCCTCTTCCCTTGAGATAAATCTGCAAATATCTCGGAAACGAAGCGAGCTAAGGCAAAATGTTAAGAGACCTTTTTTGTGGAGAATTAAGTTTCCTACTTTTTATGTTGTATGATATTTTTTGATCAGATGCGTAGTTCTCGAGATATATCAAGATATTTACAAGTTCCAAAGCCACACCAACATAATAGAGATACAGAAACACCGTGGCCCCTTTCTTTGAGATAACTCTGCACTATTGCGAGCTGGAAATGCCACTTCCAGCTTAGCTGTGCAGAAGAAGAACAAGAAGAAGAAGAAATATCTTGAAATATGTCCGTCAGGCCCCTTCCCTTGAGATAAATCTGCAAATATCTCGGAAACGAAGCGAGCTATGGCAAAATGTTAAGAGACCTTTTTTGTAGAGAATTAAGTTTCCTACTTTTTATGTTCTATGATATTTTTTGATCAGATGCGTAGTTCTCGAGATATATCAAGATATTTAAAAGTTCCGAAGCCGCACCAACATAATAGAGATACAGAAACACCGTGGCCCCTTTCTGTGAGATAACTCTGCACTATTGCGAGCTGCAAATGCCACTTCGAGCTTGGCTGTGCAGAAGAAGAACAACAAGAAGAAGAAATATCTCGAAATATGTCCGTCAGACCCCTTCCCTTGAGATAAATCTGCAAATATCTCGGAAACGAAGCGAGCTATGGCAAAATGTTAAGAGACCTTTTTTGTAGAGAATTAAGTTTCCTACTTTTTCTGTTGTATGATATTTTCTGATCAGATGCGTAGTTCTCGAGATATATCAAGATATTTAAAAGTTCCGAAGCCGCACCAACATAATAGAGATACAGAAACACCGTGGCCCCTTTCTTTGAGATAACTCTGCACTATTGCGAGCTGCAAATGCCACTTCCAGCTTAGCTGTGCAGAAGTAGAACAACAAGAAGAAGAAATATCTCGAAATATGTATGTCAGGCCCCTTCCCTTGGGATAAATCTGCAAATATCTCGGAAACGAAGCGAGCTGTGGCAAAATGTTAAGAGACCTTTTTTGTAGAGAATTAAGTTTCCTACTTTTTATGTTCTATGATATTTTTTGATCAGATGCGTAGTTCTCGAGACATATCAAGATATTTAAAAGTTCCAAAGCCACACCAACATAATAGAGATACAGAAACACCGTGGCCCCTTTCTTTGAGATAACTCTGCACTATTGCGAGCTGGAAATGCCACTTCCAGCTTAGCTGTGCAGAAGAAGAACAAGAAGAAGAAGAAATATCTTGAAATATGTCCGTCAGGCCCCTTCCCTTGAGATAAATCTGCAAATATCTCGGAAACGAAGCGAGCTATGGCAAAATGTTAAGAGACCTTTTTTGTAGAGAATTAAGTTTCCTACTTTTTATGTTCTATGATATTTTTTGATCAGATGCGTAGTTCTCGAGATATATCCAGATATTTAAAAGTTCCGAAGCTGCACCAACATAATAGAGATACAGAAGCACCGTGGCCCCTTTCTTTGAGGTAACTCTGCACTATTGCGAGCTGCAAATGCCACTTCCAGCTTAGCTGTGCAGAAGAAGAACAACAAGAAGAAGAAATATCTCAAAATATGTCCGTCAGGCCCCTTCCCTTGAGGTAAATCTGCAAATATCTCGGAAGCGAAGCGAGCTATGGCAAAATGTTAAGATACCTTTTTTGTAGAGAATTAAGTTTCCTACTTTTTATGTTGTATGATATTTTTTGATCAGATGCGTAGTTCTCGAGATATATCAAGATATTTAAAAGTTCCAAAGCCGCACCAACATAATAGAGATACAGAAACACCGTGGCCCCTTTCTTTCAGATAACTCTGCACTATTGCGAGCTGGAAATGCCACTTCCTGTTTAGCTGTGCAGAAGAAGAACAACAAGAAGAAGAAATATCTCGAAATATGTCCGTCAGGCCCCTTTCCTTGAGATAAATCTGCAAATATCTCGGAAACGAAGCGAGCTAAGGCAAAATGTTAAGAGACCTTTTTTGTGGAGAATTAAGTTTCCTACTTTTTATGTTGTATGATATTTTTTGATCAGATGCGTAGTTCTCGAGATATATCAAGATATTTAAAAGTTCCAAAGCCACACCAACATAATAGAGATACAGAAACACCGTGGCCCCTTTCTTTGAGATAACTCTGCACTATTGCGAGCTGGAAATGCCACTTCCAGCTTAGCTGTGCAGAAGAAGAACAAGAAGAAGAAGAAATATCTTGAAATATGTCCGTCAGGCCCCTTCCCTTGAGATAAATCTGCAAATATCTCGGAAACGAAGCGAGCTATGGCAAAATATTAAGAGACCTTTTTTGTAGAGAATTAAGTTTCCTACTTTTTATGTTCTATGATATTTTTTGATCAGATGCGTAGTTCTTGAGATATATCCAGATATTTAAAAGTTCCGAAGTGGCACCAACATAATAGAGATACAGAAACACCGTGGCCTCTTTCTCTGAGATAACTCTGCACTATTGCGAGCTGCAAATGCCACTTGCAGCTTAGCTGTGCAGAAGAAAAACAACAAGAAGAAGAAATATCTCGAAATATGTCCGTCAGGCACCTTCCCTTGAGATAAATCTGCAAATATCTCGGAAACGAAGCGAGCTAAGGCAAAATGTTAAGAGACCTTTTTTGTAGAGAATTAAGTTTCCTACTTTTTATGTTGTATGATATTTTTTGATCAGATGCGTAGTTCTCGAGAGATATCAAGTTATTTAAAAGTTCCAAAGCCGCACCAACATAATAGAGATACAGAAACACCGTGGCCCCTTTCTTTGAGGCAACTCTGCACTATTGCGAGCTGCAAATGCCACTTCCAGCTTAGCTGTGCAGAAGAAGAACAACAAGAAGAAGAAATATCTCTAAATATGTCCGTCAGGCCCCTTCCCTTGAGATAAATCTGCAAATATCTCGGAAACGAAGCGAGCTATGGCAAAATGTTAAGATACCTTTTTTGTAGAGAATTAAGTTTCCTACTTTTTATGTTCTATGATATTTTTTGATCAGATGCGTAGTTCTCGAGATATATCAAGATATTTAAAAGTTCCGAAGCTGCACCAACATAATAGAGGTACAGAAACACCGTGGCCTCTTTCTCTGAGATAACTCTGCACTATTGCGAGCTGCAAATGCCACTTCCAGCTTAGCTGTGCAGAAGAAGAACAACAAGAAGAAGAAATATCTCGAAATATGTCCTTCAGGCACCTTCCCTTGAGATAAATCTGCAAATATCTCGGAAACGAAGCGAGCTAAGGCAAAATGTTAAGAGACCTTTTTTGTGGAGAATTAAGTTTCCTACTTTTTATGTTGTATGATATTTTTTTATCAGATGCGTAGTTCTCGAGATATATCAAGATATTTAAAAGTTCCAAAGCCACACCAACATAATAGAGATACAGAAACACCGTGGCCCCTTTCTTCGAGATAACTCTGCACTATTGCGAGCTGGAAATGCCACTTCCTTTTTAGCTGTGCAGAAGAAGAACAACAAGAAGAAGAAATATCTCGAAATATGTCCGTCAGGCCCCTTCCCTTGAGATAAATCTGCAAATATCTCGGAAACGAAGCGAGCTATGGCAAAATGTTAAGAGACCTTTTTTGTAGAGAATTATGTTTCCTATAATTTATGTTCTATGATATTTTTTGATCAGGAGCGTAGTTTTCGAGATATATCGAGATATTTAAAAGTTCCGAAGCCGCACCAACAGAATAGAGATACAGAAACACCGTGGCCCCTTTCTTTGAGATAACTCTGCACTATAGCGCGCTGCAAATGCCACTGCCAGCTTAGCTGTGCAGAAGAAGAACAACAAGAAGAAGAAATATCTCGAAATATGTCCGTCAGTCCCCTTCCCTTGAGATACATCTGCAAATATCTCGGAAACGAAGCGAGCTATGGCAAAATGATAAGAGACCTTTTTTGTAGAGAATTAAGTTTCCTACTTTTTATGTTCTATGATATTTTTTGATCAGATGCGTAGTTCTCGAGATATATCAAGATATTTAAAAGTTCCGAAGCCGCACCAACATAATAGAGATACAGAAACACCGTGGCCCCTTTCTGTGAGATAACTCTGCACTATTGCGAGCTGGAAATGCCACTTCCAGTTTAGCTGTGCAGAAGAAGAACAAGAAGAAGAAGAAATATCTCAAAATATGTCCGTCAGGCCCCTTCCCTTGAGATAAATCTGCAAATATCTCGGAAACGAAGCGAGCTATGGCAAAATGTTAAGATACCTTTTTTGTAGAGAATTAAGTTTCCTACTTTTTATGTTCTATGATATTTTTTGATCAGATGCGTAGTTCTCGAGATATATCAAGATATTTAAAAGTTCCGAAGCTGCACCAACATAATAGAGGTACAGAAACACCGTGGCCTCTTTCTCTGAGATAACTCTGCACTATTGCGAGCTGCAAATGCCACTTCCAGCTTAGCTGTGCAGAAGAAGAACAACAAGAAGAAGAAATATCTCGAAATATGTCCTTCAGGCACCTTCCCTTGAGATAAATCTGCAAATATCTCGGAAACGAAGCCAGCTAAGGCAAAATGTTAAGAGACCTTTTTTGTGGAGAATCAAGTTTCCTACTTTTTATGTTGTATGATATTTTTTGATCAGATGCGTAGTTCTCGAGATATATCAAGATATTGAAAAGTTCCAAAGCCACACCAACATAATAGAGATACAGAAACACCGTGGCCCCTTTCTTTGAGATAACTCTGCACTATTGCGAGCTGGAAATGCCACTTCCAGCTTAGCTGTGCAGAAGAAGAACAAGAAGAAGAAGAAATATCTTGAAATATGTCCGTCAGGCCCCTTCCCTTGAGATAAATCTGCAAATATCTCGGAAACGAAGCGAGCTATGGCAAAATGTTAAGATACCTTTTTTGTAGAGAATTAAGTTTCCTACTTTTTATGTTCTATGATATTTTTTGATCAGATGCGTAGTTCTCGAGATATATCAAGATATTTAAAAGTTCCGAAGCTGCACCAACATAATAGAGGTACAGAAACACCGTGGCCTCTTTCTCTGAGATCACTCTGCACTATTGCGAGCTGCAAATGCCACTTCCAGCTTAGCTGTGCAGAAGAAGAACAACAAGAAGAAGAAATATCTCGAAATATGTCCGTCAGGCACCTTCCCTTGAGATAAATCTGCAAATATCTCGGAAACGAAGCGAACTAAGGCAAAATGTTAAGAGACCTTTTTTGTGGAGAATTAAGTTTCCTACTTTTTATGTTGTATGATATTTTTTGATCAGATGCCTAGTTCTCGAGATATATCAAGATATTTAAAAGTTCCAAAGCCACACCAACATAATAGAGATACAGAAACACCGTGGCCCCTTTCTTTGAGATAACTCTGCACTATTGCGAGCTGGAAATGCCACTTCCAGCTTAGCTGTGCAGAAGAAGAACAAGAAGAAGAAGAAATATCTTGAAATATGTCCGTCAGGCCCCTTCCCTTGAGATAAATCTGCAAATATCTCGGAAACGAAGCGAGCTGTGGCAAAATGATAAGAGACCTTTTTTGTCGAGAATTAAGTTTCCTACTTTTTATGTTCTATGATATTTTTTGATCAGATGCGTAGTTCTCGAGATATATCCAGATATTTAAAAGTTCCGAAGCGGCACCAACATAATAGAGATACAGAAACACCGTGGCCCCTTTCTTTGAGGTAACTCTGCACTATTGCGAGCTGCAAATGCCACTTCGAGCTTGGCTGTGCAGAAGAAGAACAACAAGAAGAAGAACTATCTCAAAATATGTCCGTCAGGCCCCTTCCCTTGAGATAAATCTGCAAATATCTCGGAAACGAAGCGAGCTAAGGCAAAATGTTAAGAGACCTTTTTTGTGGAGAATTAAGTTTCCTACTTTTTATGTTGTATGATATTTTTTGATCAGATGCGTAGTTCTCGAGATATATCAAGATATTTACAAGTTCCAAAGCCACACCAACATAATAGAGATACAGAAACACCGTGGCCCCTTTCTTTGAGATAACTCTGCACTATTGCGAGCTGGAAATGCCACTTCCAGCTTAGCTGTGCAGAAGAAGAACAAGAAGAAGAAGAAATATCTTGAAATATGTCCGTCAGGCCCCTTCCCTTGAGATAAATCTGCAAATATCTCGGAAACGAAGCGAGCTATGGCAAAATGTTAAGAGACCTTTTTTGTAGAGAATTAAGTTTCCTACTTTTTATGTTCTATGATATTTTTTAATCAGATGCGTAGTTCTCGAGATATATCAAGATATTTAAAAGTTCCGAAGCCGCACCAACATAATAGAGATACAGAAACACCGTGGCCCCTTTCTGTGAGATAACTCTGCACTATTGCGAGCTGCAAATGCCACTTCGAGCTTGGCTGTGCAGAAGAAGAACAACAAGAAGAAGAAATATCTCGAAATATGTCCGTCAGACCCCTTCCCTTGAGATAAATCTGCAAATATCTCGGAAACGAAGCGAGCTATGGCAAAATGTTAAGAGACCTTTTTTGTAGAGAATTAAGTTTCCTACTTTTTCTGTTGTATGATATTTTCTGATCAGATGCGTAGTTCTCGAGATATATCAAGATATTTAAAAGTTCCGAAGCCGCACCAACATAATAGAGATACAGAAACACCGTGGCCCCTTTCTTTGAGATAACTCTGCACTATTGCGAGCTGCAAATGCCACTTCCAGCTTAGCTGTGCAGAAGTAGAACAACAAGAAGAAGAAATATCTCGAAATATGTATGTCAGGCCCCTTCCCTTGGGATAAATCTGCAAATATCTCGGAAACGAAGCGAGCTGTGGCAAAATATTAAGAGACCTTTTTTGTAGAGAATTAAGTTTCCTACTTTTTATGTTCTATGATATTTTTTGATCAGATGCGTAGTTCTCGAGATATATCAAGATATTTAAAAGTTCCAAAGCCACACCAACATAATAGAGATACAGAAACACCGTGGCCCCTTTCTTTGAGATAACTCTGCACTATTGCGAGCTGGAAATGCCACTTCCAGCTTAGCTGTGCAGAAGAAGAACAAGAAGAAGAAGAAATATCTTGAAATATGTCCGTCAGGCCCCTTCCCTTGAGATAAATCTGCAAATATCTCGGAAACGAAGCGAGCTATGGCAAAATGTTAAGAGACCTTTTTTGTAGAGAATTAAGTTTCCTACTTTTTATGTTCTATGATATTTTTTGATCAGATGCGTAGTTCTCGAGATATATCCAGATATTTAAAAGTTCCGAAGCTGCACCAACATAATAGAGATACAGAAGCACCGTGGCCCCTTTCTTTGAGGTAACTCTGCACTATTGCGAGCTGCAAATGCCACTTCCAGCTTAGCTGTGCAGAAGAAGAACAACAAGAAGAAGAAATATCTCAAAATATGTCCGTCAGGCCCCTTCCCTTGAGGTAAATCTGCAAATATCTCGGAAGCGAAGCGAGCTATGGCAAAATGTTAAGATACCTTTTTTGTAGAGAATTAAGTTTCCTACTTTTTATGTTGTATGATATTTTTTGATCAGATGCGTAGTTCTCGAGATATATCAAGATATTTAAAAGTTCCAAAGCCGCACCAACATAATAGAGATACAGAAACACCGTGGCCCCTTTCTTTCAGATAACTCTGCACTATTGCGAGCTGGAAATGCCACTTCCTGTTTAGCTGTGCAGAAGAAGAACAACAAGAAGAAGAAATATCTCGAAATATGTCCGTCAGGCCCCTTTCCTTGAGATAAATCTGCAAATATCTCGGAAACGAAGCGAGCTAAGGCAAAATGTTAAGAGACCTTTTTTGTGGAGAATTAAGTTTCCTACTTTTTATGTTGTATGATATTTTTTGATCAGATGCGTAGTTCTCGAGATATATCAAGATATTTAAAAGTTCCAAAGCCACACCAACATAATAGAGATACAGAAACACCGTGGCCCCTTTCTTTGAGATAACTCTGCACTATTGCGAGCTGGAAATGCCACTTCCAGCTTAGCTGTGCAGAAGAAGAACAAGAAGAAGAAGAAATATCTTGAAATATGTCCGTCAGGCCCCTTCCCTTGAGATAAATCTGCAAATATCTCGGAAACGAAGCGAGCTATGGCAAAATATTAAGAGACCTTTTTTGTAGAGAATTAAGTTTCCTACTTTTTATGTTCTATGATATTTTTTGATCAGATGCGTAGTTCTTGAGATATATCCAGATATTTAAAAGTTCCGAAGTGGCACCAACATAATAGAGATACAGAAACACCGTGGCCTCTTTCTCTGAGATAACTCTGCACTATTGCGAGCTGCAAATGCCACTTGCAGCTTAGCTGTGCAGAAGAAAAACAACAAGAAGAAGAAATATCTCGAAATATGTCCGTCAGGCACCTTCCCTTGAGATAAATCTGCAAATATCTCGGAAACGAAGCGAGCTAAGGCAAAATGTTAAGAGACCTTTTTTGTAGAGAATTAAGTTTCCTACTTTTTATGTTGTATGATATTTTTTGATCAGATGCGTAGTTCTCGAGAGATATCAAGTTATTTAAAAGTTCCAAAGCCGCACCAACATAATAGAGATACAGAAACACCGTGGCCCCTTTCTTTGAGGCAACTCTGCACTATTGCGAGCTGCAAATGCCACTTCCAGCTTAGCTGTGCAGAAGAAGAACAACAAGAAGAAGAAATATCTCGAAATATGTCCGTCAGGCACCTTCCCTTGAGATAAATCTGCAAATATCTCGGAAACGAAGCGAACTAAGGCAAAATGTTAAGAGACCTTTTTTGTGGAGAATTAAGTTTCCTACTTTTTATGTTCTATGATATTTTTTGATCAGATGCGTAGTTCTCGAGATATATCCAGATATTTAAAAGTTCCGAAGCGGCACCAACATAATAGAGATACAGAAACACCGTGGCCCCTTTCTTTGAGGTAACTCTGCACTATTGCGAGCTGCAAATGCCACTTCCAGCTTAGCTGTGCAGAAGAAGAACAACAAGAAGAAGAAATATCTCGAAATATGTCCGTCAGGCACCTTCCCCTGAGATAAATCTGCAAATATCTCGGAAACGAAGCGAGCTAAGGCAAAATGTTAAGAGACCTTTTTTGTAGAGAATTAAATTTCCTACTTTTTATGTTGTATGATATTTTTTGATCAGATGCGTAGTTCTCGAGATATATCAAGATATTTAAAAGTTCCAAAGCCGCACCAACATAATAGAGATACAGAAACACCGTGGCCCCTTTCTTCGAGATAACTCTGCACTATTGCGAGCTGGAAATGCCACTTCCTTTTTAGCTGTGCAGAAGAAGAACAACAAGAAGAAGAAATATCTCGAAATATGTCCGTCAGGCCCCTTCCCTTGAGATAAATCTGCAAATATCTCGGAAACGAAGCGAGCTATGGCAAAATGTTAAGAGACCTTTTTTGTAGAGAATTATGTTTCCTATAATTTATGTTCTATGATATTTTTTGATCAGGAGCGTAGTTTTCGAGATATATCGAGATATTTAAAAGTTCCGAAGCCGCACCAACAGAATAGAGATACAGAAACACCGTGGCCCCTTTCTTTGAGATAACTCTGCACTATAGCGCGCTGCAAATGCCACTTCCAGCTTAGCTGTGCAGAAGAAGAACAACAAGAAGAAGAAATATCTCGAAATATGTCCGTCAGTCCCCTTCCCTTGAGATACATCTGCAAATATCTCGGAAACGAAGCGAGCTATGGCAAAATGATAAGAGACCTTTTTTGTAGAGAATTAAGTTTCCTACTTTTTATGTTCTATGATATTTTTTGATCAGATGCGTAGTTCTCGAGATATATCAAGATATTTAAAAGTTCCGAAGCCGCACCAACATAATAGAGATACAGAAACACCGTGGCCCCTTTCTGTGAGATAACTCTGCACTATTGCGAGCTGGAAATGCCACTTCCAGTTTAGCTGTGCAGAAGAAGAACAAGAAGAAGAAGAAATATCTCGAAATATGTCCGTCAGACCCCTTCCCTTGAGATAAATCCGCAAATATCTCGGAAACGAAGCGAGCTATGGCAAAATGTTAAGAGACCTTTTTTGTAGAGAATTAGGTTTCCTACTTTTTATGTTCTACGATATTATTTGATCAGATGCGTAGTTCTCGAGATATATCAAGATATTTAAAAGTTCCGAAGCCGCACCAACATAATAGAGATACAGAAACACCGTGGCCCCTTTCTGTGAGATAACTCTGCACTATTGCGAGCTGCAAATGCCACTTCGAGCTTGGCTGTGCAGAAGAAGAACAACAAGAAGAAGAAATATCTCAAAATATGTCCGTCAGGCCCCTTCCCTTGAGATAAATCTGCAAATATCTCGGAAACGAAGCGAGCTATGGCAAAATGTTAAGATACCTTTTTTGTAGAGAATTAAGTTTCCTACTTTTTATGTTCTATGATATTTTTTGATCAGATGCGTAGTTCTCGAGATATATCAAGATATTTAAAAGTTCCGAAGCTGCACCAACATAATAGAGGTACAGAAACACCGTGGCCTCTTTCTCTGAGATCACTCTGCACTATTGCGAGCTGCAAATGCCACTTCCAGCTTAGCTGTGCAGAAGAAGAACAACAAGAAGAAGAAATATCTCGAAATATGTCCGTCAGGCACCTTCCCTTGAGATAAATCTGCAAATATCTCGGAAACGAAGCGAGCTAAGGCAAAATGTTAAGAGACCTTTTTTGTGGAGAATTAAGTTTCCTACTTTTTATGTTGTATGATATTTTTTGATCAGATGCGTAGTTCTCGAGATATATCAAGATATTTAAAAGTTCCAAAGCCACACCAACATAATAGAGATACAGAAACACCGTGGCCCCTTTCTTTGAGATAACTCTGCACTATTGCGAGCTGGAAATGCCACTTCCAGCTTAGCTGTGCAGAAGAAGAACAAGAAGAAGAAGAAATATCTTGAAATATGTCCGTCAGGCCCCTTCCCTTGAGATAAATCTGCAAATATCTCGGAAACGAAGCGAGCTGTGGCAAAATGTTAAGAGACCTTTTTTGTAGAGAATTAAGTTTCCTACTTTTTATGTTGTATGATATTTTTTGATCAGATGCGTAGTTCTCGAGATATATCAAGATATTTAAAAGTTCCAAAGCCGCACCAACATAATAGAGATACAGAAACACCGTGGCCCCTTTCTACGAGATAACTCTGCACTATTGCGAGCTGGAAATGCCACTTCCTGTTTAGCTGTGCAGAAGAAGAACAACAAGAAGAAGAAATATCTCGAAATATGTCCGTCAGGCCCCTTCCCTTGAGATAAATCTGCAAATATCTCGGAAACGAAGCGAGCTATGGCAAAATGTTAAGAGACCTTTTTTGTAGAGAATTATGTTTCCTATAATTTATGTTCTATGATATTTTTTGATCAGGAGCGTAGTTTTCGAGATATATCGAGATATTTAAAAGTTCCGAAGCCGCACCAACATAATAGAGATACAGAAACACCGTGGCCCCTTTCTTTGAGATAACTCTGCACTATTGCGAGCTGCAAATGCCACTTCCAGCTTAGCTGTGCAGAAGAAGAACAACAAGAAGAAGAAATATCTCAAAATATGTCCGTCAGGCCCCTTCCCTTGAGATAAATCTGCAAATATCTCGGAAACGAAGCGAGCTATGGCAAAATGTTAAGAGACCTTTTTTGTAGAGAATTAAGTTTCCTACTTCTTATGTTCTATGATATTTTTCGATCAGATGCGTAGTTCTCGAGATATATCAAGATATTTAAAAGTTCCGAAGCAGCACCAACATAATAGAGATACAGAAACACCGTGGCCTCTTTCTCTGAGGTAACTCTGCACTATTGCGAGCTGCAAATGCCACTTCCAGCTTAGCTGTGCAGAAGAAGAACAACAAGAAGAAGAAATATCTCGAAATATGTCCGTCAGGCACCTTCCCCTGAGATAAATCTGCAAATATCTCGGAAACGAAGCGAGCTAAGGCAAAATGTTAAGAGACCTTTTTTGTAGAGAATTAAGTTTCCTACTTTTTATGTTGTATGATATTTTTTGATCAGATGCGTAGTTCTCGAGATATATCAAGATATTTAAACGTTCCGAAGCTGCACCAACATAATAGAGGTACAGAAACACCGTGGCCTCTTTCTCTGAGGTAACTCTGCACTATTGCGAGCTGCAAATGCCACTTCCAGCTTAGCTGTGCAGAAGAAGAACAACAAGAAGAAGAAATATCTCGAAATATGTCCGTCAGTCCCCTTCCCTTGAGATAAATCTGCAAATATCTCGGAAACGAAGCGAGCTATGGCAAAATGTTAAGATACCTTTTTTGTAGAGAATTAAGTTTCCTACTTTTTATGTTGTATGATATTTTTTGATCAGATGCGTAGTTCTCGAGATATATCAAGATATTTAAACGTTCCGAAGCTGCACCAACATAATAGAGGTACAGAAACACCGTGGCCTCTTTCTCTGAGGTAACTCTGCACTATTGCGAGCTGCAAATGCCACTTCCAGCTTAGCTGTGCAGAAGAAGAACAACAAGAAGAAGAAATATCTCGAAATATGTCCGTCAGGCACCTTCCCCTGAGATAAATCTGCAAATATCTCGGAAACGAAGCGAGCTAAGGCAAAATGTTAAGAGACCTTTTTTGTAGAGAATTAAGTTTCCTACTTTTTATGTTGTATGATATTTTTTGATCAGATGCGTAGTTCTCGAGATATATCAAGATATTTAAAAGTTCCAAAGCCGCACCAACATAATAGAGATACAGAAACACCGTGGCCCCTTTCTTCGAGATAACTCTGCACTATTGCGAGCTGGAAATGCCACTTCCTGTTTAGCTGTGCAGAAGAAGAACAAGAAGAAGAAGAAATATCTCGAAATATGTCCGTCAGTCCCCTTCCTTTGAGATAAATCTGCAAATATCTCGGAAACGAAGCGAGCTATGGCAAAATGCTAAGAGACCATTTTTGTAGAGAATTATGTTTCCTATAATTTATGTTCTATGATATTTTTTGATCAGAAGCGTTGTTTTCGAGATATATCGAGATATTTAAAAGTTCCGAAGCCGCACCAACATAATAGAGATACAGAAACACCGTGGCCCCTTTCTTTGAGATAACTCTGCACTATTGCGAGCTGCAAATGCCACTTCCAGCTTAGCTGTGCAGAAGAAGAACAACAAGAAGAAGAAATATCTCAAAATATGTCCGTCAGGCCCCTTCCCTTGAGATAAATCTGCAAATATCTCGGAAACGAAGCGAGCTATGGCAAAATGTTAAGTGACCTTTTTTGTAGAGAATTAAGTTTCCTACTTCTTATGTTGTATGATATTTTTCGATCAGATGCGTAGTTCTCGAGATATATCAAGATATTTAAAAGTTCCGAAGCAGCACCAACATAATAGAGATACAGAAACACCGTGGCACCTTTCTTTGAGACAACTCTGCACTATTGCGAGCTGGAAATGCCACTTCCAGTTTAGCTGTGCAGAAGAAGAACAACAAGAAGAAGAAATATCCCGAAATATGTCCGTCAGGCCCCTTCCCTTGAGATAAATCTGCAAATATCACGGAAACGAAGTGAGCTATGGCAAAATGTTAAGAGACCATTTTTGTAGAGAATTAAGTTTCCTACTTTTTATGTTCTATGATATTTTTTGATCAGATGCGTAGTTCTCGAGATATATCAAGATATTTAAAAGTTCCGAAGCCGCACCAACATAATAGAGATACAGAAACACCGTGGCCCCTTTCTTTGAGATAACTCTGCACTATTGCGAGCCGGAAATGCCACTTCCAGCTTAGCTGTGCAGAAGAAGAACAACAAGAAGAAGAAATATCCCGAAATATGTCCGTCAGGCCCCTTCCCTTGAGATAAATCTGCAAATATCTCGGAAACGAAGTGAGCTATGGCAAAATGTTAAGAGACCTTTTTTGTAGAGAATTAGGTTTCCTACTTTTTATGTTCTACGATATTAGTTGATCAGATGCGTAGTTCTCGAGATATATCAAGATATTTAAAAGTTCCGAAGCCGCACCAACATAATAGAGATACAGAAACACCGTGGCCCCTTTCTTTGAGATAACTCTGCACTATTGCGAGCTGGAAATGCCACTTCCAGCTTAGCTGTGCAGAAGAAGAACAACAAGAAGAAGAAATATCTCGAAATATGTCCGTCAGTCCCCTTCCCTTGAGATAAATCTGCAAATATCTCGGAAACGAAGCGAGCTATGGCAAAATGTTAAGATACCTTTTTTGTAGAGAATTAAGTTTCCTACTTTTTATGTTGTATGATATTTTTTGATCCGATGCGTAGTTCTCGAGATATATCAAGATATTTAAACGTTCCGAAGCTGCACCAACATAATAGAGGTACAGAAACACCGTGGCCTCTTTCCCTGAGGTAACTCTGCACTATTGCGAGCTGCAAATGCCACTTCCAGCTTAGCTGTGCAGAAGAAGAACAACAAGAAGAAGAAATATCTCGACATATGTCCGTCAGGCACCTTCCCCTGAGATAAATCTGCAAATATCTCGGAAACGAAGCGAGCTAAGGCAAAATGTTCAGAGACCTTTTTTGTAGAGAATTAAGTTTCCTACTTTTTATGTTGTATGATATTTTTTGATCAGATGCGTAGTTCTCGAGATATATCAAGATATTTAAAAGTTCCAAAGCCGCACCAACATAATAGAGATACAGAAACACCGTGGCCCCTTTCTTCGAGATAACTCTGCACTATTGCGAGCTGGAAATGCCACTTCCTGTTTAGCTGTGCAGAAGAAGAACAACAAGAAGAAGAAATATCTCGAAATATGTCCGTCAGGCCCCTTCCCTTGAGATAAATCTGCAAATATCTCGGAAACGAAGCGAGCTATGGCAAAATGTTAAGAGACCTTTTTTGTAGAGAATTATGTTTCCTATAATTTATGTTCTATGATATTTTTTGATCAGGAGCGTAGTTTTCGAGATATATCGAGATATTTAAAAGTTCCGAAGCCGCACCAACATAATAGAGATACAGAAACACCGTGGCCCCTTTCTTTGAGATAACTCTGCACTATTGCGCGCTGCAAATGCCACTTCCAGCTTAGCTGTGCAGAAGAAGAACAACAAGAAGAAGAAATATCTCGAAATATGTCCGTCAGTCCCCTTCCCTTGAGATACATCTGCAAATATCTCGGAAACGAAGCGAGCTATGGCAAAATGATAAGAGACCTTTTTTGTAGAGAATTAAGTTTCCTACTTTTTATGTTCTATGATATTTTTCGATCAGATGCGTAGTTCTCGAGATATATCAAGATATTTAAAAGTTCCGAAGCAGCACCAACATAATAGAGATACAGAAACACCGTGGCCCCTTTCTTTGAGACAACTCTGCACTATTGCGAGCTGGAAATGCCACTTCCAGTTTAGCTGTGCAGAAGAAGAACAAGAAGAAGAAGAAATATCTCGAAATATGTCCGTCAGTCCCCTTCCCTTGAGATAAATCTGCAAATATCTCGGAAACGAAGCGAGCTATGGCAAAATGCTAAGAGACCATTTTTGTAGAGAATTATGTTTCCTATAATTTATGTTCTATGATATTTTTTGATCAGAAGCGTTGTTTTCGAGATATATCGAGATATTTAAAAGTTCCGAAGCCGCACCAACATAATAGAGATACAGAAACACCGTGGCCCCTTTCTTTGAGATAACTCTGCACTATTGCGAGCTGCAAATGCCACTTCCAGCTTAGCTGTGCAGAAGAAGAACAACAAGAAGAAGAAATATCTCAAAATATGTCCGTCAGGCCCCTTCCCTTGAGATAAATCTGCAAATATCTCGGAAACGAAGCGAGCTATGGCAAAATGTTAAGATACCTTTTTTGTAGAGAATTAAGTTTCCTACTTTTTATGTTGTATGACATTTTTCGATCAGATGCGTAGTTCTCGAGATATATCAAGATATTTAAAAGTTCCGAAGCAGCACCAACATAATAGAGGTACAGAAACACCGTGGCCCCTTTCTTTGAGCCAACTCTGCACTATTGCGAGCTGGAAATGCCACTTCCAGTTTAGCTGTGCAGTAGAAGAACAAGAAGAAGAAGAAATATCTCGAAATATGTCCGTCAGTCCCCTTCCCTTGAGATAAATCTGCAAATATCTCGGAAACGAAGCGAGCTATGGCAAAATGTTAAGAGACCTTTTTTGTAGAGAATTAAGTTTCCTACTATTCATGTTCTATGCTGTTTTTTGATCAGATGCTTAGTTTTCGAGATATATCAAGATATTTAAAAGTTCCGAAGCCGCACGAACATAATAAAGATACAGAAACACCGTGGCCCCTTTCTTTGAGATAACTCTGCACTATTGCGAGCTGCATATGCCAGTTCCAGCTTAGCTGTGCAGAAGAAGCACAACAAGAACAAGAAATATCTCGGAATATGTCCGTCAGGCCGCTTCCCTTGAGCTAAACCTGCAAATATCTCGGAAACGATGCGAGCTATGGCAAAATCTTAAGCGGCCGTTTTTATAAAGAATTAACTTTCCTACTTTTTATGTTCTATGATATTTTTTGATCAGATGCGAAGTTCTCAAGATATATCAAGATATTTAAAAGTTCCGAAGCCGCACCAACATAATAGAGATACAGAAACACCGTGGCCCCTTTCTGTGAGATAACTCTGCACTATTGCGAGCAGCAAATGCCAGTTCCAGCTTTGCTGTGCAGAAGAAGCACAACAAGAACAAGAAATATCACGGAATATGTCCGTCAGGCGCCTTCCCTTGAGAGAAATCTGCAAATATCTCGCAAACGATGCGAGCTATGGCAAAATGTTAAGATACCTTTTTTGTAGAGAAATAAGTTTCCTACTTTCTACATTCTATGATATTTTTGGATCAGATGCGTAGTTCTCGAGATATATCAAGATATTTAAAAGTTCCGAAGCCGCACCAACATAATAGAGATACAGAAACACCGTGGCCCCTTTCTGTGAGATAACTCTGCACTATTGCGAGCAGCAAATGCCACTTCCACCATAGCTGTGCAGAAGAAGCACAACAAGAACAAGAAATATCTCGGAATATGTCCGTCAGGCCCCTTCCCTTGAGATAAATCTGCCAATATCTCGGAAACGATGTGAGCTATGGCAAAATGTTGAGAGACCTTTTTTGTAGGAAATTAAGTTTCCTACTGTTTATGTTCTATGATATTTTTTGATCAGATCCGTAGTTTTCGAGATATATCAAGATATTTAAAAGTTCCGAAGCCGCACCAACATAATAGAGGTATAGAAACACCGTGGCCCCTTTCTTTGAGATAACTCTGCACTATTGCGAGCTGCAAATGCCACTTCCAGCTTAGCTGTGCAGAAGAAGAACAAAGAGAAGAAGAAATATCTCGAAATATGTCCGTCAGGCCCCTTCCCTTGAGATAAATCTGCAAATATCGCGGAAACGAAGCGAGCTATGGCAAAATGTTAAGAGACCTTTTTTGTAGAGAATTATGTTTCCTACAATTTATGTTCGATGATATTTTTTGATCAGAAGCGTAGTTTTCGAGATATATCGAGATATTTAAAAGTTCCGAAGCCGCACCAACATAATAAAGATACAGAAACACCGTGGATCCTTTCTTTGAGATAACTCTGCACTATTGCGAGCTGCAAATGCCAGTTCCAGCTTAGCTGTGCAGAGGAAGCACAACAAGAACAAGAAATATCTCGGAATATGTCCGTTAGGCCCCTTCCCTTGAGCTAAAGCTGCAAATATCTCGGAAACGATGCGAGCTATGGCAAAATGTGGAGAGACCTTTTTTGTAGAGAATTAAGTTTCCTACTTTTTATGTTCTATGATATTTTTTGATCCGATGCGTAGTTCTCAAGATATATCAAGATATTTAAAAGTTCCGAAGCCGCACCAACACAATACAGATACCGAAACACCGTGGCCCCTTTCTTTGAGATAACTCTGCACTATTGCGAGCTGAAAATGCCACTTCCAGCTTAGCTGTGCTGAAGAGAAACAACAAGAAGAAGAAATATCTCGAAATATGTCCGTCAGGCCCCTTCCCTTGAGCTATATCTGCAAATATCTCGGAAACCATGCGAGCTATGTTCAAATCTTAAGAGACCTTTTTTGTAGAGAATTAAGTTTCCTACTATTCATGTTCTATCATGTTTTTTGATCCGATGCTTAGTTTTCGAGATATATCAAGATATTTAAAAGTTCCGAAGCCACACCAACATAATAAAGATACAGAAACACCGTGGCCCCTTTCTTTGAGATAACTCTGCACTATTGCGAGCTGGAAATGCCATTTCCAGTTTAGCTGTGCAGAAGAAGAACAACAAGAAGAAGAAATATCTCGAAATATGTCCGTCAGGCCCCTTCCTTTGAGCTAAATCTGCAAATATCTCGGAAACGATGCGAGCTCTGGCAAAATGTTGAGAGACCTTTTTTGTAGGAAATTAAGTTTCCTACTATTTATGTTCTATGATATTTTTTGATCAGATTCGTAGTTTTCCAGATATATCAAGATATTTAAAAGTTCCGAAGCCGCACCAACGTGATAGAGATACAGAAACACCGTGGCCCCTTTCTTTGAGATAACTCTGCACTATTGCGAGCTGCAAATGCCAGTTCCAGCTTAGCTGTGCAGAAGAAGAACAACAAGAAGAAGAAATATCTCGAAATATGTCCGTCAGGCCCCTTCCCTTGAGCTATATCTGCAAATATCTCGGAAACGATCCGAGCGATGGCAAAATGTTAAGAGACGTATTTTGTAGAGAATTAAGTTTCCTACTATTCATGTTCTATGATGTTTTTTGATCCGAT
This sequence comes from Osmia lignaria lignaria, assembly GCF_051020975.1. Taxonomy (NCBI): domain Eukaryota; kingdom Metazoa; phylum Arthropoda; class Insecta; order Hymenoptera; family Megachilidae; genus Osmia; species Osmia lignaria. The sequence goes on from NW_027478166.1 coordinate 14,184,981, forward strand.
GCTTAGTTTTCGAGATATATCAAGATATTTAAAAGTTCCGAAGCCGCACCAACATAATAAAGATACAGAAACACCGTGGCCCCTTTCTTTGAGATAACTCTGCACTATTGCGAGCTGCAAATGCCAGTTCCTGTTTAGCTGTGCAGAGGAAGCACAACAAGAACAAGAAATATCTCGGAATATGTCCGTCAGGCCCCTTCCCTTGAGATAAATCTGCCAATATCTCGGAAACGATGCGAGCTATGGCCAAATGTTGAGAGACCTTTTTTGTAGGAAATTAACTTTCCTACTGTTTATGTTGTATGATATTTTTTAATCAGATGCGTAGTTTTCGAGATATATCAAGATATTTAAAAGTTCCGAGGCCGCACCAACATAATAGAGGTATAGAAACACTGTGGCCCCTTTCTTTGAGATAACTCTGCACTATTGCGAGCTGCAAATGCCACTTCCAGCTTAGCTGTGCAGAAGAAGAACAACAAGAAGAAGAAATATCTCGAAATATGTCCGTCAGTCCCCTTCCCTTGAGATACATCTGCAAATATCTCGGAAACGAAGCGAGCTATGGCAAAATGATAAGAGACCTTTTTTGTAGAGAATTAAGTTTCCTACTTTTTATGTTCTATGATATTTTTCGATCAGATGCGTAGTTCTCGAGATATATCAAGATATTTAAAAGTTCCGAAGCAGCACCAACATAATAGAGATACAGAAACACCGTGGCCCCTTTCTTTGAGACAACTCTGCACTATTGCGAGCTGGAAATGCCACTTCCAGTTTAGCTGTGCAGAAGAAGAACAAGAAGAAGAAGAAATATCTCGAAATATGTCCGTCAGTCCCCTTCCCTTGAGATAAATCTGCAAATATCTCGGAAACGAAGCGAGCTATGGCAAAATGCTAAGAGACCATTTTTGTAGAGAATTATGTTTCCTATAATTTATGTTCTATGATATTTTTTGATCAGAAGCGTTGTTTTCGAGATATATCGAGATATTTAAAAGTTCCGAAGCCGCACCAACATAATAGAGATACAGAAACACCGTGGCCCCTTTCTTTGAGATAACTCTGCACTATTGCGAGCTGCAAATGCCACTTCCAGCTTAGCTGTGCAGAAGAAGAACAACAAGAAGAAGAAATATCTCAAAATATGTCCGTCAGGCCCCTTCCCTTGAGATAAATCTGCAAATATCTCGGAAACGAAGCGAGCTATGGCAAAATGTTAAGATACCTTTTTTGTAGAGAATTAAGTTTCCTACTTTTTATGTTGTATGACATTTTTCGATCAGATGCGTAGTTCTCGAGATATATCAAGATATTTAAAAGTTCCGAAGCAGCACCAACATAATAGAGGTACAGAAACACCGTGGCCCCTTTCTTTGAGCCAACTCTGCACTATTGCGAGCTGGAAATGCCACTTCCAGTTTAGCTGTGCAGTAGAAGAACAAGAAGAAGAAGAAATATCTCGAAATATGTCCGTCAGTCCCCTTCCCTTGAGATAAATCTGCAAATATCTCGGAAACGAAGCGAGCTATGGCAAAATGTTAAGAGACCTTTTTTGTAGAGAATTAAGTTTCCTACTATTCATGTTCTATGCTGTTTTTTGATCAGATGCTTAGTTTTCGAGATATATCAAGATATTTAAAAGTTCCGAAGCCGCACGAACATAATAAAGATACAGAAACACCGTGGCCCCTTTCTTTGAGATAACTCTGCACTATTGCGAGCTGCATATGCCAGTTCCAGCTTAGCTGTGCAGAAGAAGCACAACAAGAACAAGAAATATCTCGGAATATGTCCGTCAGGCCGCTTCCCTTGAGCTAAACCTGCAAATATCTCGGAAACGATGCGAGCTATGGCAAAATCTTAAGCGGCCGTTTTTATAAAGAATTAACTTTCCTACTTTTTATGTTCTATGATATTTTTTGATCAGATGCGAAGTTCTCAAGATATATCAAGATATTTAAAAGTTCCGAAGCCGCACCAACATAATAGAGATACAGAAACACCGTGGCCCCTTTCTGTGAGATAACTCTGCACTATTGCGAGCAGCAAATGCCAGTTCCAGCTTTGCTGTGCAGAAGAAGCACAACAAGAACAAGAAATATCACGGAATATGTCCGTCAGGCGCCTTCCCTTGAGAGAAATCTGCAAATATCTCGCAAACGATGCGAGCTATGGCAAAATGTTAAGATACCTTTTTTGTAGAGAAATAAGTTTCCTACTTTCTACATTCTATGATATTTTTGGATCAGATGCGTAGTTCTCGAGATATATCAAGATATTTAAAAGTTCCGAAGCCGCACCAACATAATAGAGATACAGAAACACCGTGGCCCCTTTCTGTGAGATAACTCTGCACTATTGCGAGCAGCAAATGCCACTTCCACCATAGCTGTGCAGAAGAAGCACAACAAGAACAAGAAATATCTCGGAATATGTCCGTCAGGCCCCTTCCCTTGAGATAAATCTGCCAATATCTCGGAAACGATGTGAGCTATGGCAAAATGTTGAGAGACCTTTTTTGTAGGAAATTAAGTTTCCTACTGTTTATGTTCTATGATATTTTTTGATCAGATCCGTAGTTTTCGAGATATATCAAGATATTTAAAAGTTCCGAAGCCGCACCAACATAATAGAGGTATAGAAACACCGTGGCCCCTTTCTTTGAGATAACTCTGCACTATTGCGAGCTGCAAATGCCACTTCCAGCTTAGCTGTGCAGAAGAAGAACAAAGAGAAGAAGAAATATCTCGAAATATGTCCGTCAGGCCCCTTCCCTTGAGATAAATCTGCAAATATCGCGGAAACGAAGCGAGCTATGGCAAAATGTTAAGAGACCTTTTTTGTAGAGAATTATGTTTCCTACAATTTATGTTCGATGATATTTTTTGATCAGAAGCGTAGTTTTCGAGATATATCGAGATATTTAAAAGTTCCGAAGCCGCACCAACATAATAAAGATACAGAAACACCGTGGATCCTTTCTTTGAGATAACTCTGCACTATTGCGAGCTGCAAATGCCAGTTCCAGCTTAGCTGTGCAGAGGAAGCACAACAAGAACAAGAAATATCTCGGAATATGTCCGTTAGGCCCCTTCCCTTGAGCTAAAGCTGCAAATATCTCGGAAACGATGCGAGCTATGGCAAAATGTGGAGAGACCTTTTTTGTAGAGAATTAAGTTTCCTACTTTTTATGTTCTATGATATTTTTTGATCCGATGCGTAGTTCTCAAGATATATCAAGATATTTAAAAGTTCCGAAGCCGCACCAACACAATACAGATACCGAAACACCGTGGCCCCTTTCTTTGAGATAACTCTGCACTATTGCGAGCTGAAAATGCCACTTCCAGCTTAGCTGTGCTGAAGAGAAACAACAAGAAGAAGAAATATCTCGAAATATGTCCGTCAGGCCCCTTCCCTTGAGCTATATCTGCAAATATCTCGGAAACCATGCGAGCTATGTTCAAATCTTAAGAGACCTTTTTTGTAGAGAATTAAGTTTCCTACTATTCATGTTCTATCATGTTTTTTGATCCGATGCTTAGTTTTCGAGATATATCAAGATATTTAAAAGTTCCGAAGCCACACCAACATAATAAAGATACAGAAACACCGTGGCCCCTTTCTTTGAGATAACTCTGCACTATTGCGAGCTGGAAATGCCATTTCCAGTTTAGCTGTGCAGAAGAAGAACAACAAGAAGAAGAAATATCTCGAAATATGTCCGTCAGGCCCCTTCCTTTGAGCTAAATCTGCAAATATCTCGGAAACGATGCGAGCTCTGGCAAAATGTTGAGAGACCTTTTTTGTAGGAAATTAAGTTTCCTACTATTTATGTTCTATGATATTTTTTGATCAGATTCGTAGTTTTCCAGATATATCAAGATATTTAAAAGTTCCGAAGCCGCACCAACGTGATAGAGATACAGAAACACCGTGGCCCCTTTCTTTGAGATAACTCTGCACTATTGCGAGCTGCAAATGCCAGTTCCAGCTTAGCTGTGCAGAAGAAGAACAACAAGAAGAAGAAATATCTCGAAATATGTCCGTCAGGCCCCTTCCCTTGAGCTATATCTGCAAATATCTCGGAAACGATCCGAGCGATGGCAAAATGTTAAGAGACGTATTTTGTAGAGAATTAAGTTTCCTACTATTCATGTTCTATGATGTTTTTTGATCCGATGCTTAGTTTTCGAGATATATCAAGATATTTAAAAGTTCCGAAGCCGCACCAACATAATAAAGATACAGAAACACCGTGGCCCCTTTCTTTGAGATAACTCTGCACTATTGCGAGCTGCAAATGCCAGTTCCTGTTTAGCTGTGCAGAGGAAGCACAACAAGAACAAGAAATATCTCGGAATATGTCCGTCAGGCCCCTTCCCTTGAGATAAATCTGCCAATATCTCGGAAACGATGCGAGCTATGGCCAAATGTTGAGAGACCTTTTTTGTAGGAAATTAACTTTCCTACTGTTTATGTTGTATGATATTTTTTAATCAGATGCGTAGTTTTCGAGATATATCAAGATATTTAAAAGTTCCGAGGCCGCACCAACATAATAGAGGTATAGAAACACTGTGGCCCCTTTCTTTGAGATAACTCTGCACTATTGCGAGCTGCAAATGCCACTTCCAGCTTAGCTGCGCAGAAAAAGCACAACAAGAACAAGAAATATCTCGGAATATGTCCGTCAGGCCCCTTCGTTTGAGCTAAATCTGCAAATATCTCGGAAACGATGCGAGCTATGGCAAAATGTTGAGAGACCTTTTCTGTAGAAAATTAAGTTTCCTACCATTTATGTTCTATGATATTTTTTGATCAGATGCGTAGTTTTCGAGATATATCATGATATTTAAAAGTTCCGAAGCCGCACCAACATAATAGAGATACAGAAACACCGTGGCCCCTTTCTTCGAGATAACTCTGCACTATTGCGAGCAGCAAATGCCAGTTCCAGCTTAGCTGTGCTGAGGAGGAACAACAAGAAGAAGAAATATCCCGAAATATGTCCGTCAGGCCCCTTCCTTTGAGGTAAATCTGCAAATATCTCGGAAACGATGCGAGCTATGGCAAAATGTTGAGAGACCTTTTTTGTAGAAAATTAAGTTTCCTACTTTTTATGTTCTATGATATTTTTTGATCAGATGCGTAGTTCTCGAGATATATCAAGATATTTAAAAGTTCCGAAGCCGCACCAACATAATAGAGATACAGAAACACCGTGGCCACTTTCTGTGAGATAACTTTGCACTACTGCGAGCTGCAAATGCCAGTTCCAGCTTAGCTGTGCAGAAGAAGCACAACAAGCACAAGAAATATCTCGGAATATGTCCGTCAGGCACCTTCACTTGAGGTACATCTGCAAATATCTCGGAAACGATGCGAGCTATGGCAAAATGTTAAGAGACCTTTTTTGTAGGAAATTAAGTTTCCTACTATTTATGTTTTATGATATTTTTTGGTCAGATGCGTAGTTTTCGATATATATCGAGATATTTAAAAGTTCCGATGCCGCACCAACATAATAAAGATACAGAAACACCGTGGCCCCTTTCTGTGAGATAACTCTGCACTATTGCGAGCAGCAAATGCCAGTTCCAGCTTAGCTGTACTGAGGAGGAACAACAAGAAGAAGAAATATCTCGAAATATGTCCGTCAGGCCCCTTCCTTTGAGGTAAATCTGCAAATATCTCGGAAACGATGCGAGCTATGGCAAAATGTTGGGAGACCATTTTTGTAGGAAATTAAGTTTCCTACTATTTACGTTCTATGATATTTTTTGATCAGATGCGTAGTTTTCGAGATATATCATGATATTTAAAAGTTCCGAAGCCACACCAACATAATAAAGATACAGAAACACCGTGGCCCCTTTCTTTGAGATGACTCTGCATTATTGCGAGCTGGAAATGCCACTTACAGTTTAGCTGTGCACTAGAAGAACAACAAGAAGAAGAAGTATCTCGAAATATGTCCGTCAGGCCCCTTCCTTTGAGCTAAATCTGGAAATATCTCGGAAACAATGCCAGCTATGGCAAAATGTTAACAGACCTTTTTTGTAGGAAATTAAGTTTCCTACTATTTATATTCTATGATATTTTTTGGTCAGATGCGTAGTTTTCGAGATATATCGAGATATTTAAAAGTTCCGAAGCCGCACCAACATAATAAAGATACAGAAACACCGTGGATCCTTTCTTTGAGATAACTCTGCACTATTGCGGGCTGGAAATGCCACTTCCAGCTTAGCTGTGCTGAAGAGGAACAACAAGAAGAAGAAATATCTCGGAATATGTCCGTCAGGCCCCTTCCCTTGAGCTAAATCTGCAAATATCTCGGAAACGATGCAGGCTATGGCAAAATATTAAGAGACCTTTTTTGTAGAGAATTAAGTTTCCTACTTTTTATGTTCTATCATGTTTTTTGATCAGATGCGTAGTTCTCGAGATATATCAAGATACTTAAAAGTTCCGAAGCCGCACCAATATAATAGAGATACAGAAACACCGTGGCCCCTTTCTGTGAGGTAACTCTGCACTATTGCGAGCTGCAAATGCCACTTCCAGCTTAGTTGTGCAGAAGAAGAACAACAAGAAGAAGAAATATCTCGAAATATGTCCGTCAGGCCCCTTCCCTTGAGATAAATCTGCAAATATCTCGCAAACGATGCGAGCTATGGCAAAATGTTAAGAGACCTTTTTTGTAGAGAATTATGTTTCCTACAATTTATGTTCTATGATATTTTTTGATCAGATGCGTAGTTTTCGAGATATATCGAGATATTTAAAAGTTCCGAAGCCGCAACAACATAATCAAGATACATAAACACCGTGGCCTCTTTCTTTGAAATAACTCTGCACTATTCCGAGCTGCAAATGCCACATCCAGCTTAGCTGTGCAGAAGAAGAACAACAAGAAGAAGAAATATCTCGAAATATGTCCGTCAGGCCCCTTCCTTTGAGATAAATCTGCAAATATCTCGGAAACGATGCCAGCTGTGGCAAAATGTTGAGAGACCTTTTCTGTAGGAAATTAAGTTTCCTACTATTAATGTTCTATGATATTTTTTGATCAGACGCGTAGTTTTCGAGATATATCAAGATATTTAAAAGTTCCGAAGCCGCACCAACATAATAGAGATACAGAAACACCGTGGCCCCTTTCTTTGAGATAACTCTGCACTATTGCGAGCAGCAAATGTCAGTTCCAGCTTAGCTGTGCAGAAGAAGCACAACAAGAACAAGAAATATCTCGGAATATGTCCGTCAGGCCCCTTCACTTGAGCTACATCTGCAAATATCTCGGAAACGATGCGAGCTATGGCAAAATGTTGAGAGACCTTTTTTGTAGGAAATTAAGTTCCCTACTATTTATGTTCTATGATGTTTTTTGATCAGATGCTTAGTTTTCGAGATATATCAAGATACTTAAAAGTTCCGAAGCCGCACCAACATAATAGAGATACAGAAACACCGTGGCCCCTTTCTTTGAGATAACTCTGCACTATTGCGAGCTGCAAATGCCACTTACAGCTTAGCTGTGCAGAAGAAGAACAACAAGAAGGAGAAATATCTCGAAATATGTCCGTCAGGCCCCTTCCCTTGAGATAAATCTGCAAATATCTCGGAAACGAAGCGAGCTATGGCAAGATGTTCACAGACCTTTTTTGTAGGAAATTAAGTTTCCTACTATTTATGTTCTATGATATTTTTTGATCAGATGCGTAGTTCTCGAGATATATCAAGATATTTAAAAGTTCCGAAGCCGCACCAACATAATGGAGATACAGAAACACCGTGGCCCCTTTCTGTGAGTTAACTCTGCACTATTGCGAGCAGCAAATGCCAGTTCCGGCTTAGCTGTGCAGAAGAAGCACAACAAGAAGATGAAATATCTCGGAATATGTCCGTCAGGCCCCTTGCCTTGAGCTAAATCTGCAAATATCTCGCAAACGATGCGAGCTATGGCAAAATGTTGAGACACCTTTTTTGTAGAGAATTAAGTTTCCTACTTTTTATGTTCTATGGTATTTTTTGATCAGATGCGTAGTTCTCGAGATATATCAAGATATTTAAAAGTTCCGAAGCCGCACCAACATAATAGAGATACAGAAACACCGTGGCCCCTTTCTTTGAGATAACTCTGCACTATTGCGAGCTGCAAATGCCACTTCCATCTTAGCTGTGCAGAAAAAGCACAACAAGAACAAGAAATATCTCGGAATATGTCCGTCAGGCCCGTTCACTTGAGCTACATCTGCAAATATCTCGGAAACGATGCGAGCTATGGCAAGATGTTCACAGACCTTTTTTGTAGGAAATTAAGTTTCCTACTATTTATGTTCTATGATATTTTTTGATCAGATGCGTAGTTCTCGAGATATATCAAGATATTTAAAAGTTCCGAAGCCGCACCAACATAATGGAGATACAGAAACACCGTGGCCCCTTTCTGTGAGTTAACTCTGCACTATTGCGAGCAGCAAATGCCAGTTCCGGCTTAGCTGTGCAGAAGAAGCACAACAAGAAGATGAAATATCTCGGAATATGTCCGTCAGGCCCCTTGCCTTGAGCTAAATCTGCAAATATCTCGCAAACGATGCGAGCTATGGCAAAATGTTAAGACACCTTTTTTGTAGAGAATTAAGTTTCCTACTTTTTATGTTCTATGGTATTTTTTGATCAGATGCGTAGTTCTCGAGATATATCAAGATATTTAAAAGTTCCGAAGCCGCACCAACATAATAGAGATACAGAAACACCGTGGCCCCTTTCTTTGAGATAACTCTGCACTATTGCGAGCTGCAAATGCCACTTCCATCTTAGCTGTGCAGAAGAAGCACAACAAGAACAAGAAATATCTCGGAATATGTCCGTCAGGCCCGTTCACTTGAGCTACATCTGCAAATATCTCGGAAACGATGCGAGCTATGGCAAGATGTTCACAGACCTTTTTTGTAGGAAATTAGGTTTCCTACTATTTATGTCCTATGATATTTTTTGATCAGATGCGTAGTTTTCGAGATATATCATGATATTTAAAAGTTCCGAAGCCGCACCAACATAATAGAGATACAGAAACACCGTGGCCCCTTTCTGTGACAGAACTCTGCACTATTGCGAGCTGCAAATGCCAGTTCCAGCTTAGCTGTGCAGAAGAAGCACAACAAGAACAAGAAATATCTCGGAATATATCCGTCAGGCCCCTTCCCTTGAGTTAAATCTGCAAATATCTCGGAAACGAAGCGAGCTATGGCAAAATGTTAAGAGACCTTTTTCGTAGAGAATTAAGTTTCCTACTTTTTAGGTTCTATGATATTTTTTGATCAGATGCGTAGTTCTCGAGATATATCAAGATATTTAAAAGTTCCGAAGCCGCACCAACATAATAGAGATACAGAAACACCGTGGCCCCTTTCTTTGAGATAACTCTGCACTATTGCGAGCTGCAAATGCCAGTTCCAGCTTAGCTGTGCAGAAGAAGAACAACAAGAAGAAGAAATATCTCGAAATATGTCCGTCAGGCCCCTTCCCTTGAGATAAATCTGCAAATATCTCGGAAACCAAGCAAGCTATGGCAAAATGTTAAGAGACCTTTTTTGTGGAGAATTAAGTTTCCTACTATTTAAGTTCTATGATATTTTTTGGTCAGATGCGTAGTTTTCGAGATATATCGAGATATTTAAAAGTTCCGAAGCCGCACCAACATAATAAAGATACAGAAACACCGTGGATCCTTTCATTGAGATAACTCTGCACTATTGCGAGCTGCAAATGCCACTTCCAGCTTAGCTGTGCAGAAGAAGAACAAGAAGAAGAAGAAATATCTCGAAATATGTCCGTCAGGCCCCTTCCCTTGAGATACATCTGCAAATATCTCGGAAACGAAGCGAGGTATGGCAAAATGTTAAGAGACCTTTTTTGTAGAGAATTATGTTTCCTACAATTTATGTTGTATGATATTTTTTGATCAGATGCGTAGTTTTCGAGATATATCAAGATATTTAAATGTCCCGAAGCCGCACCAACATAATAAAGATACAGAAACACCGCGGCCCCTTTCTTTGAGATAACTCTGCACTATTGCGAGCTGGAAATGCCACTTCCAGTTTAGCTGTGCAGAAGAAGAACAACAAGAAGAAGAAATATCTCGAAATATGTCCGTCAGGCCCCTTCCTTTGAGCTAAATCTGCAAATATCTCGGAAACGATGCGAGCTGTGGCAAAATGTTGAGAGACCTTTTTTGTAGGAAATTAAGTTTCCTACTATTCATGTTCTATGATAGTTTTTGATCAAATGCGTAGTTTTCTAGATATATCGAGATATTTAAAAGTTCCGGAGCCGCACCAACATAATAAAGATACGGTAACACCGTGGCCCCTTTCATTGAGATAACTGTGCACTATTCCGAGCTGCAAATGTCACTTCCAGCTTAGCTGTGCAGAAGAAGAACAACAAGAAGAAGAAATATCTCGAAATATGTCCGTCCGGCCCCTTCCCTTGAGTTACATCTGCAAATATCTTCGAAACGATGCGAGCTATGGCAAAATGTTGAGAGACCTTTTTTGTAGGAAATTAAGTTTCCTACTATTCATGTTCTATGATAGTTTTTGATCAAATGCGTAGTTTTCTAGATATATCGAAATATTTAAAAGTTCCGAAGGCGCACCAACATAATAAAGATACAGAAACACCGTGGCCCCTTTCATTGAGATAACTGTGCACTATTCCGAGCTGCAAATGCCACTTCCAGCTTAGCTGTGCAGAAGAACAACAAGAATGAGAAATATCTCGAAATATGTCCGTCAGGCCCCTTCCCTTGAGCTATATCGGCAAATATCTCGGAAACGATGCGAGCTATGGCAAGATGTTAAGAAACCATTTTGTAGGATATTGAGTTTCCTACCATTTACGTTCTATGATATTTTTTGATCAGATGCGCAGTTTTCGAGATATATCGAGATATTTAAAAGTTCCGAAGCCGCACCAACATAATAAAGATACAGAAACACCGTGGCCCCTTTCTTTGATATAACTGTGCACTATTCCGAGCTGCAAATGCCACTTCCAGCTTAGCAGTGCAGAAGAACAACAAGAAGAAGAAATATCTCGAAATATGTCCGTCAGGCCCCTTTCCTTGAGCTCAATCGGCAGATATGTAATGTACATTTAATAACAATATCATTATTACGATATCTGCATGAGATATACCGTCATATACTGATTCATTCCCACAGATCAATGTACATTTAATAACAATGTCATTAGTACTATATCTACATTTGATATAATGTCATATACAGATTGATTCCCACAGATCAATGTAGATTTAATAACAATATCATTACTACCATATCTACATTAGATATAGTGTTATATACTGATTCATTCCCACAGATCAATGTACATTTAATAACCATATCATTAGTACTATATATACATTCGATATAATGTAATATACTGATTACTTCTCACAGATGAATGTACATTTAGTAACCATATCTTTATTACTATCTCTACATTCGATATAATGTAATATACTGATTCATTCCCCCAGATCAATGTACATTTAATAACAATATCATTAGTAATATATCTACATTCGATATAATGTTATATACTGGTTCATTCCCACAGATCAATGTACATTTAATAACAATATCATTAGTACTATATCTACATTAGATATAATGTCATATACAGGTACATTCCATCAGATCAATGTACCTACATTTAATACCCAAGTCATTATTACCATATCTAAATTAGATATAATGTAATATACTGATTACTAGCCACAGATCAATGTACATTACATTATATGGAATGTAGATATAGGGCTAATGATATTGTTATTAAAGGTACATTGATCTGTGGTAATGAATCTGTATATGACATTATATCTAATGTAGATTTAGTAATAATGATATTGTTATTAAATGTACATTTATCTGTGGGAATGAATCAGTATATTACATTATATCGAATGTAGATATAGTACTAATGATATGATTATTAAATGTACATCGATCTGTGGGAATGAATCAGTATATTACATTATATCGGATGTAGATATAGTGCCAATGATATTGTTATTAAAGGTACATTGATCTGTGGGTAGTAACCAGTATATTACATTATATCCAATGTAGATATGGTAATAATGACATTGGTACTAAATGTAGGTACATTGATCTGTTGGAATGTAACACTATATGACATTATATCTAATGTAGATACAATAATAATGATATTTTTGTTAAGTGTACATTGATCTGTGGGAATCAATCAGTATATTACATTATATCGAATGTAGATATAGTGCTAATTATATTGTTATTAAGGGTACATTGATCTGTGGGTAGTAATCAGTACATTACATTATATCTAATGTAGATATGGTAATAATGACATTGGTATTAAATGTAGCTTCATTGGTCTGTGGGAGTGAATCAGTATATTACATTACATCGAATGTAGATATAGTACCAATTATAATGTAATCAAATGTACATTGATCTGTGGGAAGGAAGCAGTATATCACATTATACCGAACATAGATATAGTACCAATGATATTGTTATTAAATGTACATTGATCTGTGGGAAGGAATCAGTATATTACATTATATCAAATGTAGATATGGTAATAATGAGATTGTTATTAAATGTACATTACATATCTAATGTAGATATAGTACTAATGATATTGTTATCAAAAGTACATTGATCTGTGGGAACGAATAAGTATATTACATTATATCGAATGTAGATATAGTACTAATGATATTGTTATTAAATGTACATTGATCTGTGGGAATGAGTGTGTACATGACATTGTATAGAATGTAGATATAATACCAATGATATTGTTATTAAATGTACAGAGTGTAAAAAAATTAAATGTCACGACCTATATGGGGTGATTCTACACCTCTGGATCGGTGGAGATCTGTCAAAGAAAGCGACCGCAAAATTGACTTTGACCCCTAATTTCAAGGTCAAATTTTTTTATTGGCTTATCGTATAGTGCTCATCGAGGGGATAAAAAGTCTGAAAGGAACTATGTGCCGGAAATCAACCCTTCCCCTAGAAAAAAGCCGTCAAATTTTCCCTATACGTTAATGCATTAAACGTTGAGTCGCGCTGTACCCCTCTCCAGTGATCTTGGCGCATCAGTCACGCGTATCGCTTGAATGTCATGCTATAGGACAATTTTTGAATTTCAATCACAATGCCAGCATATAGGAAGGGTAAATTCTAAGAGAGCATACTTAAAAAGACAAAATAACTACTGGGTTGAAATGAAAATAAAAATGAATTTAATCGAAACATTCGTAATATAATATAATATGATACAAGTATGATAAGTAATATAATATATAAATAACAATAATAAAAGTAATACAATAATAATAAAAATATAATAGAAAAGAATTATATAAAATAATAGTATAAAAAGTAATAATATATGATATAACATAATATAAAAAATAATATGTAATATGATAATAAATATAATAAGGTAATAAATGTGATAAAATAATTTAATTAAAATAATTTAATTATCTGTTGACGGACGGGTGTGCTATTGACGAAGCGGGACGAAATTTTTATTTTCATTTAAACGCAGTAGTTATTTTGTCTTTTTAAATATGCTCTCTTAGAATTCACCCTTCCTATATGCTGGCATTGTGATTGAAATTCAAGAATTATCCTATAGCATGAAATTCGAGCGATACGCGAGACTGATGCGCCAAGATCACTGGAGAGGGGTACCGCGCGACTCAACGTTTAATGCATTAACGTATAGGGAAACTTTGACGGCTTTTTTCTAGGGGAAGGGTTGATTTCCGGCACATGGTTCCTTTCAGACTTTTTATCCCCTCGATGAGCACTATACGATAAGCCAATAAAAAATTTGACCTTGAAATTAGGGGTCAAGGTCAATTTTGCGGTCGCTTTCTTTGACAGATCTCCACCGATCCAGAGGTGTAGAATCACCCCATATAGGTCGTGACATTTAATTTTTTTACACCCTGTACATTGATCTGTGGGAATGAATCAGTATATTACATTACATCTAATGTAGATATGGTAATAATGATATTGTTATTAAATGTACATTGATCTGTGGGCATGAATCAGTATATTACATTATATCGAATGTAGATATAGTACCAATAGTCCGGTCCCGTCCATCTATGCGTGCGAACATGCCGATAAAGCACTCCGGGTATGTAAACAAGATAGATATCGATGGAAGTTGAAAGCAGGTGGGAAAAGGGTCGGAATAGGTAGAATGACACCTACAGCTTCAATGTACATAATAATTCATTATATATTAAGTCAATACATAAATGAAAGTGACTACTTAAAACACGGTTCAGAGTAACCTCACAACCATATAATATGTCAACATAAAATTGGATGAATAAGGGAGAAAACCTGCCTAAGGTAATAATTCTGATACACAACATGTGCATGGAAACTGACTGATGACAAGTGCTGTTGTTTAAAACCTTTGTGCATAAATCTAACTTAAATTGGGGAAAAAGAGCATTAAAACACAGCTTATGGTGCACTGAGTTACATCAGCGGAAAATCAAACCGATAATTAATGAGTTTTCAATGTAGGAAGGTATTAAATGGTAATATGAGGTCTGCGTCATAATATCAGCTGACTGAAACATGAATAAGGGTTAAATTAAAGTAAATTAACAGGTATAGCGAATGAATAAGCCTTATTAGGAATAATAGGTAACATAAATGGGTCAAATTAATAGGTAAAACATGTTAAGTGTACAAAAAGACAAGAAATGAAAGTTAAATGTAGCACAGTTTATAATTTCTATCAACGCATATTTTGAACCCAAAAGGTTGGCTAGGACAGATAGGAAGGCTTTACGTTAAGTGATGACAACCAATTTAATGAAGAGAGCTGGATAATACTATATAATAACCTAACAGACCGAAGAAATAGGGTAATGAGCAGAATATTCAAACAGGTTAAGCGAAACGGAGTAAAGATTTACCGTAAATGTAGTGAACGGAATGATAAGCTAAAACAAGGCTTGAGTAGACCAACAGATAATGCAAAACAGCCTGAAACTGTACTAATATAAAAGGTAGCAACTTTGATGAACCGGTAATACGGTATACGAGGAGAGTATTTAAATGCGGTTTGGACCTGAGATAAGGAAAGGCGTAAGAACTAATTGACACGAAACTAGGGAAAGTTTCCTGAAACTAAGGCAAAAAGTAAGGGTGGTTACTGTAGGTATGGTTGGTAAAAGAAGAAGTGGGTTATAAACTTCTGAATAAGGGTAAGAAATATTAAAACAAGCAAAGCATGGAAAGTAAGTAATTATGAATTATAGAGAGAATAGGATGATAGATAGAACAGTAAGTTGCCTAAATAAATAAATTAAATCAAGTACGTTAAGAAAAACTTCAGACAGTATAGAGAGGAAATATCACGCGACTTGGGCATAAGTCATAGAATAAACTAGTAAATAATAAAGGTCAGTATATTAGTTTTGAACAGCAATATGGATGTATAAAGTAGACTATAGACCGGGGAACTAATCAAGATAAATATAATAGACTATAATTGTATACACAAAGTAATTAAAGCCGCAGGGATACCGTGTAATAGGAAAAGTAGCGTTATTGAGCGCTATGGGAATAGATGAAAGGCATGGTCCGTAACAAAAGATACTGAAGGTTCCAACATAATGCTCTAATAATTAAAGAAAATGGGGAAAGTTATAGGATGCATACTATGACAGTATAATACGATAAGTCTGAACTTTAATAAGAATAAAGAGGAGGGTAATAGTAGAAATATTGAGAATCCAGTAGGTAAACCTGTTAGTCGGTGTGACTGGGGGCAAAACAAGAATTGTACAGCTGAGATAGGGTAATACAAGGAGGAAAAGAAGTCTTATATAAAATAATACTCATAAAGCGTACACCTGCACATGTAACTAGCGTACAGAAAGAAGGTAGGCAAGACAAGGTAAGTATAAAGGAAAATGGGAATCTATACTGGAAGGGATACACAAGTGCAGGGCAGGGATTAATATGAACAAACTAGATAACTAAACAACCAAACCACTGGCTAAACATATTGTAAACTCGGTCAACTAGCACTGATACAAATGCGAGGACTGAAGAACAAAGTGCACATGATCACTTTAACACATCTAGACACAGTACTGGATACTCCTTTAATTCTATGTACACAACTAAGTCTAATATGAAGTAAATCGCGGCGTAAAAATTATTGCCATTCGTAAGAGCGTATTCAATGAAACTATGAATGAAATCGGAAGTAGTGCGTGCCTGGGTCAGAGTAGTGCGTATTAGTCGCGCAGTGACACACGTCCGAACTGCGTCAATTCGCATGACATAACCGCGAATTATGAATGGGCATAGTAACAATAGGAGTAACCCGGTCCTAGAACATACAAATAAGGAAAGGGAATATACAAGAAATGCGTAAAGGTACAAAAGAATAAAGCGACTATTAAAAAGAAATGACAAACTACCCTTTTGGATTGGACTGAAATACGACAAAAATAATGACTAGAGCTGAATGTAGGACGATGAGCATAGGTAGAAAAAAGGAAATGAATAAAGCAACAGAAGAAAGCAATGTGTTTGAAATAAATAGGATCATCATAGGAGACAGTAGTGACAAAGCTAATGCAAAGGAGGAAACCAAGGTTAAGCTCAGTGATAGAGTTCACCATGATCTGAGGGCGGTGTTTAGACCATCACGTACACTCTCAAGAAGCCCGACCAAAATTGGACAGGAAAGCATGAGTGCCGATCCAGACTTAACGGGGGATGAAGATGATATGGTATTTACAGGTGGAAACGAGAACACGGAGGAAACGCCGATCAAAGTAACTCATACGGAAGTCCAACCAGAGGAAGCTGTGCCCTCCGACGAAAAGAATGAAATTGGAGGACTTGACATAACTCTGATGGCAATTCACCAAATTCTGAGGATGCTTAAGGCATCAAATGATATGGTTAGTATCTATCTGCAGAGGGATAACAATGCTAACCCGATGGCAGAAAAGGCGAGTATAGAAATGGGCCAGGAGCTAGACAGAGCAAAAGAATTGCTGGAAGCAGCTACTAGAGTGTACAGGGATGAAAAGAAACAGTGCAAAAATAGAGAGGAACACGAACAAGGAAAACTAATGAAAACAATGGAATATGATAATGTGTGGAGAAGCAATAATGATATAATGGAAAGCGATAGGGAAATTACTAGAAGAACAAACAAGAGGAAGAAAACGACACCACCAGAGATGGAAACGCAGATCAAAAAGACCAGAATAGTAAACAGGGAGAATAGAGCACTACCAATAATTAGGAAAGTGCAAATACTAAAAGGTAATGAAGGAGTCTCGTCGGACTCCGATTGGGAGGTAGTAAAGACAAGGAGGAAGAAAATGGGGAATAAGGAGGATTCGGGAATGAAAATGAATAAAGATGGCATTGACAATAAGAAGCTGAGGGATAAGCAAAGGAAGACAATAGGAACAAAAAGAAACGAAGCAGTGACTATCAAGGTGGACAACGAGCGCTCGTACGCCGAGGTGACCAAAGATCTTAGGAATAAAATGGGGAAGGAAGTCAAAGGAATCAAAAGAATACGGCAAATCAGGGCCGGTGACATTCTGGTTGAATTTGAGGAGAAAATAGATAGCTCCGAATTCCACGATAAAGTTATAAAAAGCATGGGAGCTGAGACGGTGATTAGGAGATTGATCCCTAAGACAACACTGGAAATATTGGACATTGACCTGGGAGCTGAGCTCGACGAAGTAATAGAGAGCATAGCAAGGGAAACGGGCCTCGCAAAAGGAACTTTCAGGGGGAAAAGCATTAGGACGGCTTACATGGGCACCCAAGTAGCGATAGTGGAAGGACCAGGGGACATTACGAATCATATTAAAGAAAATAAGATCAAAATAGGATGGGTATACTGTAGAGTGAGACAGCTACCAAATGTCACAAGATGTTACAAATGTCACAATATGGGACATGTGGCGGTTAGGTGTGCACTCGCAGAAGGCATAAGGATATGCAGAAGGTGTGGCGAGAAAGGGCACGTAATGACAGAATACAGAGCTGAAAAAGCGAGGTGCAGACCTTGCGAAGAAAAAGGCCGTAGTGGAGTAGAGCTGAACCATATAGCGGGCTCGCTGAAATGCCCACAGTACAAGGAGGCGATAGCAATTGGAAAGAAATGCAAATAAAATTCAAAATTAAAATATTACAAATTAACTTGAATAAATGCAGGCTGGCTCAGGACCTGCTAAAAGGAACAGTCGAGAAAGTATCTCCGGACGTGATCATGATTGCAGAACAAAACAAAAGCAAAAGCAAAAATTATTGGTTTAAGGATTGTAAAGGGGATGCTGCTATATGGATCACGAGCAAGGGTATAGCCAGAGTTAAAGACATTAATATAGTTAAACAGGGGATAGGAATGGTTGCAATCAGTTACAACAACTACCTCATAATTAGTAGCTATATATCGCCGAATATTGATGATAATACAGTCGATGGTAGATTAGACGAAATCGCTGATATTATTAAAGCTAAAAAATGGGCTGGAGTCATCTTGGCCGGAGACTTCAACAGCAAGTCCCTACTCTGGGGTGGCAGGATGTGGAACCCTAGAGGTAGAAAATTATTAGAATTTATGGCAAATCTAGATCTGATATACATAATGACTGAAGGGGGAAACACCTGCACCAGAGGAGCAGGTACAAAAATAGATCTTTTAATAACAGATACAAGGCTGAGCCATAAAGTAGTAGCAAGTAATGTCCTTACCGAATTTACTGGATCGGACCATCAATACCTGCTGCACACTATAGTAATCGATGAACCTGAAAAAAGCAATAAATTAGTCTTGAACGATAATGTTAGAAAGGTAGATAAAGACAAATTTGTGGAAATGTTTTTAAAGAAATTCGGAGATAGTGAGTTACAGTATTGGGGAAAATAGAGAGGATATTGATGCTGTGATGAGGGAGATCCAGAGTATTAGTAATAAGTGTAAGAAGAAGGAAGGTAGAATGTTTAACAAAACCCCGGTGCATTGGTGGTCTGTCGAAATCTTAAACCTCAGGAAGAGAGCTAACAGTGCGCGTAGGAAGGTGACCCGGGAAAATAGGAAAAAGAATAGTGGGGTCATAACGTTACGTCAAGACGAGCTTAAGAGGGCAAAGAAGGAGCTTAATAGGGAAATTAGGACGGCCAAAAAAGGGGCGTGGGAGAAATTGATTGACACAGTAGATAGGGATGTATGGGGTAGACCGTACAAAACAGTGATTAAGCAAATCAACGGGAGTACTCCACCAATTAAATTAAACTCAGAACAGATTAAAATAGTGGTAGATGGTCTCTTTTGTATGAAGCCACCGACAAATAACGTAGACATAGCTGGAAATGAGAACGAGTTGGAAATGAACACTGGTGAGCGCATAGAAACCGTAGAGGAAAATGAGGATAAAATAACGGATATGGAAGTAATTCTAGGATGTAGAAAAATAGCGGTTAAAAAAGCACCAGGCCCTGACGGTATCCCTGCTGCGGCTGCAAGGGCTGTAGGACTTGGTGCGACCTCTTTCTGGACTAGATTACTAAACAAATGCATGGATCTGGGTCACTGGCCTGTAGAATGGAAAACCACCAGACTAGTGCTTCTACCAAAAGGTAAGTCAACAATTAAGGAAGGCACAGGGATTAACGTAGTGAAGCCGTCTGACTACAGACCACTATGCATTGCCTCCAATATCGCGAAAATATTGGAGCATATTGTTAAAAATAGATTACATGAGGCAATCAGGAGGGATGATTTGTCGCCGCACCAATATGGGTTCAGGAAGGGTTTAGGAACCGTTCAAGCCATGGAGAAGGTGATGGGATATTGGGACAAGGCAAAAAAAGAGCGCAGACATTGCCTTCTAATCCTACTGGACGTCAAAAATGCATTCAACTCCCTGAGGTGGAAAAGCGTCATCCGTGAGATGAAGAGGAAAAGATTTCCCAGGAAAATAATAAAAATGACTGAGTCTTATTTGAGTGACCGGTGGCTAGTCATAAACACAGATGATGGACATGAAAAAATAGAGGTATTTGGAGGGGTTCCATAGGGGTCGATAATTGGACCATTTATGTGGAACCTCGTATACGATGGCTTGCCGAAAATACGTCTTAGAAGAAATGTCTACTTGGTGGCATTTGCTGACGATATAGGTATTGTAATAATTGATAAGGATCTGGAAAGAATGAAATACACGGCCAATGCCACAATAAGAGATATGGTAGACTGGTACAAGGGGGAAGGCCTTGACCTGGCGCCGCAAAAATCGGAAACCATATTGCTGACGGGAAGAAAAAATCCTGAGGGTATCCCGGTGGAAATCGAGGGAAATCAAATACCGGTGTGCAAGGCGGCTAAATACCTTGGGGTTACTTTTGAATGCAACCAAGTATTTAAGCAGCATATTGAGAACGCGACTGAAAAATCGAGTAAATACGCGATGCATCTAAGCCTCCTGATGAAAAACACAAGAGGAGCAGGTCCAAAAGCCAGGATACTGTATTATAATGTTGTGAAATGAGTGGTGATGTATGGTGCGGCAATTTAGGCCAGGGCACTGACATATAAACTGAACACGAAAAAACTAAGGGACGCGCAGAGGCTACCGCTAAACAGAATTTGCAAGGCCTACAGAACAGTGTCTACGGAAGTCTTATGTATAATAACCGGGAACGTGCCTTGGGATTATACAGCAAAGGAAATTGCACGTATATACGTTAAAATAAGGGAGGCACAAGAAAAGGGGAAGCTTGAACAAAACAACGGAAAAGATAATAACCGGATTAATAAAGAGATTGTGGAAGAAGAGACTAAAACGACAAAAAGAGAATGGCAAGAGGAATGGACTAACATGGATAAAGGCAGATGAACTAACAAGATAGTTAGTGACATTGGTGAATGGAATAGTGGGGGAATACCTCTCTTAGATCATCAACTAGTACAAGCACTGACTGGCCATGGATGCTTTGGGGCTTTCCTAGCGAAGATTGGTAAGGAAAGGACACCAGAGTGTTGGTTCTGTGAGGATTTGTTCGATGACGCAGAACATACTCTCTTCACGTGTCCAAGATGGAAAATGAAGAGGATGGCGCTGGAAAAAGAAGTACATCCAGAAAAATGGGAAATTCAAAACATCGGACACTTACTGAAAAGGGATAAAACCAACGCATCAATTAGGAAATTCTGCGCTGTAGGTATATCGCAAAAAGAGAAATGGGAGAAAACACACCGGAAAAAAATTAGGAAAGAATGGGGAAGACAAACACAAAATGCAAATTCAGGAACAGGAAGATAATACTAAAGGAGAAAACAATAAAGATAAGAATAATAGTAACAAAAGGAAAGAAAATCATCGTACCATTCAGATAAAGATAAAGAGTTAAGAGCCGCAATATGCTAGTTCGGCCTCGAAATGGGTAACGGTTCGTAAACGGTGGCAGGAGTTCCCAACTGGAAACTCCGGATGACTTGGTTAATTAAATACAATAGATGATTCATATCCCATAGCAGCAACGCTGATGGTGGCCGCGATAGATTAAGTCCTCACCTGAAAAATGGTATGGTGTATACGTGGTGCTAAATTAATTAAGGTAATTAGTATACTGAACCTAATGCATGTGAATTCTTAAAGCCTTAAAAGAAATTGGTAATTAAATTAAACTACAAGGCAGTGGATACAGTATCTGTGGGGATGAATAGAGCTTATTCATCCAACTTTACTTATTATATATATTGACAATAATTTTATCTAAATGGTTACGTAATTACCATCAATTTGTTATACTGATTTATTTATTATTTATTATCTTGGTTTTATCTACTTACTTGACGGATTTTATGTTTTTACCTATTGACTCTATTTTATTATATCTTATTTATTTACGTATTTACTTAACTTAATTACATACTGGATTCTAGTCATTTACTTATTGGATTATCTTATTTTATTTTATTTTATGTTATTTTATTTCTTTATTTATTTATTCATTATTTATAGCTTATTTTAGTTATACAAGCACTGGATATTATTTATTTAATTGCTGGTTCTTAGCTAACGGATACGACAAAGGTATGGTACTTACGTGTACGTCGATTATTTTGGTATAACCACAGATACTGGAGGTAACACACGTAAGACAGTAAAGCACATTGACGTCATGGTGTATACCCCATTATCTTCCCATTGAAGAATAAACGGAGGTGATGAGGAGTGGTGGCAGTCTGAAAGCAATTGAATAATGTAGAGGCTGGCAAAGCGTAATGAATAGAAAGAGTTACCTGTATAACCTACAAAGGAAGAATAATATAAATTAAATAGAGCAAACGGTGATATTGAATAATAAACAACGGTAACGGAAAACTCATCTTTTGGTAGTATGCAGGTGTTGCATTCTCCTTTTGCTGGGAGCAGCATAAAAGAACAAGTATAAACCATAACGGTGCGATGTAGAGTGCGGTGACCCGGTCCATCGATACCTAAGGGGTTACATTGATCTGTGGGAATGAATCAGTATATTACATTATGTCGAATGTAAATATAGTGCTAATGATATTGTTATTAAAGGTACATTGATCTGTGGGTAGTAATCAGTATATTACTTTATATCTAATGTAGATATGGTAATAATGATATTGATATTAAATATACATTACCTATCTAATGTAGATATAGTACTAATGATATTGTTATTAAATGTACATTGTTCTGTGGGAATGAATCAATATATTCCAATATATGAAATGTAGATATAGTGCCAATGATATTGTTACTAAAGGTACATTGATCTGTGGGTAGTAATCAGTATATTACATTATATGTAGTGTAGATGTGGTAATAATGACATTGGTACTAAATGTATGTACATTGATCTGTTGGAATGTATCACTATATGACATAATATCTAACGTAGATATAGTAATAATGATATTGTTAATAAACGTACATTGATCTGTGAGAAGTAACCAGTATATTACATTGTATCGAATGCAGATATATTACTAATGATATTGTTATTGAATCTACATTGATCTGTGAGAATGAACCAGTATATTGCATTATATCGAATGTAGATATAGTACTAATGATATTGTTATTAAATGTACATTGATCTGTGGGTAGTAATCAGTACGTGAAATTAAACCGAATGTAGATACAATACCAATGATATTGTTATTAAATGTACATTGATCTGTGGAAACGAATAAGTATACTCCATTACATCGAATGTAGATACAGTACTAATAATATGGTTATTAAATGTACATCGATCTGTGGGACTAAATCAGTGTATGACATTATATCTAATGTAGATATAGTAATAATGATATTGTTATTAAATGTTCATTGATCTGTGGTAATCACTCAGTATATTACATTATATCTAATGTAGATATGGTAATAATGATATTGTTATTAATTGTATAGTGATCTGTGAGTAGTAATCAGTATATTACATTATATCTATTGTAGATATGGTAATAATGATATTGATATTAAATATACATTACATATCTAATGTAGATATAGTAATAATGATATTGTTATTAAATGTTCATTGATCTGTGGTAATCACTCAGCATATTACATTATATCTAATGTAGATATGGTAATAATGATATTGTTATTAATTGTATAGTGATCTGTGGGTAGTAATCAGTATATTACATTATATCTAATTTAATTATGGTAGTAATGACATTGGTATTAAATGTAGCTACATTGATCTGTGGGAATGAATCAGTATATTACATTATTTCGAATGCAGATATAGTACTAATGATATTGCTATTAAATGTACATTGATCTGTAGGAATGAATCTGTATATGACATTACATCTAATGTAGATATAGTAATAATGATATTGTTATTAAATGTACCTTGATCTGTGGGAATGAATCAGTATATTACATTATATCTAATGTAGATATAGTGCTAATGATATTGTTATTAAATGTACATTGATCTGTGGGTAGTAATCAGTATATTACGTTATATCTAATTTAGATATGGTAATAATGACATTGGTATTAAATGTAGGTACATCAATCTGTTGGAATGTATCTGTATATGACATTATAGCTAATGTAGATATAGTACTAATGATATTGTTATTAAATGTACATTGATCTGTGGGAAGGAATCAGTATATTACTTCATACCGAATGTAGATATAGTACTAATGATATTGTTATTAAATATACATTGATCTGTAGGAATGAATCAGTATATTACATTATATCGAATGTAGATATGGAAATAATGATACTGTTATTAAATGTACATTACGTATCTAATGCAGGTATAGTACTAATGATATTGTTATTAAATGTACATCGATCTGTGAGAATGAATCAGTATATTACATTATATCGAAAGTAGATATAGCACCAATGCTATTGGTATTAAATGTACATTGATCTGTGGGATGGAATCAGTATATTACTTTATACCGAATGTAGATATAGTACTAATGATATTGTTATTAAATGTACATTGATCTATGGGAATGAATCTGTATATGACATTATATCTAATGTAGATATGGTAATAATGATATTGTTATTAAATGGACATTGATCTGTGGGAATGAATAAGTATATTACATTATATCGAATGTAGATATAGTGCTGTATCTTTATTATGTTGGTGCGGCTTCGGAACTTTTAAATATCTCGATATATCTCGAAAACTACGCATCTGATCAAAAAATATCATACAAAATAAATAGTGGGAAACTTAATTTCCTACAAAAACGGTCTCTTAACATTTTGCCATAGCTCGCATCGTTTCCGAGATATTTGCAGATTAACTCAAGGAAAGGGGCCACACGGACATATTCCGAGATATTTCTGGTTCTTGTTGTGCTTGTTCCGCACAGCTAAGTTGGAAGTGGCATTTGCAGCTCGGAATAGTGCAGAGTTATCTCAAAGAAAGGGGCAACGGTGTTTCTGTATCTTTATTATGTTGGTGCGTCTTCGGAACTTTTAATTATCTCGATATATCTCGAAAACTACGCATCTGATCAAAAAATATCATAGAACAATGAAAGTAGGAAACTTAATTTACTACAAAAAATGTCTCCAAACATTTTGCCATAACTCGCATCGTTTCCAAGATATTTGCAGATTTAACTCAAGGAAAGGGGCCACACGGACATATTCCGAGATATTTCTTCTTCTTGTTCTTCTTCTTCTGCACAGCTGAGCTGGAAGTGGCATTTGCAGCTCGGAATAGTGCACAGTTATCTCAAAGAAAGGGGCCACGCTGTTTCTGTATCTTTATTATGTTGGTGCGGCTTCGGAACTTTTAAATATCTCGATCTACCTCGGCAAATTCGCACCTGATCAAAAAATATCATAGAACATAAATGGTAGGAAACTTAATTTCCTACAAAAACGTTCTCTTAACATTTTGCCATAGCTCGCATCGTCTCCGAGATATTTGCAGATTTTACTCAACGGAAGGGGCCTGACGGTCATATTTCGAGATATTTCTTCTTCTTGTTGTTCTTCTTCTGCACAGCTAAGCTGGAAGTGGCATTTGCATCTGTGGGAAGGAATCAGTATATTACATTATATCTAATGTAGATATGGTGATAATGATATTGTTATTAAATGTACATTACATATCGAATGTAGATATAGAACCAATGATATTGTTCTTAAATGAACATTGCTCTGTGGGAATGAATCAGTATATTACATTTTATCGACTGTAGATATAGTACTAATGATATTGTTATTAATTGTACGTTGATCTGTGGGAAGGAATCAGTATATTACATTATATCGAATGTAGATACAGTACTCATGATATTGTTATTAAATGTACCTTGATCTGTGGGAATGAATCTGTATATGACATTACATATCGTATGTAGGTAAAGTACTAATGATATTGTTATTAAATGTACATTGATCTGTGGGAATGAATCAGTATATTACATTATATCGAATGTAGATATAGTACTAATGAGATTGTTATTAAATGTACATTGATCTGTGGGAATGAATCAGTATATTACATTATATCTAATGTAGATATGGTAATAATGATATGGTTTTTAAGTGTACAATACATATCTAATGTAGATATAGTACTAATGATATTGTTATTAAATGTACATTGATCTGTGGGAATGAATCTGTATATTACATTATATCTCGTGTACATATCGTAATAATGATATTGTTATTAAATGTACATTGATCTGTGGGAATGAATCAGTATATTACGTTATATCAAATGTAGATATAGTACTAATGATATTGTTAATATATGTACATTCTGTCGCGTAGCGAATTCATTGTAGCATAAGTTACCGTAGCAGCAATACCTGTCGAAGGAACCGTTACTTATCAGAAATTAGTTTATTAACACGCTATACCCAGTTTCGAAGCCGAGTCATAATTTTTTATGTTATTCAGATGTGCGTCAAAAGTCGAGGTGTTCCTTGGGATTGTTACTCGCTACGGTCACAAATAGGACCCTTCATACCACTGCGTGGGCACTCAAGGATTGCCCGGAATTTCGCATGACCATCGGAAGGGACAAAATTTCCCTTATATGCATAGGCAAATCCAGCAGTTTTCGACACCACCCCCTCCCTTTTTCAACAACCAATCAGTATGCACAAATTCTTGAAACCGCCACAACGTAGCGCTATAAATATAACGACAGGACAACGAACACCAGACATCTTCTACGAAAGCAAGCATAGAACACGAATAAATCGAATTTTGAGTTATCTAGAGTATCATTCTATCAACATCCATACAGTCCACTTTGAAGAACAAAAATTCGCACAAGGTTAATTCGGCGTGCGAAGTACGGGTTCCTCTGTTCAGTTGGAATAGAAAACACGTACGCAACACATTCATCTGTGGGCACGAATAAGTATATTACATTATATCGAATGTAGATATAGTACTAATGAGATTGTTATTAAATGTACATCGATATGTGGGAAGTCGATATGTCGAAATATGTCCGTCAGGCCCCTTCCCTTGAGTTAAATCTGCAAATATCTCGGAAACGATGCGAGCTCTGGCAAAATGTTCAGAGACCTTTTTTGTAGGAAATTAAGTTTCCTACTGTTTATGTTCTATGATATTTTTTGATCAGATGCGCAGTTTTCGAGATATATCATGATATTTGAAAGTTCCGAAGCCGCACCAACATAATAAAGATACAGAAACACCCTGGCCCCTTTCTTTGAGATAACTCTGCACTATTGCGAGCTGGAAATGCCATTTTGCAGTTTAGCTGTGCAGAAGAAGAACAACAAGAAGAAGAAATATCTCGAAATATGTCCGTCAGGCCCCTTCGCTTGAGGTAAATCTGCAAATATCTCGGAAACGAAGCGAGCTATGGAAAAATGTTGAGAGACCTTTTTTGTAGGAAATTAAGTTTCCTACTATTCATGTTCTGTGATGTTTTTTGATCAGATGCTTAGTTTTCGAGATATATCAAGATATTGAAAAGTTCCGAAGCCGCACCAACATAATAAAGATACAGAAACACCGTGGCCCCTTCCCTTGAGATAAATCTGCAAATATCTCGGAAACGATTCGAGCTCTGGCAAAATCTTGAGAGACCTTTTTTGTAGGAAATTAAGTTTCCTACTGTTTATGTTCTATGATATTTTTTGATCAGATGCGCAGTTTTCGAGATATATCATGATATTTGAAAGTTCCGAAGCCGCACCAATATAATAGAGATACAGAAACACCGTGGCCCCTTTCTTTGAGATAACCCTGCACTATTGCGAGCTGCAAATGCCACTTCCAGCATAGCTGTGCTGAAGAGGAACAACAAGAAGAAGAAATGTCTCGAAATATGTCCGTCAGGCCCCATCCCTTGAGCTATATCTGCAAATATCTCGGAAACGATGCGAGCTGTGGCAAAATGTTACGAGACCTTTTTTGTAGGAAATTAAGTTTCCTACTATTTATGTTCTATGATATTTTCTGATCAAACCCGTAGTTTTCGAGATATATCAAGATATTTAAAAGTTACGAAGCCGCACCAACATAATAGAGATACAGAAACACCGTGGCCCCTTTCTTTGAGATAACTCTGCACTATAGCGAGCTGCAAATGCCACTTCCAGCTTAGCTGTGCGGAAGGAGAACAACAAGAAGAAGAAATATCTCGAAATATGTCCGTCAGGCCCCTTCCCTTGAGATAAATCTGCAAATATCTCGGAAACGAAGCGAGCTATGGCAAAATGTTAACAGACCTTTTTTATAGAGAATTAAGTTTCCTACTTTTTATGTTCTATGATATTTTTTGATCAGATGCGTAGTTCTCGAGATATATCAAGATATTTAAAAGTTGCGAAGCCGCACCAACATAATAGAGATACAGAAACACCGTGGCCCCTTTCGGTGAGATAACTCTGCCCTATTGAGAGCAGCAAATGCCAGTTCCAGCTTAGCTGTACAGAAGAAGCACAGCAAGAACAAGAAATATCTCGGAATATGTCCGTCAGGCCCCTCCCTTTGAGCTAAATCTGCAAATATCTCGGAAACCATGCGAGCTCTGGCAAAATGTTGAGAGACCTTTTTTGTAGGAAATTAAGTTTCCTACTATTTATGTTCTATGACATTTTTTGTTCAGACGCGTAGTTTTCGAGATATATCAAGATATTTAAAAGTTCCGAAGCCGCACCAACATAATAGAGATACAGAAACACCGTGGCCCCTTTCTTTGAGATAACTCTGCACTATTGCGAGCTGCAAATGCCAGTTCCAGCTTAGCTGTGCAGAAGAAGAACAACAAGAAGAAGAAATATCTCGAAATATGTCCGTCAGGCCCCTTCCCTTGAGATAAATCTGCAAATATCTCGGAAACGAAGCGAGCTATGGCAAAATGTTAAGAGACCTTTTTCGTCGGAAATTAAGTTTCCTACTATTTATGTTGTATGATATTTTTGATCAGACGCGTAGTTTTCGAGATATATCAAGATATTTAAAAGTTCCGAAACCGCACCAACTTAATAGAGATACAGAAACACCGTGGCCCCTTTCTGTGAGATTACTCTGCACTATTGCGAGCAGCAAATGCCACTTCCAGCTTAGCTGTGCAGCAGAAGCATAACCAGAACAAGAAATATCTCGGAATATGTCCGTCAGGCCCCTTCACTTGAGATAAATCTGCAAATATCTCGGAAACGAAGCGAGCTATGGCAAAATGTTAACAGACCTTTTTTATAGAGAATTAAGTTTCCTACTTTTTATGTTCTATGATATTTTTTGATCAGATGCGTAGTTCTCGAGATATATCAAGATATTAGAAGTTCCGAAGCCGCACCAACATAATAGAGATACAGAAACACCGTGGCCCCTTTCTTTGAGATAACTCTGCACTATTGCGAGCTGGAAATGCCATTTTGCAGTTTAGCTGTGCAGAAGAACCCCAACAAGAACAAGAAATATCTCGGAATATGTCCGTCAGGCCCCTTCACTTGAGCTACATCTGCAAATATCTCGGAAACGATGCGAGCTATCGCAAGATGTTGAGAGACCTTTTTTGTAGGAAATTAAGTTTCCTACTATTTATGTTCTGTGATATTTTTTGGTCAGATGCGTAGTTTTCGAGATATTTCGAGATATTTAATAGTTCCGAAGTCGCACCAACATAATAAAGATACAGAAACACCGTGGCCCCTTTCTGTGACATAACTCTGCACTATTGCGAGCTGCAAATGCCAGTTCCAGCTTAGCTGTGCAGAAGAAGCACAACAAGAAAAGAAATATCTCGAAATATGTCCGTCAGGCCCCTTCCCTTGAGGTAAATCTGCAAATATCTCGGAAACGAAGCGAGCTATGGAAAAATGTTGAGAGACCTTTTTTGTAGGAAATTAAGTTTCCTACTATTCATGTTCTGTGGTGTTTTTTGATCAGATGCTTAGTTTTCGAGATATATCAAGATATTGAAAAGTTCCGAAGCCGCACCAACATAATAAAGATACAGAAACACCGTGGCCCCTTCCCTTGAGATAAATCTGCAAATATCTCGGAAACGATTCGAGCTCTGGCAAAATCTTGAGAGACCTTTTTTGTAGGAAATTAAGTTTCCTACTGTTTATGTTCTATGATATTTTTTGATCAGATGCGTAGTTCTCGAGATATATCAAGATATTTAAAAGTTCCGAAGCCGCACCAACATAATAAAGATACAGAAACACCGTGGCCCCTTTCTGTGAGATAACTCTGCCCTATTGCGAGCAGCAAATGCCAGTTCCAGCTTTGCTGTACAGAAGAAGCACAGCAAGAACAACACATATCTCGGAATATGTCCGTCAGGCCCCTTCCCTTGAGCTAAATCTGCAAATATCTCGCAAACCATGCGAGCTATGGCAAAATGTTAGAAGACCTTTTTTGTAGAGAATTAAGTTTTCTACTTTTTATGCTCTATGATATTTTTTGATCAGATGCGTAGTTCTCGAGATATATCAAGATATTTAAAAGTTGCGAAGCCGCACCAACATAATAGAGATACAGAAACACCGTGGGCCCTTTCGGTGAGATAACTCTGCCCTATTGAGAGCAGCAAATGCCAGTTCTAGTTTGGCTGTGCAGAAGAAGAACAACAAGAAGAAGAAATATCTCGAAATATGTCCGTCAGGCCCCTTCCTTTGAGCTAAATCTGCAAATATCTCGGAAACGATGCGAGCTGTGGCAAAATGTTGAGAGAGCTTTTTTGTAGGAAATTAAGTTTCCTACTATTTATGTTCTATGATATTTTTTGATCAGACGCGTAGTTTTCGAGATATATCAAGATATTTAAAAGTTCCGAAACCGCACCAACATAATAGAGATACAGAAACACCGTGGCCCCTTTCTTTGAGATAACTCTGCACTATTGCGAGCTGCAAATGCCAGTTCCAGCTTAGCTGTGCAGAAGAAGAACAACAAGAAGAAGAAATATCTCGAAATATGTCCGTCAGGCCCCTTCCCTTGAGCTAAATCTGCAAATATCTCGGAAACGAAGCGAGCTATGGCAAAATGTTAAGAGACCTTCTTTGTAGAGAATTATGTTTCCTACTACTCATGTTCTACGATGTTTTTTGATCAGATGCTTAGTTTTCGACATATATCAAGATATTTAAAAGTTCCGAAGCCGCACCAACTTAATAGAGATACAGAAACACCGTGGCCCCTTTCTGTGAGATAACTCTGCACTATTGCGAGCAGCAAATGCCAGTTCCAGCTTAGCTGGGCAGAAGAAGCACAACAAGAACAAGAAATATCTCGGAATATGTCCGTCAGGCCCCTTCCCTTGAGCTATATCTGCAAATATCTCGGAAACGATGCGAGCTGTGGCAAAATGTTGAGAGACCTTTTTTGTAGGAAATTAAGTTTCCTACTATTTATGTTCTATGATATTTTTTGGTCAGATGCGTAGTTTTCGAGATATATCGAGATATTTAAAAGTTCCGAAGCCGCACCAGCATAATAAAGATACAGAAACACCGTGGATCCTTTCTTTGAGATAACTCTGCCCTATTTCGGGCTGGAAATGCCACTTCCAGTTTGGCTGTGCAGAAGAAGAACAGCAAGAAGAAGAAATATCTCGAAATATGTCCGTCAGGCCCCTTCCTTTGAGCTAAATCTGCAAATATCTCGGAAACGATGCGAGCTATGGCAAAGTGTTGCGAGACCTTTTTTGTAGGAAATTAAGTTTCCTACTATTTATGTTCTATGATATCTTTTGTTCAGATGCGTAGTTTTCGAGATATATCGAGATATTTAAAAGTTCCGAAGCCGCACCACATAATTGAGACACAGAAACACCGTGGCCCCTTTCTTTGACATAACTCTGCACTATTGCGAGCTGCAAATGCCACTTCCAGCTTAGCTGTGCAGCAGAAGCACAACAAGAACAAGAAATATCTCGGAATATGTCCGTCAGGCCCCTTCACTTGAGGTACATCTGCAAATATCTCGGAAACGATGCGAGCTATGGCCAAATGTTGAGAGACCTTTTTTGTAGGAAATTAAGTTTCCTACTCTTTATGTTCTATGATATTTTTTGGTCAGATGCGTAGTTTTCGAGATATATCGAGATATTTAAAAGTTCCGAAGCCGCACCAACATAATAATGATACAGAAACACCGTGGATCCTTTCTTTGAGATAACTCTGCACTATTGCGGACTGGAAATGCCACTTCCAGTTTGGCTGTGCAGAAGAAGAACAACAAGAAGAAGAAATATCTCGAAATATGTCCGTCAGGCCCCTTCCCTTGAGCTAAATCTGCAAATATCTCGGAAACGGAGCGAGCTATGGCAAAATGTTAAGAGACCTTCTTTGTAGAGAATTATGTTTCCTACTATTCATGTTCTACGATGTTTTTTGATCAGATGCTTAGTTTTCGACATATATCAAGATATTTAAAAGTTGCGAAGCCGCACCAACATAATAGAGATACAGAAACACCGTGGCACCTTTCGGTGAGATAACTCTGCCCTATTGAGAGCAGCAAATGCCAGTTCCAGCTTAGCTGTACAGAAGAAGCACAGCAAGAACAAGAAATATCTCGGAATATGTCCGTCAGGCCCCTCCCTTTGAGCTAAATCTGCAAATATCTCGGAAACCATGCGAGCTCTGGCAAAATGTTGAGAGACCTTTTTTGTAGGAAATTAAGTTTCCTACTGTTTATGTTCTATGATGTTTTTTGATCAGATGCTTCGTTTTCGAGATATATCAAGATATTTAAAAGTTCCGAAGCCGCACCAACATAATAAAGATACAGAAACACCGTGGCCCCTTTCTTTGAGATAACTCTGCACTATTGCGAGTTGGAAACGCCATTTTGCAGTTTAGCTGTGCAGAAGAAGAACAACAAGAAGAAGAAATATCTCGAAATATGTCCGTCAGGCCCCTTCCTTTGAGCTAAATCTGCAAATATCTCGGACACGATGCGAGCTGTGGCTAAATGTTGAGAGACCTTTTTTGTAGGAAATTAAGTTTCCTACTATTTATGTTGTATGATATTTTTGATCAGACGCGTAGTTTTCGAGATATATCAAGATATTTAAAAGTTCCGAAGCCGCACCAACATAATAAAGATACAGAAACACCGTGGCCCCTTTCTGTGACATAACTCTGCACTATTGCGAGCTGCAAATGCCAGTTCCAGCTTAGCTGTGCAGAAGAAGCACAACAAGAACAAGAAATATCTCGAAATATGTCCGTCAGGCCCCTTCCCTTGAGGTAAATCTGCAAATATCTCGGAAACGAAGCGAGCTATGGAAAAATCTTGAGAGACCTTTTTTGTAGGAAATTAAGTTTCCTACTATTTATGTTCTATGATATTTTTTGGTCAGATGCGTAGTTTTCGAGATATATCGAGATATTTAAAAGTTCCGAAGCCGCACCAACATAATAAAGATACAGAAACACCGTGGCCCCCTTCTTTGAGATAACTCTGCACTATTGCGAGCTGGAAATGCCATTTCCAGTTTAGCTGTGCAGAAGAAGAACAACAAGAAGAAGAAATATCTCGAAATATGTCCGTCAGGCCCCTTCCTTTGAGCTAAATCTGCAAATATCTCGGAAACGATGCGAGCTGTGGCAAAATGTTGAGAGAGCTTTTTTGTAGGAAATTAAGTTTCCTACTATTTATGTTCTATGATATTTTTTGATCAGACGCGTAGTTTTCGAGATATATCAAGATATTTAAAAGTTCCGAAACCGCACCAACATAATAGAGATACAGAAACACCGTGGCCCCTTTCTTTGAGATAACTCTGCACTATTGCGAGCTGCAAATGCCAGTTCCAGCTTAGCTGTGCAGAAGAAGAACAACAAGAAGAAGAAATATCTCGAAATATGTCCGTCAGGCCCCTTCCCTTGAGCTAAATCTGCAAATATCTCGGAAACGAAGCGAGCTATGGCAAAATGTTAAGAGACCTTCTTTGTAGAGAATTATGTTTCCTACTATTCATGTTCTACGATGTTTTTTGATCAGATGCTTAGTTTTCGACATATATCAAGATATTTAAAAGTTCCGAAGCCGCACCAACTTAATAGAGATACAGAAACACCGTGGCCCCTTTCTGTGAGATAACTCTGCACTATTGCGAGCAGCAAATGCCAGTTCCAGCTTAGCTGGGCAGAAGAAGCACAACAAGAACAAGAAATATCTCGGAATATGTTCGTCAGGCCCCTTCCCTTGAGGTAAATCTGCAAATATCTCGGAAACGAAGCGAGCTATGGAAAAATCTTGAGAGACCTTTTTTGTAGGAAATTAAGTTTCCTACTGTTTATGTTCTATGATATTTTTTGATCAGATGCGCAGTTTTCGAGATATATCATGATATTTGAAAGTTCCGAAGCCGCACCAACATAATAGAGATACAGAAACACCGTGGCCCCTTTCTTTGAGATAACCCTGCACTATTGCGAGCTGCAAATGCCACTTCCAGCATAGCTGTGCTGAAGAGGAACAACCAGAAGAAGAAATATCTCGAAATATGTCCGTCAGGCCCCTTCCTTTGAGCTAAATCAGCAAATATCTCGGATACGATGCGAGCTGTGGCAAAACGATGAGAGACCTTTTTTGTAGGAAATTAAGTTTCCTACTATTTATGTTCTATGATATTTTTTGGTCAGATGCGTAGTTTTCGAGATATATCGAGATATTTAAAAGTTCCGAAGCCGCAGCAGCATAATAAAGATACAGAAACACCGTGGCCCCT
Source organism: Osmia lignaria lignaria (assembly GCF_051020975.1). Taxonomy (NCBI): domain Eukaryota; kingdom Metazoa; phylum Arthropoda; class Insecta; order Hymenoptera; family Megachilidae; genus Osmia; species Osmia lignaria. The sequence continues at coordinate 14,219,834 of NW_027478166.1, forward strand.
TTCTTTGAGATAACTCTGCACTATTGCGAGCTGGAAATGCCACTTCCAGTTTGGCTGTGCAGAAGAAGAACAACAAGAAGAAGAAATATCTCGAAATATGTCCGTCAGGCCCCTTCCTTTGAGCTAAATCAGCAAATATCTCGGATACGATGCGAGCTGTGGCAAAATGTTAAGAGACCTTCTTTGTAGAGAATTAAGGTTCCTACTATTTATGTTCTATCATGTTTTTTGATCAGATGCTTAGTTTTCGAGATATATCAAGATATTCAAAAGTTCCGAAGCCGCACCAATATAATAAAGATACAGAAACACCGTGGCCCCTTTCTTTGAGATAACTCTGCACTATTGCGAGCTGGAAATGCTATTTCCAGCTAAGCTGTGCAGAACAAGCACAACAAGAACAAGAAATATCTCGAAATATGTCCGTCAGGCCCCTTCCCTTGAGCTAAATCTGCAAATATCTCGGAAAAGATGCGAGCTATGGCAAAGTGTTGCGAGACCTTTTTTGTAGCAAATTAAGTTTCCTACTATTTATGTTCTATGATATCTTTTGGTCAGATGCGTAGTTTTCGAGATATATCGAGATATTTAAAAGTTCCGAAGCCGCACCACATAATAGAGACACAGAAACACCGTGGCCCCTTTCTGTGACATAACTCTGCACTATTGCGAGCTGCAAATGCCACTTCCAGCTTAGCTGTGCAGCAGAAGCACAACAAGAACAAGAAATATCTCGGAATATGTCCGTCAGGCCCCTTCACTTGAGCTACATCTGCAAATATCTCGGAAACGATGCGAGCTATGGCCAAATGTTGAGAGACCTTTTTTGTAGGAAATTAAGTTTCCTACTATTTATGTTCTATGATATTTTTTGGTCAGATGCGTAGTTTTCGAGATATATCGAGATATTAGAAGTTCCGAAGCCGCACCAACATAATAGAGATACAGAAACACCGTGGCCCCTTTCTTTGAGATAACTCTGCACTATTGCGAGCTGGAAATGCCATTTTGCAGTTTAGCTGTGCAGAAGAACCCCAACAAGAACAAGAAATATCTCGGAATATGTCCGTCAGGCCCCTTCACTTGAGCTACATCTGCAAATATCTCGGAAACGATGCGAGCTATCGCAAGATGTTGAGAGACCTTTTTTGTAGGAAATTAAGTTTCCTACTATTTATGTTCTGTGATATTTTTTGGTCAGATGCGTAGTTTTCGAGATATTTCGAGATATTTAATAGTTCCGAAGTCGCACCAACATAATAAAGATACAGAAACACCGTGGCCCCTTTCTGTGACATAACTCTGCACTATTGCGAGCTGCAAATGCCAGTTCCAGCTTAGCTGTGCAGAAGAAGCACAACAAGAAAAGAAATATCTCGAAATATGTCCGTCAGGCCCCTTCCCTTGAGGTAAATCTGCAAATATCTCGGAAACGAAGCGAGCTATGGAAAAATGTTGAGAGACCTTTTTTGTAGGAAATTAAGTTTCCTACTATTCATGTTCTGTGGTGTTTTTTGATCAGATGCTTAGTTTTCGAGATATATCAGGATATTGAAAAGTTCCGAAGCCGCACCAACATAATAAAGATACAGAAACACCGTGGCCCCTTCCCTTGAGATAAATCTGCAAATATCTCGGAAACGATTCGAGCTCTGGCAAAATCTTGAGAGACCTTTTTTGTAGGAAATTAAGTTTCCTACTGTTTATGTTCTATGATATTTTTTGATCAGATGCGTAGTTCTCGAGATATATCAAGATATTTAAAAGTTCCGAAGCCGCACCAACATAATAAAGATACAGAAACACCGTGGCCCCTTTCTGTGAGATAACTCTGCCCTATTGCGAGCAGCAAATGCCAGTTCCAGCTTTGCTGTACAGAAGAAGCACAGCAAGAACAACACATATCTCGGAATATGTCCGTCAGGCCCCTTCCCTTGAGCTAAATCTGCAAATATCTCGCAAACCATGCGAGCTATGGCAAAATGTTAGAAGACCTTTTTTGTAGAGAATTAAGTTTCCTACTTTTTATGCTCTATGATATTTTTTGATCAGATGCGTAGTTCTCGAGATATATCAAGATATTTAAAAGTTGCGAAGCCGCACCAACATAATAGAGATACAGAAACACCGTGGGCCCTTTCGGTGAGATAACTCTGCCCTATTGAGAGCAGCAAATGCCAGTTCTAGTTTGGCTGTGCAGAAGAAGAACAACAAGAAGAAGAAATATCTCGAAATATGTCCGTCAGGCCCCTTCCTTTGAGCTAAATCTGCAAATATCTCGGAAACGATGCGAGCTGTGGCAAAATGTTGAGAGAGCTTTTTTGTAGGAAATTAAGTTTCCTACTATTTATGTTCTATGATATTTTTTGATCAGACGCGTAGTTTTCGAGATATATCAAGATATTTAAAAGTTCCGAAACCGCACCAACATAATAGAGATACAGAAACACCGTGGCCCCTTTCTTTGAGATAACTCTGCACTATTGCGAGCTGCAAATGCCAGTTCCAGCTTAGCTGTGCAGAAGAAGAACAACAAGAAGAAGAAATATCTCGAAATATGTCCGTCAGGCCCCTTCCCTTGAGCTAAATCTGCAAATATCTCGGAAACGAAGCGAGCTATGGCAAAATGTTAAGAGACCTTCTTTGTAGAGAATTATGTTTCCTACTACTCATGTTCTACGATGTTTTTTGATCAGATGCTTAGTTTTCGACATATATCAAGATATTTAAAAGTTCCGAAGCCGCACCAACTTAATAGAGATACAGAAACACCGTGGCCCCTTTCTGTGAGATAACTCTGCACTATTGCGAGCAGCAAATGCCAGTTCCAGCTTAGCTGGGCAGAAGAAGCACAACAAGAACAAGAAATATCTCGGAATATGTCCGTCAGGCCCCTTCCCTTGAGCTATATCTGCAAATATCTCGGAAACGATGCGAGCTGTGGCAAAATGTTGGGAGACCTTTTTTGTAGGAAATTAAGTTTCCTACTATTTATGTTCTATGATATTTTTTGGTCAGATGCGTAGTTTTCGAGATATATCGAGATATTTAAAAGTTCCGAAGCCGCACCAGCATAATAAAGATACAGAAACACCGTGGATCCTTTCTTTGAGATAACTCTGCCCTATTTCGGGCTGGAAATGCCACTTCCAGTTTGGCTGTGCAGAAGAGGAACAGCAAGAAGAAGAAATATCTCGAAATATGTCCGTCAGGCCCCTTCCTTTGAGCTAAATCTGCAAATATCTCGGAAACGATGCGAGCTATGGCAAAGTGTTGCGAGACCTTTTTTGTAGGAAATTAAGTTTCCTACTATTTATGTTCTATGATATCTTTTGTTCAGATGCGTAGTTTTCGAGATATATCGAGATATTTAAAAGTTCCGAAGCCGCACCACATAATTGAGACACAGAAACACCGTGGCCCCTTTCTTTGACATAACTCTGCACTATTGCGAGCTGCAAATGCCACTTCCAGCTTAGCTGTGCAGCAGAAGCACAACAAGAACAAGAAATATCTCGGAATATGTCCGTCAGGCCCCTTCACTTGAGGTACATCTGCAAATATCTCGGAAACGATGCGAGCTATGGCCAAATGTTGAGAGACCTTTTTTGTAGGAAATTAAGTTTCCTACTCTTTATGTTCTATGATATTTTTTGGTCAGATGCGTAGTTTTCGAGATATATCGAGATATTTAAAAGTTCCGAAGCCGCACCAACATAATAATGATACAGAAACACCGTGGATCCTTTCTTTGAGATAACTCTGCACTATTGCGGACTGGAAATGCCACTTCCAGTTTGGCTGTGCAGAAGAAGAACAACAAGAAGAAGAAATATCTCGAAATATGTCCGTCAGGCCCCTTCCCTTGAGCTAAATCTGCAAATATCTCGGAAACGGAGCGAGCTATGGCAAAATGTTAAGAGACCTTCTTTGTAGAGAATTATGTTTCCTACTATTCATGTTCTACGATGTTTTTTGATCAGATGCTTAGTTTTCGACATATATCAAGATATTTAAAAGTTGCGAAGCCGCACCAACATAATAGAGATACAGAAACACCGTGGCACCTTTCGGTGAGATAACTCTGCCCTATTGAGAGCAGCAAATGCCAGTTCCAGCTTAGCTGTACAGAAGAAGCACAGCAAGAACAAGAAATATCTCGGAATATGTCCGTCAGGCCCCTCCCTTTGAGCTAAATCTGCAAATATCTCGGAAACCATGCGAGCTCTGGCAAAATGTTGAGAGACCTTTTTTGTAGGAAATTAAGTTTCCTACTGTTTATGTTCTATGATGTTTTCTGATCAGATGCTTCGTTTTCGAGATATATCAAGATATTTAAAAGTTCCGAAGCCGCACCAACATAATAAAGATACAGAAACACCGTGGCCCCTTTCTTTGAGATAACTCTGCACTATTGCGAGTTGGAAACGCCATTTTGCAGTTTAGCTGTGCAGAAGAAGAACAACAAGAAGAAGAAATATCTCGAAATATGTCCGTCAGGCCCCTTCCTTTGAGCTAAATCTGCAAATATCTCGGACACGATGCGAGCTGTGGCTAAATGTTGAGAGACCTTTTTTGTAGGAAATTAAGTTTCCTACTATTTATGTTGTATGATATTTTTGATCAGACGCGTAGTTTTCGAGATATATCAAGATATTTAAAAGTTCCGAAGCCGCACCAACATAATAAAGATGCAGAAACACCGTGGCCCCTTTCTGTGACATAACTCTGCACTATTGCGAGCTGCAAATGCCAGTTCCAGCTTAGCTGTGCAGAAGAAGCACAACAAGAACAAGAAATATCTCGAAATATGTCCGTCAGGCCCCTTCCCTTGAGCTAAATCTGCAAATATCTCGGAAACGAAGCGAGCTATGGCAAAATGTTAAGAGACCTTCTTTGTAGAGAATTATGTTTCCTACTATTCATGTTCTACGATGTTTTTTGATCAGATGCTTAGTTTTCGACATATATCAAGATATTTAAAAGTTCCGAAGCCGCACCAACTTAATAGAGATACAGAAACACCGTGGCCCCTTTCTGTGAGATAACTCTGCACTATTGCGAGCAGCAAATGCCAGTTCCAGCTTAGCTGGGCAGAAGAAGCACAACAAGAACAAGAAATATCTCGGAATATGTTCGTCAGGCCCCTTCCCTTGAGGTAAATCTGCAAATATCTCGGAAACGAAGCGAGCTATGGAAAAATCTTGAGAGACCTTTTTTGTAGGAAATTAAGTTTCCTACTGTTTGTGTTCTATGATATTTTTTGATCAGATGCGCAGTTTTCGAGATATATCATGATATTTGAAAGTTCCGAAGCCGCACCAACATAATAGAGATACAGAAACACCGTGGCCCCTTTCTTTGAGATAACCCTGCACTATTGCGAGCTGCAAATGCCACTTCCAGCATAGCTGTGCTGAAGAGGAACAACAAGAAGAAGAAATGTCTCGAAATATGTCCGTCAGGCCCCTTCCCTTGAGATAAATCTGCAAATATCTCGGAAACCAAGCGAGCTATGGCAAAATGTTAAGACACCTTTTTTGTAGAGAATTAAGTTTCCTACTTTTAATGTTCTATGATATTTTTTGATCAGATGTGTAGTTCTCAAGATATATCAAGATATTTAAAAGTTCCGAAGCCGCACCAACATAATAGAGATACAGAAACACCGTGGCCCCTTTCTGTGAGATAACTCTGCACTATTGCGAGCAGCAAATGCCACTTCCAGCTTAGCTGTGCAGCAGAAGCACAACAAGAACAAGAAATATCTCGGAATATGTCCGTCAGGCCCCTTCACTTGAGCTACATCTGCAAATATCTCGGAAACGATGCGAGCTATGGCAATGTGTTGCGAGACCTTTTTTGTAGCAAATTAAGTTTCCTACTATTTATGTTGTATGATATCTTTTGGTCAGATGCGTAGTTTTCGAGATATATCGAGATATTTAAAAGTTCCGAAGCCGCACCACATAATAGAGGCACAGAAACACCGTGGCCCCTTTCTGTGACATTACTCTGCACTATTGCGAGCTGCAAATGCCAGTTCCAGCTTAGCTGGGCAGAAGAAGCACAACAAGAACAAGAAATATCTCGGAATATGTCCGTCAGGCCCCTTCCCTTGAGCTATATCTGCAAATATCTCGGAAACGATGCGAGCTGTGGCAAAATGTTGAGAGACCTTTTTTGTAGGAAATTAAGTTTCCTACTATTTATGTTGTATGATATTTTTGATCAGACGCGTAGTTTTCGAGATATATCAAGATATTTAAAAGTTCCGAAGCCGCACCAACACAATAGAGATACAGAAACACCGTGGCCCCTTTCTTTGAGATAACTCTGCACTATTGCGGGCTGGAAATGCCACTTCCAGTTTGGCTGTGCAGAAGAAGAACAACAAGAAGAAGAAATATCTCGAAATATGTCCGTCAGGCCCCTTCCTTTGAGCTAAATCTGCAAATATCTCGGAAACGATGCGAGCTGTGGCAAAACGATGAGAGACCTTTTTTGTAGGAAATTAAGTTTCCTACTATTTATGTTCTATGATATTTTTTGGTCAGATGCGTAGTTTTCGAGATATATCGAGATATTTAAAAGTTCCGAAGCCGCAGCAGCATAATAAAGATACAGAAACACCGTGGCCCCTTTCTTTGAGATAACTCTGCACTATTGCGAGCTGGAAATGCCACTTCCAGTTTGGCTGTGCAGAAGAAGAACAACAAGAAGAAGAAATATCTCGAAATATGTCCGTCAGGCCCCTTCCTTTGAGCTAAATCAGCAAATATCTCGGATACGATGCGAGCTGTGGCAAAACGATGAGAGACCTTTTTTGTAGGAAATTAAGTTTCCTACTATTTATGTTCTATGATATTTTTTGGTCAGATGCGTAGTTTTCGAGATATATCGAGATATTTAAAAGTTCCGAAGCCGCAGCAGCATAATAAAGATACAGAAACACCGTGGTCCCGTTCTTTGATATAACTCTGCACTATTGCGAGCTGCAAATGCCAGTTCCAGCTTAGCTGGGCAGAAGAAGCACAACAAGAACAAGAAATATCTCGGAATATGTCCGTCAGGCCCCTTCCCTTTAGGTATATCTGCAAATATCTCGGAAACGATGCGAGCTATGGCAAAGTCTTAAGAGATCTTTTTTGTAGGAAATTAAGTTTCCTACTATTTCCGTTCTATGATATTTTTTGATCAGATGCGTAGTTCTCGAGATATATCGAGATATTTAAAAGTTCCGAAGCCGCACCATCATAATAAAGATACAGAAACACCGTGGTCCCGTTCTTTGATATAACTCTGCACTATTCCGAGCAGCAAATGCCACTTCCAGCTTAGCTGTGCAGAAAAAGAACAACAAGAACAAGAAATATCTCTGGATATGTCCGTGAGGCCCCTTTTCTTGAGCTGAATCTGCAAATATCTCGGAAACGATACGAGCTATGGCAAAATGTTAAGAAACCTTTTTTGTAGGAAATTGAGTATCCTACTATTTACGTTCTATGATATTTTGTGATCAGATGCGTAGTTTTCGAAATATATCGAGATATTTAAAAGTTCCGGAGCCGCACCAACATAATAAAGATACAGAAGCACTGTGGCCCCTTTCTTTGAGATAACTGTGCACTATTCCGAACTGCAAATGACACTTCCAGCTTAGCTGTGCAGAAGAAGAACAGCAAGAACAAGAAATATCTCGAAATATGTCCGTCAGGCCCCTTCCCGTGAGGTATATCTGCAAATACCTCGGAAACGATGCGTGCTATGGCAAAATGTTCAGAGACCTTTTTTGTAGCAAATTAAGTTTCCTACTATTTCAGTCCTATGATATTTTTTGATCAGATGCGTAGTTTTCGAGATATATCGAGATATTTAAAAGTTCCGGAGCCGCACCAACATAATAAAGATACAGAAACACTGTGGCCCCTTTCTTTGAGATAACTGTGCACTGTACCGAACTGCAAATGACACTTCCAGCTTAGCTGTGCAGAAGAAGAACAACAAGAACAAGAAATATCTCGAAATATGTCCGTCAGGCCCCTTCCCGTGAGGTATATCTGCAAATATCTCGGAAACGATGCGAGCTATGGCAAAATGTTAAGAGATCTTTTTTGTAGGAAATTAGGTTTCCTACCATTTACGTTCTATGATATTTTGTGATCAGATGCGTAGTTTTCGAAATATATCGAGATATTGAAAAGTTCCGAAGCCGCACCAACGTAATAAAGATACAGAAACACCGTGGCCCCTTTCCTTGAGATAACTCTGCACTATTCCGTGCTGCAAATGCCACTTCCAGCTTAGCTGTGCAGAAGAAGAACCACAAGAACAAGAAATATCTCGGGATATGTCCGTGAGGCCCCTTTTCTTGAGCTAAATCTGCAAATATCTCGGAAACGATCCGTGCTATGGCAAAATGTTAAGACACCTTTTTTGTAGGAAATTAAGTTTCCTACTATTCCCCACAGATCAATGTACATTTGATAACAATATCATTATTACTATATCTACATGCGATATCATGTAATATATTGGTTCATTCCCACAGATCAATGTACATTTAATAACAATATCATTATTACCACATCTACATTAGATATATTGTAATATACTGATTCCTTCCCACAGATCAATGTACATATAATAACAATATCATTAGGACTATATGTACATTTGATATAACGTAATATACTGATTCATTCCCACAGATCAATGTACATTTAATAACAATATCATTAGTACTGTATCTACATTCGATATAATGTAATATACCGATTCATTCCCACAGTTCAATGTACATTTAATGACAATATCATTAGTACTATATCTACATTAGATACGTAATGTACATTTAATAACAACATCATTATTACCATATCTGCATTAGATATAATGTAATATACTCATTGCTACCCACAGATCAATGTTCATTTAATAACAATATCATTATTACTATATCTACATTAGATATAATATCATATACTGATTCATTCCAACTGATCATTGTACCTACATTTATTAACAATGTCATTATTACCATATCTACATTAGATATAATGTAATATACTACGGATTACTACCCACAGAACAATGTACATTCAATAACAATATCATTAGTACTATATCTACATTCGATATAATGTAATATACTTATTCGTTCCCACCGATCAATGTACATTCAATAACAATATCATTAGTACTATATCTACATTAGATATGTAATATACATTTAATAACAATATCATTATTACCATACCTACATTAGATATAATGTATTATACGGATTCCTTAGCACACATCAATGTACATTTAATATCAATATCATTGGTACTATATCTACATTCGATATAATGTCATATACAGATTCATTCAGACAGATCAATGTACCTACATTTAGTACCAATGTCATTATTACCATATTTCCACTAGATATAATGTAATATACTGATTCGATCCCACAAATCAATGTACATTTAATAACAATATCATTAGTACCTTATCTACATTCGATATAATGTCGTAAGGTGATACATTCCAACAGATCAATGTACCTACATTTAGTACCAATGTCATTATTACGATATCTACTATAGATATAATGTAATATACTTGTTCCTTCCTACAGATCAATGTACATTTAATAACAATATCATTAGTACTATATCTACATTCGATATAATGTAATATACTTATTCGTTCCCACCGATCTATGTACATTTAATAACAATATCATTAGTACTATATCTACATTAGATATGTAATATACGTTTAATAACAATATGATTATTACCATACCTACATTAGATATAATGTAATATACTGATTCATTCCCACAAATCAATGTACATTTATTAACAATATCATTAGTACTATATCTACATTCGATATAATGTCGTAAGGTGATACATTCCAACAGATCAATGTACCTACATTTAGTACCAATGTCATTATTACTATATCTATATGAGATATAGTTTAATATACTGAATGCTACCCACAGATCAATGTACATTTAATGACAATATCATTAGAACTATATCTACATTAGATATAATGTCATATACAGATTCATTCCCACAAATCAATGTACATATAATGACAATATCATTAGTACCTTATCTACATTCGATATAATGTCGTAAGGTGATACATTCCAACAGATCAATGTACCTACATTTAGTACCAATGTCATTATTACCATATCTACTATAGATATAATTTGATATACTTAATGCTACCCACAGATCAATGTACATTTAATGACAATATCATTAGCACTACATCTACATTCGATATAATGTAATATACTTGTTCAATCCCACAGATTAATGTACCTTTAGTAAGTATATCATTATTACCACATCTATTAGATATAATGTAATATACTGTTCCTTCCCACAGATCAATGTACATTTAATAACAATATCATTAGCACTATATCTACATTGCATATAATGTAATATACTGATTCATTCCCACAGATCAATGCACATTTAATAACAATATCATTATTACTATATCTACATTAGATATAATGTCATATAGAGATACATTCCAACAGATCAATGTACCTACATTTAATACCAATGTCATTATTACCATATCTAAATTAGATATAATGTAGTATACTGATTACGAACCACAGATCAATGTACATTTAATAACAATATCATTATTACCATATCTACATTAGATATAATCTAACATACTGATTCAATCCCACAGATCAATGTACATTTAGTAGCAATATCATTATTACTATATCTACATTAGATATAATGTCATATCCAGATTCATTCCCACAGATCAATGTACATTTAATAAGAATATCATTAGTACTATATCTACATTCGATATAATGTAATATACTGATTGCTACCCACAGATCAATGTACATTTAATAACAATATCATTAGCATTATATCTACCTTCGATGTAATGTAATATACTGATTTGTTCGCACAGATCAATAAACATTTAATAACAATATGATTAGTACTATATCTACATTAGATAAAATGTAATATACCGATACCTTCCCACAGATCAATGTACATTTAATAACAATATCATTATTACTATATCTACATTAGATATGTAATATAGATTGACAAACAGTGCCATTATTACCATATCTGCGTTGCACATAATGTAATACAGTGATTCCTTTCCCCAGATCAATGTACATTTAATAACAATATGATTAGCTAATGATATTGTTATTAAATGTACATTGATCTGTGGGAATGAATCAGTATGTTAGATTATATCTAATGTAGATATGGTAATAATGATATTGTTATTAAATGTACATTGATCTGTGGGAATGAATCTGTAAATGCCATTATATCTAATGTAGATATAGTACTAATGATGTTGTTATTAATTGTAGGTACATTGATCTGTTGGAACGTAACTGTATATGACATTACATATCCAATGTAGATATAGTACTAATGATATTGTTATTAAATGTACATTGATCTGTGGGAAGGTATCGGTGTATTACATTTTATCTAATGTAGATATAGTACTATTGATATTGTTATTAAATGTTTATTGATCTGTGAGAATAAATCAGTATATTACATTATATCTCATATAGATATAGTGCTAATGATATTGTTATTAAATCTACATTGATCTTTGGAGAATTTTACGATATCGGTGACGGTTGAACAATTACAGCCCGCTTTGACCCATTTCTCGCTGAAAACGCACTACCTTGCAAGATTTTGCTCCGGTTTGTGTCGTTCTGCACTATATCGGACCCAAACAGCACATTTCCGCCGAGAGTTTGACGATATCAGCTACGGTTCAACAATTACAGCCCGATCTGACGCATTTCTCGCTGAGAACTCACTCCCTTGCACGATTTTGCTGCGGTTTGTGTCGTTTTGCACTATATCGTACCCAAACAGCACATTTCCGTCGAGGGTTTGACGATATCACGATTCGACCCATTTCTCGCTGAAAACGCACTCCCTTGCACGATTTTGCTACGGTTTGGGTCGTTGTGCACTGTATCGGACCCATATAGCACATTTCCGTCGAGAGTTTGACGATATCAGCGACGGTTTAACAATTACAGTCCGATTTGACCCATTTCTCGCTGAAAACGCACTCCCTTGTACGATTTTGGTCCGGTTTGTGTCGTTTTGCACTATATCGTATCCAAATAGCACATTTCCGTCGACAGTTTGACGATATCACGATTTGACCCATTTTTCGCTGAAAACGCACTCCCTTGCACGATTTTGCTTCGGTTTGGGTCCTTGTGCACTATATCGGACCCATATAGCACATTTCCGTCGATGGTTTGGCGATATCAGCGACGGTTTAACAATTACAGCCCGATATGACCCATTTCTCGCTGAAAACGTACTCGCTTGCACGATGTTGCTTCGGTTTGTGTTGTTCTGCACTATATCGGACCCAAATAGCACATTTCCGTCTCGAGTTTGACGATATCAGTGACGGTTTAACAATTACAGCCCGATTTGACCCATTTCTCGCTGAAAACGCACTCCCTTGCACGAGTTTGGTCCGGTTTGTGTCGTTTTACACTATATCGTACCCAAATAGCACATTTCCGGCGAGAGTTTGACGATATCAGCGACGGTTCAACAATTACAGCCCGACCTGACCCATTTCTCGCTGAAAACTCACTCCCTCGCACGATTTTGCTCCGTGTGGATCGTTCTGCATTATATCGTACCCAAATAGCACATTTCCGTCGAGAGTTTGACGATATCACGATTTGACCCATTTCTCGCTGAAAACGCACTCCCTTGCACGATTCTGCTCCGGTTTGTGTCGTTTTGCACTATATCGTACCCAAACAGCACATTTCCGTCGATGGTTTGGCGATATCAGCGACGGTTTAACAATTACAGCCCGATATGACCCATTTCTCGCTGAAAACGTACTCGCTTGCACGATGTTGCTTCGGTTTGTGTTGTTCTGCACTATATCGGACCCAAATAGCACATTTCCGTCTCGAGTTTGACGATATCAGTGACGGTTTAACAATTACAGCCCGATTTGACCCATTTCTCGCTGAAAACGCACTCCCTTGCACGAGTTTGGTCCGGTTTGTGTCGTTTTACACTATATCGTACCCAAATAGCACATTTCCGGCGAGAGTTTGACGATATCAGCGACGGTTCAACAATTACAGCCCGACCTGACCCATTTCTCGCTGAAAACTCACTCCCTCGCACGATTTTGCTCCGTGTGGATCGTTCTGCATTATATCGTACCCAAATAGCACATTTCCGTCGAGAGTTTGACGATATCACGATTTGACCCATTTCTCGCTGAAAACGCACTCCCTTGCACGATTCTGCTCCGGTTTGTGTCGTTTTGCACTATATCGTACCCAAACAGCACATTTCCGTCGAGAGTTTGACGATATCACGATTTGACCCATTTCTCGCTGAAAACGCACTCCCTTGCACGATTTTGCTCCGGTTTGGGTCCTTGTGCACTATATCGTACCCAAACAGCACATTTCCGTCGAGAGTTTGACGATATCACGATTTGACACATTTCTCGCTGAAAACGCACTCCCTTGCACGATTTTGCAACGGTTTGGATCGTTGTGCACTATATCGGACCCATGTAGCACATTTCCGTCAAGAGTTTGACGATATCAGCGACGGTTTAACAATTACAGCCCGATTTGACCCATTTCTCGCTGAAATGCACTTCCTTGTACGATTTTGGTCCGGTTTGTGTCGTTTTGCACTATATCGTACCCAAACAGCACATTTCCGTCGAGAGTTTGACGATATCACGATTTGACCCATTTCTCGCTGAAAACGCACTCCCTTGCACGATTTTGCTCCGGTTTGTGTCGTTTTGCACTATATCGTACCCAAACAGCACATTTCCGTCGAGAGTTTGACGATATCACGATTTGACCCATTTTTCGCTGAAAACCCACTCCCTTGTACGATTTTGCTTCGGTTTGGGTCCTTGTGCACTATATCGGACCCATATAGCACATTTCCGTCGAGAGTTTGACGATATCATCGACGGTTCACCAATTACAGCCCGATTTGACCCATTTCTCGCTGAAATGCACTTCCTTGTACGATTTTGGTCCGGTTTGTGTCGTTTTGCACTATATCGTACCCAAACAGCACATTTCCGTCGAGAGTTTGACGATATCACGATTTGACCCATTTCTCGCTGAAAATGCACTCCCTTGCACGATTTTGCTTCGGTTTGTGTTGTTCAGCACTATATCGGACCCAAATAGCACATTTCCGTCTCGAGTTTGACGATATCAGTGACGGTTTAACAATTACATCCCGATTTGACCCATTTCTCGCTGAAAACGCACTCCCTTGTACGATTTTGGTCCGGTTTGTGTCGTTTTGCACTATATCGTACCCAAATAGCACATTTCCGTCGAGAGTTTGACGATATCACGATTTGACCCATTTCTCGCTGAAAACGCACCCCCTTGCACGATTTTGCTCCGGTTTGGGTCGTCGTGCACTATATCGGACCCATATAGCACATTTCCGTCGAGGGTTTGACGATATCAGTGTCGGTTTAACAATTACAGCCCGATTTGACCCATTTCTCGCTGAAAACGCACTCCCTTGCACGAGTTTGGTCCGGTTTGTGTCGTTTTGCACTATATCGTACCCAAATAGCACATTTCCGGCGAGAGTTTGACGATATCAGCGACGGTTCAACAATTACAGCCCGATTTGACCCATTTCTCGCTGAAAACTCACTCCCTTGCACGATTTTGCTCCGGTGTGGATCGTTGTGCATTATATCGTACCCAAATAGCACATTTCCGTCGAGAGTTTGACGATATCAGCGACGGTTTAACAATTACAGCCCGATTTGACCCATTTCTCGCTGAAAATGCACTCCCTTGTACGATTTTGGTCCGGTTTGTGTCGTTGTGCATTATATCGTACCCAAATAGCATATTTCCGTCGTGAGTTTGACGATATCACGATTTGACACATTTCTCGCTGAAAACGCACTCCCTTGCAGGATTTTGCTCCGCTTTGTGTCGTTCTGCACGATATCGGACCCATATAGCACATTGCCGTCGAGAGTTTGACGATATCAGTGACGGTTTAGCAATTACAGTCCGATTTGACCCATTTCTCGCTGAAAACGCACTCCCTTGAACGAATTTGGTCCGGTTTGTGTCGTTTTGCACTATATCGTACCCAAATAGCACATTTCCGTCGAGAGTTTGACGATATCACGATTTGACCCATTTCTCGCTGAAAACGCACTCCCTTGCCCGATTTTGCTCCGGTTTGGATTGTTCTGCACTATATTGTACCTAAATAGCACATTTCCGTCGAGAGTTTGACGATATCACGACTTGACCCATTTCTCGCTGAAAACGCACTCCCTTGCACGATTTTGGTCCGGTTTGTGTCGTCTTGCACTATATCGTACCCAAATAGCACATTTCCGGCGAGGGTTTGACGATATCAGCGACCGTTCAACAATTACAGCCCGATCTGACCCATTTCTCGCTGAAAACTCACTCCCTTGCACGATTTTGCTCCGGTTTGGATCGTTCTGCACTATATCGTACGCAAAAGCACATTTCCGTCGAGAGTATGACGATATCACCATTTGACCCATTTCTCGCTGAAAACGCACTCCCTTGCACGATTTTGCTCCGGTTTGTTTCGTTCTGCACTATATCGGACCCATATAGCCCATTTCCGTCTCGAGTTTGACGATATCAGTGACGGTTTGACAATTACAGCCCGATTTGACCCATTTCTCGCTGAAAACGCACCCCCTTGTACGATTTTGGTCCGGTTTGTGTCGTTTTGCACTATTTCGGACCCAAATAGCACATTTCCGTCGAGGGTTCGACGATCTCAGCGACGGTTCAACAATTACAGCCCGATTTGTCCCATTTCTCGCTGTAAACACACTACCTTTCACGATTTTGGTCCGGTTTGTGTCGTTTTGCACTATATCGTACCCAAACAGCACATTTCCGTCGAGGGTTTGACGATATCACGATTCGACCCATTTCTCGCTGAAAACGCACTCCCTTGCACGATTTTGCTACGGTTTGGGTCGTTGTGCACTGTATCGGACCCATATAGCACATTTCCGTCGAGAGTTTGACGATATCAGCGACGGTTTAACAATTACAGTCCGATTTGACCCATTTCTCGCTGAAAACGCACTCCCTTGTACGATTTTGGTCCGGTTTGTGTCGTTTTGCACTATATCGTATCCAAATAGCACATTTCCGTCGACAGTTTGACGATATCACGATTTGACCCATTTTTCGCTGAAAACGCACTCCCTTGCACGAGTTTGGTCCGGTTTGTGTCGTTTTACACTATATCGTACCCAAATAGCACATTTCCGGTGAGAGTTTGACGATATCAGCGACGGTTCAACAATTACAGCCCGACCTGACCCATTTCTCGCTGAAAACTCACTCCCTCGCACGATTTTGCTCCGTGTGGATCGTTCTGCATTATATCGTACCCAAATAGCACATTTCCGTCGAGAGTTTGACGATATCACGATTTGACCCATTTCTCGCTGAAAACGCACTCCCTTGCACGATTCTGCTCCGGTTTGTGTCGTTTTGCACTATATCGTACCCAAACAGCACATTTCCGTCGATGGTTTGGCGATATCAGCGACGGTTTAACAATTACAGCCCGATATGACCCATTTCTCGCTGAAAACGTACTCGCTTGCACGATGTTGCTTCGGTTTGTGTTGTTCTGCACTATATCGGACCCAAATAGCACATTTCCGTCTCGAGTTTGACGATATCAGTGACGGTTTAACAATTACAGCCCGATTTGACCCATTTCTCGCTGAAAACGCACTCCCTTGCACGATTTTGCTCCGGTTTGGGTCGTTGTGCACTGTATCGGACCCATATAGCACATTTCCGTCGAGAGTTTGACGATATCAGCGACGGTTTAACAATTACAGTCCGATTTGACCCATTTCTCGCTGAAAACGCACTCCCTTGTACGATTTTGGTCCGGTTTGTGTCGTTTTGCACTATATCGTATCCAAATAGCACATTTCCGTCGACAGTTTGACGATATCACGATTTGACCCATTTTTCGCTGAAACCGCACTCCCTTGCACGAGTTTGATCCGGTTTGTGTCGTTTTACACTATATCGTACCCAAATAGCACATTTCCGGCGAGAGTTTGACGATATCAGCGACGGTTCAACAATTACAGCCCGACCTGACCCATTTCTCGCTGAAAACTCACTCCCTCGCACGATTTTGCTCCGTGTGGATCGTTCTGCATTATATCGTACCCAAATAGCACATTTCCGTCGAGAGTTTGACGATATCACGATTTGACCCATTTCTCGCTGAAAACGCACTCCCTTGCACGATTCTGCTCCGGTTTGTGTCGTTTTGCACTATATCGTACCCAAACAGCACATTTCCGTCGATGGTTTGGCGATATCAGCGACGGTTTAACAATTACAGCCCGATATGACCCATTTCTCGCTGAAAACGTACTCGCTTGCACGATGTTGCTTCGGTTTGTGTTGTTCTGCACTATATCGGACCCAAATAGCACATTTCCGTCTCGAGTTTGACGATATCAGTGACGGTTTAACAATTACAGCCCGATTTGACCCATTTCTCGCTGAAAACGCACTCCCTTGCACGAGTTTGGTCCGGTTTGTGTCGTTTTACACTATATCGTACCCAAATAGCACATTTCCGGCGAGAGTTTGACGATATCAGCGACGGTTCAACAATTACAGCCCGACCTGACCCATTTCTCGCTGAAAACTCACTCCCTCGCACGATTTTGCTCCGTGTGGATCGTTCTGCATTATATCGTACCCAAATAGCACATTTCCGTCGAGAGTTTGACGATATCACGATTTGACCCATTTCTCGCTGAAAACGCACTCCCTTGCACGATTCTGCTCCGGTTTGTGTCGTTTTGCACTATATCGTACCCAAACAGCACATTTCCGTCGAGAGTTTGACGATATCACGATTTGACCCATTTCTCGCTGAAAACGCACTCCCTTGCACGATTTTGCTCCGGTTTGGGTCCTTGTGCACTATATCGTACCCAAACAGCACATTTCCGTCGAGAGTTTGACGATATCACGATTTGACCCATTTCTCGCTGAAAACGCACTCCCTTGCACGATTTTGCAACGGTTTGGATCGTTGTGCACTATATCGGACCCATGTAGCACATTTCCGTCGAGAGTTTGACGATATCAGCGACGGTTTAACAATTACAGCCCGATTTGACCCATTTCTCGCTGAAAACGCACTTCCTTGTACGATTTTGGTCCGGTTTGTGTCGTTTTGCACTATATCGTACCCAAACAGCACATTTCCGTCGAGAGTCTGACGATATCACGATTTGACCCATTTTTCGCTGAAAACCCACTCCCTTGCACGATTTTGCTTCGGTTTGGGTCCTTGTGCACTATATCGGACCCATATAGCACATTTCCGTCGAGAGTTTGACGATATCATCGACGGTTCACCAATTACAGCCCGATTTGACCCATTTCTCGCTGAAAACGAACTCCCTTGCACGATTTTGCGCCGGTTTGTGTCGTTTTGCACAATATCGTACCCAAATAGCACATTTCTGTCGAGAGTTTGACGATATCACGATCTGACCCATTTCTCGCTGAAAACGCACTCCCTTGCACGATTTTGGTCCGGTTTGTGCCGTTTTGCACTATATCGTACCCAAATAGCACATTTCCGGCGAGAGTTTGACGATATCACGATTTGACCCATTTCTCGCTGAAAACGCACTCCCTTGAACGATTTTGGTCCGGTTTGTGTCGTTTTGCACTATATCGTACCCAGATAGCACATTTCCGTCGAGAGTCTAACGATATCACGATTTGACCCATTTCTCGCTGAAAACGCACTCCCTTGCACGATTTTGGTCCGGTTTGTGTCGTTTTGCACTATATCGTACGCAAATAGCACATTTCCGTCGAGAGTTTGACGCTATCACGATTTGACCCATTTCTCGCTGAAAACGCACTCCCTTGCACGATTTTGCTCTGGTTTGTGTCGATCTGCACTATATCGTACCCAAATAGCACATTTCCGTCGAGAGTTTGACGATATCAGTGACGGTTAAACAATTACAGCCCGATTTGACCCATTTCTCGCTGAAAACGCACTCCCTTGTACGATTTTGGTCCGGTTTGTGTCGTTTTGCACTATATCGTACCCAGATAGCACATTTCCGTCGAGAGTCTGACGATATCACGATTTGACCCATTTCTCGCTGAAAACGCACTCCCTTGCACGATTTTGGTCCGGTTTGTGTCGTTTTGCACTATATCGTACGCAAATAGCACATTTCGTCGAGAGTTTGACGCTATCACGATTTGACCCATTTCTCGCTGAAAACGCACTCCCTTGCACGATTTTGCTCTGGTTTGTGTCGACCTGCACTATATCGTACACAAATAGCACATTTCCGTCGAGAGTTTGACGATATCAGTGACGGTTAAACAATTACAGCCCGATTTGACCCATTTCTCGCCGAAAACGCACTCCCTTGTACGATTTTGGTCCGGTTGTGTCGTTTTGCACTATTTCGGACCCAAATAGCACATTTCCGTCGAGGGTTCGACGATCTCAGCGACGGTTTCAACAATTACAGCCGATTTGTCCCATTTCTCGCTGTAAACACACTACCTTGCACGATTTTGGTCCGGTTTGTGTCGTTTTGCACTATATCGTACCCAATAGCACATTTCCGGCGAGAGTTTGACGATATCACGATTTGACCCATTTCTCGCAGAAAACGCACTCCCTTGCACGATTTTGCTTCGGTTTGTGTTGTTCAGCACTATATCGGACCCAAATAGCACATTTCCGTCTCGAGTTTGACGATATCAGTGACGGTTTAACAATTACAGCCCGATTTGACCCATTTCTCGCTGAAAACGCACTCCCTTGTACGATTTTGGTCCGGTTATTGTGTCGTTTTGCACTAGATCGTACCCAAGTAGCACATTTCCGTCGAGAGTTTGACGATATCACGATTTGACCCATTTCTCGCTGAAAATGCACTCCCTTGCACGATTTTGCTTCGGTTTGTGTTGTCAGCACTATATCGGACCCATATAGCACATTTCCGTCGATGGTTTGGCGATATCAGCGACGGGTTAACAATTACAGCCCGATATGACCCATTTCTCGCTGAAAACGCACTCCCTTGAACGATTTTGGTCCGGTTTGTGTCGTTTTGCACTATATCGTACCCAGATAGCACATTTCAGTCGAGAGTCTAACGATATCACGATTTGACCCATTTCTCGCTGAAAACGCACTCCTTGCACGATTTTGGTCCGGTTTGTGTCCGTTTTGCACTATATCGTACGCAAATAGCACATTTCCGTCGAGAGTTTGACGCTATCACGATTTGACCCATTTCTCGCTGAAAACGCACTCCCTTGCACGATTTTGCTCTGGTTTGTGTCGATCTGCACTATATCGTACCCAAATAGCACATTTCCGTCGAGAGTTTGACGATATCAGTGACGGTTAAACAATTACAGCCCGATTTGACCCATTTCTCGCTGAAAACGCACTCCCTTGTACGATTTTGGTCCGGTTTGTGTCGTTTGGCACTATATCGTACCCAGATAGCACATTTCCGTCGAGAGTCTGACGATATCACGATTTGACCCATTTCTCGCTGAAAACGCACTCCCTTGCACGATTTTGGTCCGGTTTGTGTCGTTTTGCACTATATCGTACGCAAATAGCACATTTCCGTCGAGAGTCTGACGATATCACGATTTGACAACATTTCTCGCCGAAAACGCACTCCCTTGTACGATTTTGGTCCGGTTTGTGTCGTTTTGCACTATTTCGGACCCAAATAGCACATTTCCGTCGAGAGTTTGACGATATCAGTGACGGTTAAACAATTACAGCCCGATTTGACCCATTTCTCGCTGTAAACACACTACCTTGCACGATTTTGGTCCGGTTTGTGTCGTTTTGCACTATATCGTACCCAAATAGCACATTTCCGGCGAGAGTTTGACGATATCACGATTTGACCCATTTCTCGCAGAAAACGCACTCCCTTGCACGATTTTGCTTCGGTTTGTGTTGTTCAGCACTATATCGGACCCAAATAGCACATTTCCGTCTCGAGTTTGACGATATCAGTGACGGTTTAACAATTACAGCCCGATTTGACCCATTTCTCGCTGAAAACGCACTCCCTTGTACGATTTTGGTCCGGTTTGTGTCGTTTTGCACTAGATCGTACCCAAGTAGCACATTTCCGTCGAGAGTTTGACGATATCACGATTTGACCCATTTCCCGCTGAAAATGCACTCCCTTGCACGATTTTGCTTCGGTTTGTGTTGTTCAGCACTATATCGGACCCAAATAGCACATTTCCGTCTCGAGTTTGACGATATCAGCGACGGTTTAACAATTACAGCCCGATTTGACCCATTTATCGCTGAAAACGTACACGCTTGCACGATATTGCTTCGGTTTGTGTTGTTCTGCACTATATCGGACCCAAATAGCACATTTCCGTCTCGAGTTTGACGATATCAGTGACGGTTTGACAATTACAGCCCGATTTGACCCATTTCTCGCTGAAAACGCACCCCCTTGTACGATTTTGGTCCGGTTTGTGTCGTTTTGCACTATTTCGGACCCAAATAGCACATTTCCGTCGAGGGTTCGACGATCTCAGCGACGGTTCAACAATTACAGCCCGATTTGTCCCATTTCTCGCTGTAAACACACTACCTTGCACGATTTTGGTCCGGTTTGTGTCGTTTTGCACTATATCGTACCCAAATAGCACATTTCCGGCGAGAGTTTGACGATATCACGATTTGACCCATTTCTCGCAGAAAACGCAGTCCCTTGCACGATTTTGCTTCGGTTTGTGTTGTTCAGCACTATATCGGACCCAAATAGCACATTTCCGTCTCGAGTTTGACGATATCAGTGACGGTTTAACAATTACAGCCCGATTTGACCCATTTCTCGCTGAAAACGCACTCCCTTGTACGATTTTGGTCCGGTTTGTGTCGTTTTGCACTATATCGTACCCAAATAGCACATTTCCGTCGAGAGTTTGACGATATCACGATTTGACCCATTTCTCGCTGAAAACGCACCCCCTTGCACGATTTTGCTCCGGTTTGGGTCGTCGTGCACTATATCGGACCCATATAGCACATTTCCGTCGAGGGTTTGACGATATCAGTGTCGGTTTAACAATTACAGCCCGATTTGACCCATTTCTCGCTGAAAACGCACTCCCTTGCACGAGTTTGGTCCGGTTTGTGTCGTTTTGCACTATATCGTACCCAAATAGCACATTTCCGGCGAGGGTTTGACGATATCAGCGACGGTTCAACAATTACAGCCCGATTTGACCCATTTCTCGCTGAAAACTCACTCCCTTGCACGATTTTGCTCCGGTGTGGATCGTTGTGCATTATATCGTACCCAAATAGCACATTTCCGTCGAGAGTTTGACGATATCAGCGACGGTTTAACAATTACAGCCCGATTTGACCCATTTATCGCTGAAAACGTACACGCTTGCACGATATTGCTTCGGTTTGTGTTGTTCTGCACTATATCGGACCCAAATAGCACATTTCCGTCTCGAGTTTGACGATATCAGTGACGGTTTGACAATTACAGCCCGATTTGACCCATTTCTCGCTGAAAACGCACCCCCTTGTACGATTTTGGTCCGGTTTGTGTCGTTTTGCACTATTTCGGACCCAAATAGCACATTTCCGTCGAGGGTTCGACGATCTCAGCGACGGTTCAACAATTACAGCCCGATTTGTCCCATTTCTCGCTGTAAACACACTACCTTGCACGATTTTGGTCCGGTTTGTGTCGTTTTGCACTATATCGTACCCAAATAGCACATTTCCGGCGAGAGTTTGACGATATCACGATTTGACCCATTTCTCGCAGAAAACGCAGTCCCTTGCACGATTTTGCTTCGGTTTGTGTTGTTCAGCACTATATCGGACCCAAATAGCACATTTCCGTCTCGAGTTTGACGATATCAGTGACGGTTTA
Organism: Osmia lignaria lignaria; assembly: GCF_051020975.1. NCBI lineage: Eukaryota > Metazoa > Arthropoda > Insecta > Hymenoptera > Megachilidae > Osmia > Osmia lignaria. The sequence goes on from NW_027478166.1 coordinate 14,242,940, forward strand.
ACAATTACAGCCCGATTTGACCCATTTCTCGCTGAAAACGCACTCCCTTGTACGATTTTGGTCCGGTTTGTGTCGTTTTGCACTAGATCGTACCCAAGTAGCACATTTCCGTCGAGAGTTTGACGATATCACGATTTGACGCATTTCTCGCTGAAAATGCACTCCCTTGCACGATTTTGCTCCGGTTTGTGTCGTTCTGCATTATATCGGACCCATATAGCACATTTCCGTTGAGAGTTTTCGATATCAGTGACGATTAAGCAATTACAGCCCGATTTGACCCATTTCTCGCTGAAAACGTACTCGCTTGCACGATATTGCTTCGGTTTGTGTTGTTCTGCACTACATCGTACCCAAATAGCATATTTCCGGCGAGAGTTTGACGATATCACGATTTGACCCATTTCTCGCTGAAAACGCACTCCCTTGCACGATTTTGCTTCGGTTTGTGTTGTTCAGCACTATATCGGACCCAAATAGCACATTTCCGTCTCGAGTTTGACGATATCAGTGACGGTTTAACAATTACAGCCCGATTTGACCCATTTCCTGCTGAAAACGCACTCCCTTGTACGATTTTGGTCCGGTTTATGTCGTTTTGCACTATATCGTACCCAAATAGCACATTTCCGTCGAGAGTTTGACGATATCACGATTTGACCCATTTCTCGCTGAAAACGCGCCCCCTTGCACGATTTTGCTCCGGTTTGGGTCGTCGTGCACTATATCGGAACCATATAGCACATTTCCGTCGAGGGTTTGACGATCTCAGCGACGGGTCAACAATTACAGCCCGATCTGACCCATTTCTCGCTGAAAACGCACTCGCTTGCACGATTCTGCACCGCTTTGTGTCGTTCTGCACTGTATCGTACCCAAATAGCACATTTCCGGCGAGAGTTTGACGATATCACGATTTGACCAATTTCTCGCTGAAAACGCACTCCCTTGCACGATTTTGCTCCGGTTTGTGTCGTTCTGCATTATATCGGGCCCATATAGCACATTTCCGTTGAGAGTTTTCGATATCAGTGACGATTAAACAATTACAGCCCGATTTGACACATTTCTCGCTGAAAACGCACTCCCTTGCACGATTTTGGTCCGGTTTGTGTCGTTTTGCACTATATCGTACGCAAATAGCACATTTCCGTCGAGAGTTTGACGCTATCACGATTTGACCCATTTCTCGCTGAAAACGCACTCCCTTGCACGATTTTGCTCTGGTTTGTGTCGATCTGCACTATATCGTAACCAAATAGCACATTTCCGTCGAGAGTTTGACGATATCAGTGACGGTTAAACAATTACAGCCCGATTTGACCCATTTCTCGCTGAAAACGCACTCCCTGTACGATTTTTGGTCCGGTTTGTGTCGTTTTGCACTATATCGTACCCAGATAGCACATTTCCGTCGAGAGTCTGACGATATCACGATTTGACCCATTTCTCGCTGAAAACGCACTCCCTTGCACGATTTTGGTTCGGTTTGTGTCGTTTTGCACTATATCGTACGCAAATAGCACATTTCCGTCGAGAGTCTGACGATATCACGATTTGACCCATTTCTCGCCGAAAACGCACTCCCTTGTACGATTTTGGTCCGGTTTGTGTCGTTTGCACTATTTCGGACCCAAATAGCACATTTCCGTCGAGAGTTTGACGATATCAGTGACGGTTAAACAATTACAGCCGATTTGACCCATTTCTCGCTGTAAACACACTACCTTGCACGATTTTGGTCCGGTTTGTGTCGTTTTGCACTATATCGTACCCAAATAGCACATTTCCGGCGAGAGTTTGACGATATCACGATTTGACCCATTTCTCGCAGAAAACGCACTCCCTTGCACGATTTTGCTTCGGTTTGTGTTGTTCAGCACTATATCGACCCAAATAGCACATTTCCGTCTCGAGTTTGACGATATCAGTGACGGTTTAACAATTACAGCCCGATTTGACCCATTTCTCGCTGAAAACGCACTCCCTTGTACGTATTTGGTCGGTTTGTGTCGTTTTGCACTAGATCGTACCCAAGTAGCACATTCCGTCGAGAGTTCGACGATATCACGATTTGACCCATTTCTCGCTGAAAATGCACTCCCTTGCACGATTTTGCTTCGGTTTGTGTTGTTCAGCACTATATCGGACCCAAATAGCACATTTCCGTCTCGAGTTTGACGATATCAGTGACGGTTTAACAATTACATCCCGATTTGACCCATTTCTCGCTGAAAACGCACTCCCTTGTACGATTTTGTCCGGTTTGTGTCGTTTTGCACTATATCGTACCCAAATAGCACATTTCCGTCGAGAGTTTGACGATATCACGATTTGACCCATTTCTCGCTGAAACGCACCCCCTTGCACGATTTTGCTCCGGTTTTGGGTCGTCGTGCACTATATCGGACCCATATAGCACATTTCCGTCGAGAGTTTGACGCTATCACGATTTGACCCATTTCTCGCTGAAAACGTACTCGCTTGCACGATATTGCTTCGGTTTGTGTTGTTCTGCACTATATCTTACCCAAATAGCACATTTCCGGCGAGAGTTTGACGATATCACGATTTGACCCATTTCTCGCTGAAAACGCACTCCCTTGTACGATTTTGGTCCGGTTTGTGCCGTTTTGCACTGTATCGTACACAAGTAGCACATTTCCGTCGAGAGTTTGACGATATCACGATTTCACACATTCCTCGCTGAAAACGCACTCCCTTGCACGATTTTGCTCCGGTTTGTGTCGTTCTGCACTATATCGTACCCAAATAGCACATTTCCGTCGAGAGATTGACGATATCATCAACGTTCACCAATTACAGCCCGATTTGACCCATTTCTCGCTGAAAACGCACTCCCTTGCACGATTTTGCGCCGGTTTGTGTCGTTTTGCACAATATCGTACCCAAATAGCACATTTCCGTCGAGAGTTTGACGATATCACGATCTGACCCATTCTTGCTGAAAACGCACTCCCTTGCACGTTTTTGGTCCGGTTTGTGTCGTTTTGCACTATATCGTACCCAAATAGCACATTTCCGGCGAGAGTTTGACGATATCACGATTTGACCCATTTCTCGCTGAAAACGCACTCCCTTGAACGATTTAGGTCCGGTTTGTGTCGTTTTGCACTATATCGTACCCAGATAGCACATTTCCGTCGATGAGTCTGACGATATCACGATTTGTCCCATTTCTCGCTGAAAACGCACTCCCTTGCACGATTTGCTACGGTTTGGGTCGTTGTGCACTATATCGGACCCATATAGCACATTTCCGTCGAGAGTTTGACGATATCAGCGACGTTTAACAATTACAGTCCGATTGACCCATTCTCGCTGAAAACGCACTCCCTTGTACGATTTTGGTCCGGTTTGTGCGCTTTGCACTGTATCGTACCAAAGTAGCACATTTCGTCGAGAGTTTGACGATATCACGATTTGGCCCATTTCTCGCTGAAACGCACTCCTTGAACGATTTTGGTCCGGTTTGTGTCGTTTTGCACTATATCGTACCAGATAGCACATTTCAGTCGAGAGTCTGACGATATCACGATTTGACCCATTTCTCGCTGAAAACGCACTCCCTTGCACGATTTTGGTCCGGTTTGTGTCGTTTTTGCACTATATCGGACCCAAATAGCACATTTCCGTCTCGAGTTTGACGATATCAGTGACGGTTTAAACAATTACAGCCCGATTTGACCCATTTCTCGCTGGAAAACACACTCCCTTGTACGATTTTGGTCCTGTTTGTGTCGTTTCGCACTAGATCGTACCAAGTAGCACATTTCCGTCGAGAGTTTGACGATAGTCACGATTTGACCCATTTCTCGCTGAATATGCACTCCCTTGCACGATTTTGCTCCGGTTTGTTTCGTTCTGCACTATATCGGACCCATATAGCACATTTCCGTGAGAGTTTTCGATATCAGTGACGATTAAGCAATTACAGCCCGATTTTGACCCATTTCTCGCTGAAAACGTACTCGCTTGCACGATATGCTTCGGTTTGTGTTGTTCTGCACTACATGTACGCAAATAGCACATTTCCGTCGAGAGTTTGACGCTATCACGATTTGACCCATTTCTCGCTGAAAACGCACTCCCTTGCACGATTTTGCTCTGGTTTGTGTCGATCTGCACTATATCGTACGCAAATAGCACATTTCCGTCGAGAGTTTGACGATAATCAGTGACGGTTAAAACAATTACAGCCCGATTTGACCCATTTCTCGCTGAAATGGTCTCCCTTGTACGATTTTGGTCGGTTTGTGTCGTTGTGCATTATATCGTACCCATATAGCATATCTCCGTCGAGGTATGACGATATCACGATTCGACCCATTTCTCGCTGAAAACGCACTCCCTTGTACGATTTCGGTCCGGTTTGTGTCGTTCTGCATTATATCGTACCCAAATAGCACATTTCCGTCGAGAGTTTCACGATATCACGATTTAACCCATTTCTCGCTGAAAACGCACTCCCTTCAACGATTTTGCTCCGGTTTGTGTCGTTCTGCACTATATCGTACCCTAAATAGCACATTTCCGTCGAGAGTTGACGATATCAGTGACGGTTAAACAATTACAGCCCGATTTGACCCATTTCTCGCTGAAAACGCACTCCCTTGTACGATTTTGGTCCGGTTTGTGTCGTTTTGCACTATATCGAACCCAAATAGCACATTTCCAGTGCGAGAGTGTGACGATATCACGATTTGACCCATTTCTCGCTGAAAACGCACTCCCTTGCACGATTTTGCTCCGGTTTGGGTCGCCGTGCACTTATATCCGACCCATATAGCACATTTCCGTGAGGGTTTGACGATCTCAGCGACGGGTCAACAATTACAGCCGATCTGACCCATTTCTCGCTGAAAACGCACCTCGCCTTGCACGATTCTGCTCCGGTTTGTGTCGTTCTGCACTATATCGTACCAAATAGCACATTTCCGTCGAGAGTTTGACGATATCACGATTTGACCTATTTCTCGCTGAAAACGCACTCCCTTGCACGATTTTGCGCCGGTTTGCGTCGTTTTGCACTATATCGTACCCAAACAGCACATTTCCGTCGAGAGTTTGACGATATCACGATTTGACCCATTTCTCGCTGAAAACGCACTCCCTTGCACGATTTTGCTCAGGTTTGGGTCGTTGTGCACTATATCGTACCCAAATAGCACATTTCCGTCGAGAGTTTGACGATATTCACGATTTGACCCATTTCTCGCTGAGAACGCACTCCCTTGCACGATTGTGCTCCGGTTTTGGGTCGTTGTGCACTATATCAGACCCAAATAGCACATTTCCGTCGATGGTTTGACGATATCACGATTTGACCCATTTCTCGCTGAGAACGCACTCCCTTGCACGATTGTGCTCCGGTTTGGGTCGTTGTGCACTATATCAGACCCATATAGCTCATTTCCGTCGAGAGTTTGGACGATATCAGTGACGGTTAAACAATTACAACCCGATTGACACAATTCTCGCTGAAAACGCACTCCTTGTACGACTTTGGTCCGGCTTGTGTCGTTTTTGCACTATATCGTACCCAAATAGCACATTTCCGTCGAGAGTTTGACGATATCACGATTTGACGCATTTCTCGCTGAAAACGCACTCCCTTGCACGATTTTGCTTCGGTTTGTGTCGTTCTGCACTATATCGTACCAAATAGCACATTTCCGTCTCGAGTTTGACGATATCAGTGGCGGTTTAACAATTACCAGCCCGATTTGACCCGTTTCTCGCTGAAAACGCACTCCCTTGCACGATTTTGCTCCAGTTTGTGTCGTTCTGGCACTATATTCGTACCCAAATAGCACATTTCCGTCGATAGTTTGACGATATCAGCGACGGTTCAACAATTACAGCCCGATTTGGCCCATTTCTCGCTGAAAACGCACTCGCTTGCACGATTTAGCTTCGGTTTGTGTCGTTCTGCACTATATCGTACCCAAATAGCACATTCCGTCGAGAGTTTGACGATCTCAGCGACGGTTCAACAATTGCAGCCCGATTTGTCCCATTTCTCGCTGTAAAACACACTACCTTGCACGATTTTGGTCCGGTGTGTGTCGTTTTGCACTATATCGTACCCAAATAGCACATTTCCGGCGAGAGTTTGACGATATCACGATTTGACCCATTTTCTCGCAGAAAACGCAGTCCCTTGCACGATTTTGCTTCGGTTTATGTTGTTCAGCACTATATCGGACCCAAATAGCACATTTCCGTCTCGAGTTTGACGATATCAGTGACGGTTTAACAAATTACAGGCGGATTTGACCCATTTCTCGCTGGAAACGCACTCCCTTGTACGATTTTGGTCCGGTTTTGTGTCGTTTCGCACTAGATCGTACCCAAGTAGCACATTTCCGTCGAGAGTTTGACGATATCACGATTTGACCCATTTCTCGCTGAAAATGCACTCCCTTGCACGATTTTGCTCCGGTTTGTTTCGTTCTGCACTATATCGGACCCAGATAGCACATATCCGTCGAGAGTCTGACGATATCACGATTTGACCCATTTCTCGCTGAAAACGCACTCCCTTGCACGATTTACTCCGGTTTGGATCGTTCTGCACTATATCGTACCCAAATAGCACATTTCCGTCGAGAGTTTGACCATATCACGATTTGACCCATTTCTCGCTGAAAACGCACTCCCTTGTACGACTTTGGTCCGGCTTGTGTCGTTTTGCACTATATCGTACCCAAATAGCACATTTCCGTCGAGAGTTTGACGATATCACGATTTGACGCATTTCTCGCTGAAAACGCACTCCCTTGCACGATTTTGCTTCGGTTTGTGTCGTTCTGCACTATATCGTACCCAAATAGCACAAGTCCGTCTCGAGTTTGACGATATCTAGTGGCGGTTTAACAATTACAGCCCGATTTGACCCGTTTCTCGCTGAAAACGCACTCCCTTGCACGATTTTTGCTCCAGTTTGTGTCGTTCTGCACTATATCGTACCAAATAGCACATTTCCGTCGATAGTTTTGACGATATCAGCGACGGTTCAACAATTACAGCCCGATTTGGCCCATTTCTCGCTGAAAACGCACTCGCTTGCACGATTTAGCTTCGGTTTGTGTCGTTCTGCACTATATCGTACCCAAATAGCACATTTCCGGCGAGAGTTTGACGATATCACGATTTGACCCATTTCTCGCTGAAAACGCACTCCTTGCACGATTTTGCTTCGGTTTGTGTTGTTCAGCACTATATCGGACCCAAATAGCACATTTTCCTTCTCGAGTTTGACGATATCAGTGACGGTTTAACAATTACAGCCCGATTTGACCCATTTCTCGCTGAAAACGCACTCCCTTGTACGATTTTGGTCCGGTTTGTGTCGTTTTGCACTATATCGTACCCAAATAGCACATTTCCGTTGAGAGTTTCGATATCAGTGACGATTAAACAATTACAGCCCGATTTGACACATTTCTCGCTGAAAACGCACCTCCCTTGAACGATTTTGGTCCGGTTTGTGTCGTTTTGCACTATATCGTACCCAGATAGCACATATCCGTCGAGAGTCTGACGATATCACGATTTGACCCATTTCTCGCTGAAAACGCACTCCCTTGTAAGATTTTGGTCCAGCTTGTGTCGTTTTGCACTATATCGTACGCAAATAGCACATTTCCGTCGAGAGTTTGACGCTATCACGATTTGACCCATTTCTCGCTGAAAACGCACTCCCTTGCACGATTTTGCTCTGGTTTGTGTCGATCTGCACTATATCGTACGCAAATAGCACATTTCCGTCGAGAGTTTGACGATATCAGTGACGGTTAAACAATTACAGCCCGATTGACACATTTCTCGCTGAAAACGCACTCCCTTGCACGATTTTGCTTCGGTTTGTGTTGTTCAGCACTATATCGGACCCAAATAGCACATTTCCTTCTCGAGTTTGACGATATCAGTGACGGTTTAACAATTACAGCCCGATTTGACCCATTTCTCGCTGAAAACGCACTCCCTTGTACGATTTTGGTCCGGTTTGTGTCGTTTTGCACTATATCGTACCCAAATAGCACATTTCCGTTGAGAGTTTTCGATATCAGTGACGATTAAACAATTACAGCCCGATTTGACACATTTCTCGCTGAAAACGCACTCCCTTGAACGATTTTGGTCCGGTTTGTGTCGTTTTTGCACTATATCGTACCCAGATAGCACATATCCGTCGAGAGTCTGACGATATCACGATTTGACCCATTTCTCGCTGAAAACGCACTCCCTTGCACGATTTTACTCCGGTTTGGATCGTTCTGCACTATATCGTACCCAAATAGCACATTTCCGTCGAAGAGTTTGACCATATCACGATTTGACCCCATTTCTCGCTGAAAACGCACTCCCTTGTACGACTTTGGTCCGGCTTGTGTCGTTTTGCACTATATCGTACCCAAATAGCACATTTCCGTCGAGAGTTTGACGATATCACGATTTGATGCATTTCTCGCTGAAAACGCACTCCCTTGCACGATTTTGCTTCGGTTTGTGTCGTTCTGCACTATATCGTACCCAAATAGCACAGTCCGTCTCGAGTTTGACGATATCAGTGGCGGTTTAACAATTACAGCCCGATTTGACCCGTTTCTCGCTGGAAAACGCACTCCCTTGCACGATTTTGCTCCAGTTTGTGTCGTTCTGCACTA